>NW_028233350.1:4545326-5145326 GCF_057557595.1 Rhyacophila brunnea
CAAGTGGCGCTCTTTCAAAAAATCCACCAAAAGTAGTAGTAAAACGGTAGTTTTTATAGAGATTTTTGAGTGTAAAGTTGGTATATTATATGAAAAAACGGACACTTTTCACACATGTTTGTGAGTCTTCTGTACAATTTGTAATTGGCTTATGGCCAATTTTGATACTAAGCTACTCAATTTGCACATGTTATTGACTGATTAACACCCATGATGGCCGCGCGGCTTAAACGTCGGCTTATAGCGTCGTGCGTCCCAGTTTCGAATCCTGGGTCTGGCAAATAAACATATTGTTTTTCAATTTGTGTATGAGTCAGAATATGGACATAATAGGTTGAGCAAGTGGCTGACATCCATTTCTAGTAAAAACAAAAATCTGTTAATACAAATCTCCACTGTGGAGACCCATATGATATTATTAGGATCGGACATGGTCGGAAAAATTGACTACATTGTTGGTGTATACGAGTGAGTACGGCGGTCATATATCAACTATAGAATGGTGATATGCTGTAAGGAGGCGTAAACCATCATCCAACCGTTGACGATTGCACTGGCTTAGTCGGAGATTACAAAACATTTTAATTATGAGTAGTTTATTATGAGTAGCGGTGATGTGGTTTGGTGAAGTGAGGAACGGCTATAAGGGTTACATGTAAGTTCTACGTATGCAGTTCAATGTGGGACACTTATTCGTGCGCCGCAGTACGTGAAACATGAGTTCGTATAACATTTTATCAAATGACGAGTTCTTTGTCGAACATTTCACCGTGGAATACATTTGTATGTATCTTACAAAGTGCGGCGATATTTTGCAAATAGTACTGTTCCAATTAGATTAACCCTAACCTAACCTAACCTAGTAAAGACATCTCCACTTGTTGTAGCATACGTACAAATATACTCCACGGTGAAATGTTCAACGAAGAACTCGTCATTTGATTAAATGTTTCACGTACTGCGGCGCACGAATAAGTGTCCTGCGGTGAACTGTTTACGTACAAATTTCCGGATACGGGCTATAAAGGCGTACGATTGACTCCAATCGTCTAATTAAATCGAATCATTATATTATTTCTTCATTCTGTATATTTGTCTAATTTCCGCATTTCACGCTGACGAAGTCAAGGGTTATCGTTAGTTAGAAAATATAGAAAAAACCTTTATTCTTATATGTTATAATATGCAGTTAAATTGTTTTGTTTGTGATCATCTTCTAAATTAATTTAATTTTCAAGGTAACTACATGTGTTCTTCAATCATGAAGAAGACATGACATCGTGGTTATTCCCGTTCCAATAGAAGATTGAATGACTATAATATGATGATATTACGTAAAAATTTTCCGTCAACCATAATATTACAATAATGATCATTTTTAACCGTAATCGGTCCACTGGTAGATGAAGATCTCTACCATCTCCTTCAATTATTCACAATTCCTAGCTCTTCGCTTTCCGTTACTAATGGAAAACATAATATACAAATACACAAACAACCGAAGGAAATGTGGACATGTTTGCGGGATATTTTTTGCGCTTTCTCTAGAATAAGTAACCTTCGTCTGGTATTATTTTAATTAAAATGCGCACATTTTTACGATGTGGACTGTCGAAACTACATTTAATTTAATAGTAATATTGCACAGTCGGCGCGATACCAGTTATACGGGGTTTAAATCCCGTCGAGCATCGTATTTTTTTTCAAATATGATTTTTTCTAGTTGGTGTATATCTCAAGTATTTTTGAGTTAGGTATATATGTTCAATGTCACATTGTCAAAATCTTGTGAATTATTCGTTGAATATAAAAAATGGTTTATTAAAAATTGTTAGCAAGTTCAAGTAGACGTCATAACTAAAATATTTGGCGAGAGCCGGGCGTCGGTTAGTAATTAAGGTACCTAATTAATATTCCTTGATGTAATACCCAAAAAGCGATAGTCAATAATAACGCAATTTGAAAAGCATTTCATGTATGACCCACTAGTTTTAATTGTCGCAATTAGATAGGAGGCCCGTAGCATAATTGGTTAATGCACGTTGGCGCGATACCAGGTACCCCGATACCATACGGGTTCAAACCCGTCAAGCATCGTATTTTTTCAAATAGGATTTTTTCTAGTAGGTGTTTTCAATTTATTTATGTTCAATATATAGAATGTTACATTCTCAAAATCTTGTGAATTATTCTTTTAATAAAATAAATGGTTTAATAATATAATTTATTTTCATAAACAAGCCAAGAGGCCCAATTATTGGTAGTGTAATAAAATAGTAGTAATAACTATAAGTGAAACAATCATAAACACCCAGGCTGTGAGAGAAATCACATAAATATATTGTGACCTCATCGGGTCGAACTCGGAGTACCGGATGAAAGTCCAGGTGCCCTATGTTATAACTTGTGACATGAAGTCACCCGACGACATGACGTAATTGTGACGTAAACTCAATACACGCATCGAGGTGAGCCGCCTAATGTTCACGGCTCACCATAGATATTATTATACTGAAACACCTATTTGTGTATGGGGACAATGAATAACGCCAGTATTAGAGTAGCGTTAATTCCTCGAATGCTATTATCACTCCGGTAGTACGTCACAATGATGTCATATGACGTCATTTCGACCGGGCGACTTCAACTCGCAAGTTACAACATAAGGCACCAGCGCTTTACGCACTGCACCACGAGAATTTATATAGGAACACATGTAAGTTTACAAACAATTATTGTATAATTTTGTTGCTTCCAGATGTATGTAGGTAGTTACTATCTTTTACTACTTTTCACATATCGACTTTATTTTCTAAGTAAATTTTTTTTTAAACATGAGTCACATAAGTATATATTATTTTGTTCCTCAAATATCATATCTCACAGGCCAATAATTCACTCTTTTAAACCAAGTATAGACACTAATATTAAGGGTGAGGAAATTCTTAAAAATTCTTTTCCCAAAAGTTGATAGCACAAAGTATACTGTATCCCAGTGGCGAAGGGTGGAGGTATGCTGTTAAGATCCGAAATAAATAGTGCACACTAAGCTTTGTCAGTCACACATATTTGTTTTCATTGAACTAAAACAAACAATTTATAGATGGTGCTGGTTAGTTTTTAAATTTCAAATAAACCCTGCGAAAACCAAGCCAAAATAAATAATAGTGAAAAAAATACTGGTCTATCAGCTATAAAATATCTTAAATATGCTATTAAATCATACATAATTTTGGATTTTTTATAGATAGAATAATATTTAGTATCTTTTATTGTTTGGCTTAGGCAGGACGTGTATTAAATAAGGCTCTAAGTACCAAAAAGTAGTATTGCCTGTAGTTACAAAATACCAAGTCATTGCAGTAAAATTTCATGAAGCAGACCGTTTGAAAAATATAGTTTTACAGTGTGAAGCAATCACGGCAGCTTCTATAATTTTAGGTATTAAGAACTCGCAATAGTCAACACACCATCGTGAGCTATTTTATATTGAATGCCATTGATCACTGCAGTGCTACTTACACCATTATAAATAAAACACGCCAACGGACTTACAACGTCGACAGGTGTAATTATTTTGCTGTATTTTTTTGACTTGCTTGAGGTACTTAGACTATAATAGTTGAAGTTATTGGCGTTGGTATGTAGAACATTTTTCTATAAAAATGTCAGTTTTTATTATTTTGGTACTTAGCGCCTTAATTAATTCACGTATACATGTGTATTCAACGAAAAGAAAAATAAGTACGAATGAAAAATTTGTCGGATCGTCCAAAGCGTACGAAAACTATTATGGTTTGGCTAACAAAGTTTAACGTGCACTATTTATGTCGGATCTTAACAGCCTACTTCCACGCTTCGCCTCTGCTGTATCCTGGGTTTAGATTGACAGTAATATTATATTACGTATTATGTAATACGATTGATATTTTTTTGACCGTCCGTTGATCTGCGATGGTCACAATAAGGCTTAAAATGTTGAAATGCGTTTGAGGTATTTAACATTTTCAGTGGGACTGGTTTAGTATAAAATGCTCTTTGATGTGATCTCATTTGTAAAAAGACCCACCGAGCATCTTGTACAAGTGGGTCAACGTGACATCCGCATCTAGTCTCGCTGGGAATCTGTTATAAGGGCTTATGTAAGTTCCGAATGATGGGAATTTCCGATAAGGCCGGAAAGTGGATAAGTATTTACATATTTATCGTGTTTTTCCACTGCAAAGGAGTCCCACTTCAAAGGATAAAGGCGGAATGATTTTTTTTTCTTCAAAAGGCATGTCTGCTGTCAATTTTTAAAACTTGTCATTTCATTTTTATGGCGAATAACATATTATAAAAAAAAAAATTATCTTACAAAATCGCTTAATTTTTCAAGTTATACTTCTTTAGGCGCGTTTGGAAAAGCAGATCAGAGTATATGTGTCGCTACATTTCAAAAGCAGCCAAGTCCACCTTTAGGTATTTTTGACTTTTTTGTGAATTGATGAAGAACTAATGCTTTCTAACATTTCTGTAATATCAAAACCAACCAAATCCGCCTGTATAATAAGTAAATGGAAGTCAAAGATGAACAGTTTTTTCAAACTCACCCATATCCACTGAAGTAATTATATCACACTCAGCCATGTCCATTCAGGCCAATCACTGAAGGCGATTACAACAACATGGCTGTCAGTTGTTTACGAACCGTTGAGTGAGTGAGTGTCAATAGTGTCTTTTTCAACATTTTTTAATAGAAATAATTAATAAAAATAAGGTTTCAAATATCAGAAGTGACCCCCGATAAGGCGAGAAAACGAATAATTAAGGCAGAATCGACAAAACGCGCCAAAGATAAGGAAAATCAGTAAGTTTTATTCTGCTTGACCTGCATCCTAAAAAGCATCCGGTGTCAAGCAGGGTCGCATTTGACATTTTAGTCATAGTACTGACTACTGAGAATATAAGTTTGGTTTTACACAATTCTAATTTACGAGACTTATAGAACCCTTTGCAGTTCTTAAAAAAACACATACCATACCTACTCCTTAATTAATTTACAAATTTTAATAATAATTATTCGTACATGCTTTACTGAATTAAATAGGTAATATACATCCTATTAAGAATATATTTTATAATTATTTTATGATTGCCAAGTTGTAGGTATCAAATAGAAAAATGTGTACCACTATTTAAAATATTTCAAATTGTGATAGTGACTGACTAAACTGAACAAAATAAAATTGTCAGAATTATTGAATATCCATATCCTGAGATATAATTGGCATTTAATTATTATTAAAACCAACGCATTTCCTAGAATTGCATCCAGCTGAGGGCTTTAACCATTTATATTAATACATTTGGACCATCTGTAAAATTTAATTTTGAATACAAATCTATAATTATAACAATTCCTGAAGGATTTTTTTAGGTTTTTGTGTTGCCGAGCATGAAGTCACTTTTATATCGATGTTTTATGTTTTAAAATTAGAAACCATATTTTTTCCGTCGTAATCATATTTTCCTTTCCGTTTGTCTATATTAATAATATATTGAGAAAAAATTTTGAAAATAAATTTATGTTATCAACATTTATTTATTATTTCGCCATTTTCCAAGTCCAGCCCAGAAGAATGACACCATTATATCTAATAAAATGGCTGCCACGGAAATATCAAAATAAGCCAAGTCCGCATGGACATGGTTGATTTTGTGACAAACTAAGCCATGTCCATATAAAAAATCAATTTTTTGAAGAATCTATGAAAATTACACGAAAACTAATAATGTGGAACTTATTAGTTTTAAACATTCTATAATCGCAATAATATAAACTTTCATCTTTATGACCGTGTACACAAGGAAACAAAAAAGCTTTTTTTCTCCTTTTCATCCATTATGGACATGGCTGGTTTTGAAATGTAGTGACACATATTATTTTGGCGTATGACATGTAACACATAATTTATTTTTTCACACAAAAATAAACGTACTCGATTGGATTCAAACCACCGATTGTTCGGTTATCAGCCGAGCAAACTACCATTACACCACAGTATGATACTCCAATGTGACGATTATGCAGTATAATATTATAGTTTAGAATTGTTCCGTTGCCTAGGCAGCGAATTTATTATAGTCGGCCATTTGTAATTCCTTATGTAAACAAACTATTAAACTGCGTAGTGGCAGTTGTAACTTAGAAAATAAAAACAACGATAAATAATTATATAATTTAGTAATATAAGTTAAAATGTATAGAAATAAACCAACAGCGTTCCTATAAGCGGTTCCTTTTCTTGAGTGTGTAATTTAACAAGATAATTAAGAGCTAGTCGAAGAATCTAGGTTATCACAAGTTTTGTTTTTGTTTTGTTACGCCAAAGAAGTATAACTTCTAACGCGCGTACATAAGTACAAACACCGATTTTTTTTAAATTATAAATTATAAAAAAATTGAGCCTTCAATAATATTATATACTATAATTCTTCTTTTTCTCAGTCGTTTCCTCATGGCTCATGATCGTGACGATCGATCGACTACGATTTTCCACCTCTGCAGTCTCTTATTATTTCAAACTATAAAGGATTCCCCATTAATTTCCTCTACTTCCGTGGTCGCTCATGTGCTTCGGATTCTATCCAACTAAAATCTTAAATTTAACCAAATCCTCCGGTAAATAATAATTAGTAGGATGTCCAAAAATATTGTATTATAATCGTTTTGTCAACAGACATTCTTTTATTTTACCACGTTTTTATTAGCTCGTATTCTTGTTTGCCCGGTACAGATTTTTTCATGTGTGTACAGTACAAATTTTTTCTTGTTTGTCTAAGATTTGTATTGGACGATTGAAGATTTTTAACTAACTTCCCGACTAGCTAGACATTTTAAACTTTTAGAATATATCAGAACACGACGATTATGCATTTTTTAATTACTTTTGGCTATCTTTAAGCAGAATTGAATTCATTTTCAATTAATTCTGTTTTGTATGTTTCGGAAAAAAATCGGTTAAAATAATATTTACTGCTCACTATTATTGGTTGCTAAGTGGGACCTAGATACGTGCGTTGCTATGGAAATCAATGTGAAATGTCAAAACGACATTTCAGCATTCTATATTTATTCAGTATTTCTATCAAGTACAAAAAAAAATATGTATAAATCCTTTTCCACTCGAAATTTTTTTTATAGGTACATACCACCCACTCGAGACTTTTTCCGCACAAAGCATAATTTCAATATAAAACATTTAATTGGTGAAAAAAATGTAAAAAAAAATTTTTTTTTTTTTATTCTGTAAAATAAATTTATAATGAATATACTGTACTTATTTTTAGTTTATTTATAATTCTTGATTGTGTGGTATTTCACAAAGCAATCTCCAATATGTAATCCTGGCTTATCACAGAATCGTAATGAAATAGCGGTATGTAGAGAACTGGCTATAAAGTGTAAATCGTCCATTATGACTGTAAATATGATACAAATGAATTGCCTTCAAATACACTTGTAATATAAGCGGCTGTCTCGTAAATTTCCTAAATTAGTTTCGGGCTCATAACAACTCATTCCCAGTGCGGTACACATTATCAAAAGATTTCTCAAAAAATAATAAATCGATACGTAATAATTTTCATTTGACTCATTAGATTATTTCACATTATATAGGTTCCGAATCGGCATAATATACTAGTAAGTATTGTCATCAAAAACAGTATTCAAATATAAAACTGTAAACTATACGAGACGCCCCTGCGCAAGCGAGAACCAATAAAAAATATAAACACACTTCAAAATCATGCGTGACAAACACTTCACTCTAGTCTGGGAACGTTCAATAAATAAAATTTATGTGACAAAAAACATCGCTTGCAAGCGACGACCTACGAATAAAAAAAGAGAAGATTCCGATAAAAATACTATGTTGAAATTAGGCACGCAGTATTCTTTTGCCGACTTCTTTCTCAGATAAATGTAATAACCTATTATTATTCATTCTAACTTGATTGAAATCGCATTATAAAAATTTCTGAAAATATTACAAAAAATGACTTTATAGGCGATGCCGCCGCTACGGCGGCACTCGAGTAATACGGGAAACTTCTAATGCCGCCGATATGGCGGCACTCGAGTGTTAAGGGTTACATAGAATTGTCAAGTTTATATGATTCAACAGAAAATTTAAAAACGTGGTATATAAATATGGTTCTTTTTATCTTGTAATTATTTTTATCTATGTATATTATTTATTTGATTGATTCGTTTTGTAATATTTTAAACGAATTCTATGCAATCGGTACCTACATATTTCAAAGACATCGATTGGCGATTCTTTCATATAATGCGTGACCTGTCAAATAGAATACATCGCATTTATTCTGTATCATAATGGGATCATCAAATTGATTTTTTATGTCCATATACGTGACCCGAATGATTTGGCCATTAGACAGCTTTCTCTACGGTTCAACACCATCCCTTCCTGCGCCAAGTAGAGCCACCACCGGTATGGAATCGGTGGAACTCTTGATTTAGTACATCCATCTGGAGGGAACTGTTTTTCGTACTCTAAGGTCTTCAACCTTGCCCGATATCATATTCTCTGCGGGCTATATCCCAACTAAATTTAAGAGTTCGTTCAAGGAAAATCGAGAAAAATCTGTCTCTTAACTGGAGTATATGGTGCGTTTGGCCATGCATGAAATTTTCAGTATCCCCGTCTAGCATCACATTTAAAAACGTTAAGTATCAGCCTTCCTCTTGCATTCAATGCTTTTAATTAGTTAAACGAATTAATTATTTATTGGATAAAAATTTGAATAAATTTGATGACGAGCTTTAAATATGGAGGCCACATTTAATAACAGAGGTGAGGGCAGTAAACCTACTAAAGAGGCCGCATCAAACCCCATTCGGAGGTCTATTTTGATTTTTGTTTGACTCTCCCTCCATGAGATAATTACTTTATGAATTTTTATTGCGTGTCCGCCCCGCTACGCGCGTGTGATTTTTCTTTCCAAAAAAAACATTATTGCCACACGAATATAGTTTTTATGTGCTTCAAAAATTTAGTACGGTATTTTTGGACGTCGTTTGTAAAAAAGACATGTCCGTTTAATTAATTTAATACTGTTTTTTATAAAATGGACGACTTGTTATGGTTGTTAAATTTAATGTAACGGAATATTTTGTATCAAAATTAACGTTTATGACTATTTTACGTTTTATCAATTTAATATATCATAATTACATACGATTTTATATTATTCAGCAATTCTGTAAAAGGTTTTGGTACAGTTCGGTTATGAGGAATACAGAGGAAAACACGTTTTGAAAATACCCGATAAACTGGATTATTTGTTAGTTTGGGTTAGTTTGCGTTAGTTTAGGTTAGGTTAGGTTGGATTGTTATGTTAGGTTAGCTTTAGTTAGGTTAAACTAATAAATAATCCAGTGTATCGGCTATTTTCAAAATGTGTTTGCTACTGTATTCCTCATAACCAAACTGTACCAATTCTTTTATTGAAAACAAAAAAATAATAACAACCCAATGATTTAATTCCATTGGAGTATCTAGGTAGCTACTATGCAGGTATATAATAAACTTTATACGAGTCATATATTTATAAAATCAATACATATAAAAATGTTCATAATCTAAAATATTCAATATAACACAATAATTATGCCATTGTCTATAATTTTACTTGTACACAATGGTAAATTTTAAAGATATAAATCAGAACCGATGTGTCAAATTTCATTTTGCTTACATCAATTTGAACTGAAGAGTGAATTGGCGGGTAAAAGAAGACACATTATTTTAATTTGAACATAAAAGTCGTTTGAATAATAAACTAATAAAGACTAATAAAGACATCACTTACCACAAATAATTTTATCTTTTTTCGAATTAGATGTTAATATATAGACTTGGAAATAATTACCTTAAAGAGACAACTTTGCATAATATGTATAGTGATATTGCCCGGTAATAACATCCGTAAAATTAACACTAGTGAATGCTGTGCTACGGCCACCATCTTGGAAAATTATGTACGATTTTTAGTTTTTCACCAATATAAATATTAAACATGGTTTATACAACAGTTGAATAAAGTTAAATAATATTTTCAATGAGTATACTTTTTATCGTATCTGCAGCTGCTAAGGTAATAGGGTAAGAATAAGTGTATATAACAGATTTTGAATTTAAAATATGAATAAAAATATTTGAAATCTCTAAACTCTTTATACCATTTCATTTTAGACCTCAGTAAAATCTCAAAGAAAAACGAAAAATGATTAAATTCATTTAATTGATAATATTAGATTTTATAATTAATTGGAAAACTTATAATATTTTTAAATGATTTGAATTCATCGTAGTCAGTCTGAAGAGTCGTTTTAAAGAACGGTTAATGATCATTAAGCAAATATCCTCTTGATAAAAGCAATTAATATTATTACAAGTGCCATTGATAATGGTTAAGGGTGTATTTTTTCAAAGAAAAATATTATTAGATTTTCCGGTTGGTATATCAACCAAAAATTCTCAAAGAACTAATGAATTTGATCTGTAACTAGAGGGCGCCGTGTAAAAATTGATATTATGATACTTGATGAATTTGGTAGCCATATAAATCGTAATATTTTGTAGATTGGCGCGTAAAATATTGAGAGGTCTGTTTTGTGTTTTGTTAGACTATAATAATAACACAATATTGTGTGTGATTCATCATGATTGTTCATTTAAATATGCTAAATATTTATAATGTATTGTATAGGAAACTACTTTATGTTATAGTGTACTATAATAGTGCGACACTTACGAATATATTCAGTGTTAACAATCTGGCAGTGAACAGTTTTTGCAATGTTATGTAATTACTTATTTAAACTACAATGATACATTTAAACAATTATGGAATTTACCTACATAATAATATACAGGATCAGTTGTCATAAATTGTTCGAAGAACTGATGTATGACAAAAAGTATCAAAATACTGTTGGGCTCATTTGAGCGGAGCGTGCCGCGTGATCTTTTCCGACACATAAATGACAAATAGTTGTTGTGGAGACAAGTATACAATTATCACCCGGTTATCGTATAGTCAATGAAATTGGACCGCCATAGATACTGACATTCGGAAAGCCGGATGACAAACGAAGACCTGGTCGACTTCGCACAATATTGAAGGATAGTGTTAAGTTGGATTTAAAGACCTCGGGCATCCTAAATTAGAGGAAATTGACTTTGGACAGACTTCGATGGAGACAGATTCTGGAGAAGCCCAAGACCCATATAGGGTTGTAGGGCTAGGAAAAAGAAGGTTAAAAAATTTACATATTAATTTAAAAATACCTCTGATACATACCTACTTAAAACTAAAAAATAAATACGACGCCGAGCATCTATCGGATTCCGGGTGATGTGCTTTACCAATTGAGCAACATTCGAATCAAGTACGATGAAATAATTTAGTAATCATAGAACTGAAGCTCTCTTCAAATTGCATAATATTGACAATCGGATTTTGTGGTTTGAATCAGGGTAGGTACCAATAATAGATACTTATCGTGATTCCTAGCCAACGTCAAGATCAACGTACAAGCATTTCACTCATTAGCCTAAGTAAACTTTATTTCAGGTACAATTTCATATATTTAACCTCCATCTATATACATAGAGAAAGTTATTTAGCATCCTCTTTACATATTATTATAACTTAAATAAATATCAATTTACACCTCAAGTATAAATTATTATATGATGTATTTTTTTAAAAGAATATTTTTTAAAGAAATATCACGTAAATTAAATAATGAAGTGTCTTGTAATTAATTTGAAATCCCAAATATAATTTTATTTGAAAGCAGATAATAAATAAAAAATGAATAAAAGAATACACATTACGCAACGATCGTATTATTTTGATAAATTAAGCTTATTTATTCACCTGTGTTCCTTTGTATACAACAAGGGTCAGTTTTTTGCGAGAGACCCATTTAACAGAACGTTATTTTTGTATTATTTGTCATATCACAGTTAGTAAACCGTGCACATAAAACGAAATAATAATTTTATTTTTAACTAGGTTTTTTTATATTTCTGACCGTTATATCTTGGTGGAAACGTTTCATTTTAAACCATTCTTGGGATTATAATACAGCGTGTGTACATTTTTTAATACAATCATTATTAGCGTATGTCAGTGACAACCTGACAACGTGACAAGTAACAACCTAACTTTTATAGGACTGTTTTTTACAAACTTGCACACTGCACACCTGTGTCTACATTATTGTGTTGAACTTTTCGCGCCTACCTTTGCAACAGTCCGCGCCTCCCCAGTTTGGAAATCGCTGGCTTATGTTATGTTTTTAAAACTTCTTCATTGTTAAGAACACTTTTGAATTACTAGTTATAATTATGATAATATTTAATTAATCATCTTGGAATATTGAATTAGATTATTTTACTGTAATATTTTGAAAACAAAGTTTCTACGCATTTTGAAGAAATTGATACCGGTAGTTATTGTTTCTGGGTATAAATCCGTCTATCAATATGGTTGTCAGTGGCAAATCCTCGATACTAAGCTCATATTAAACGTTGACTTTGACTTGTAAAAATATCTTCAATAAGATAATTTTGTAACCATAAAACCTACATTTATAATATACTATTCAGCCCGTAAATGACGAAAGTAAGCGTGAAAAACTAGGGTCAACTTAAATAACACAAAATAATATATGAAACACTTAAAACGACGATACCGTTATGCAGGAGAATCTTAGAATTTTCCGGAAAATCTAATACTACATGTTTTTAATAAAGCTATCCAAGACCTATATAAAAAAATATTTTTAATAATATCATTGCCATCATAAAAGATACGGTAGGTACAGTTAGTAGCTACCAGCAGCGGTAGGCTGTTAACACAATGCTTACGGGCCCTTTTAATTAACTTTGTAATTAACGTGTTAATTTGCGTTTGAAAAGTAATAAGCAAAAACACAATTTTGTGCGGCCCGTAAGCTATGGCTTAAGATCTGACATAAATAGTGCACATTAATTTCTTTTATTTTGTTGACTGTCAATTAATTCATGGTGGAACTGCATTGTATTGTTGTTTAATTTAATAAGACGCAATTTTTTTGTAGTTGTAACTAAAGTTAGTTGAAAATGTCCCTCTGAGGCGGACGAAACCGGTCCTAATTTATTTATTAAAAGTGGAATAAGTACTACAAAAAAAAGCGTTTTATTAAATTAAACAACGCTAGTGCACACTAAACTTTTCCAGTCATAAGTATTTATTTTTATATTGAACTAAGCAATAATTATTTACATGTGGTGTTGGTTAGTTTTTTGAAATCAATTAAACACAGCCTACCCAAACCAATATAGTTTTGATACACTTTGGGCGATCAGATAAAATTGTGCACACTTTTCTATTCATAATTATTTGCTTTTGTTGAACTAAGAATACATAATATAACACAAAATGTTGTTGGTTAGTATTTTTTAAATCATTAATCCCTGTTATTATCTAATATCTACCTATTATCTATTATGGCATGGATTCGCAGGGCTTAATTGAAATTTAAAAACTTTTTAGCCTTAGTTCAACGAAAACAAATACATATGACTGATAAAGTTTAGTGTGTACTATTTATGTCAGATTTTAACAGTCTACCTCCACCCTTCACCAGTGGTACATATCTACTACAATATATTGTTAAACAAATAAAATGGGCAGTATTTTTCTGTCTCGCAGTTTTATCTATTAATATTTTTTTATAAAGAAGCTAGTACCTATTTGAACATTTTTAACTCATTCGCTGCTGACTATATAATGATTTTTTTAATTAGCACCTTTAAAATGCACGTTAATTACATCGATCGGCTGCCTGGTCATTACGCGCATGTGCGTCTTCATCGTCCAAAGTATTAATAATAACACTTTGATTAGGTACCTATTAAATATTTTTTGTCATATTATCAAAATATCCAGTATTTTTTTTTAAATACAAGAAGTTAGTGAAGTTATCAAAAGGATTTTTTTTTAGTAAGTATACACTTCACAGTGAGAATCCTACAACCATGTTTGGAGGAGAAATAGTATTATTCTCATAATATATTTGAAGACCCTACTTAAATCTTGCATATATGTATGTATTTTTGAATTTGTAGCTTTCAGTATATTATTAATCATATATCTATTTTTTAATGTATCAAATTATTTGACCGCAATAATAAATTCCCAGCGACTCATATACCGGTAAACAACTTTACTGTTTACCTGTCTCAGCAAATTGATTGGCGATATTAAATACGGTATCGCAATGGAAAATTAGTATAATATCCATTCCCTTACTATCATATTATTATATTATTACGACTGTAATAATAAATAAAATTCACAGCTACTCATATTTAAACTGCTGACTCGTTAAATATAATTATGTACTGGAATATAATGTTAAGGTATTACTTTTGACTGTATAAATTACGAATACTGATTTATCAAAATGTCACTCGAATCTAAGTACCTGGCTCGCAGTGGCGAAGGGTGGAGGTAGGCTGTTAAGATTCGCTATAAATAGTGCACACAAAACTTTGTTGGTCATATATATTTGTTTTTTATTGAACTAAGACTACAATTTACAGATGGTGTTAGTTAGTTTTTAAAAATCAATTAAGCCCTGCCTAAACGAAAACATAATAGTTTTGGTCTAATTTGGGCGATACGACAACATTGTGCACACTTTTTCATTCATAGTTATTTGTTTTCGTTGGATTAAAAATACATATTACACATATTGTTGGTTCATTTTTTTATTTCATTAAGCCCTGCCTAAACCCAACTACAATAAATAAAAAATATTATTATACCTATAAAATATTCAAAGTTATGTATGATTTTAATTGCATAATTTTAGATATTTTATAGATAGACATGTATTTTTTGACTATTATCTATTATGGCTTGGTTTCTCAGGGTTTAATTGAATTTTAATAACTAACCAACACTTTCTGAAAATTGTAGTCTTATTTCAATGAAAACAAATATGTATGTCTGAAAAAGTTTAATGTGCACTATTTATGGCGGATCTTAACAGCCTACCTCCACCCTTCGCCACTGCTGGCTCGTAACTATCTCAGTACCTAATATGTACTGTCATTGTATTTATACTATCGTACTGACCATTACGCTGCAAATAAAACTCGCTCCTGCATACATCATCGATTTCTTCATCATCATCCTCAACACCATAACCCACACATCGAACACTACAAATTGAATAAAAAAATGATTATAACAAATTAAAAATAATACATTCAGGCAGTGTTTTGTGTTTTTTTATAAAAATAAAAATAAATTTTCGTATAAGGACGTCATTTACACGGAACGCTATCTATAATCATATTAGAAATATCATTACTTTGAATTATTAGAAAGTTGGTTGCCTTTAATTTGGCAAATTTTAAACTCTTGGGCGTAACTGTTAGACACAGTAGTTGTACACAGGTCAAAGGCTTAAAGGATTAGAGCATTCACCCGTATAGTAAAAGATGTGAGTTCAAAGCCCATTCGGTCGATTTTTTTTTGTACATAGATTTTCGAGGCTTTTCTAAATTATTTGTTTTCTCTAATTATTTAACTAAAGTAAAAACAAAAATATGTACAAACTTCCACTTTGTGAAGGACCATATTATGATTTTCTTCGGATCGGATATGATCGAAAAAAAAAATATATTTACCTCTGTCCAACAGAGTCTTCATCAATGATATCCACTATACATAAAGTACCTTAACATGCATCAATATCGTTGGAATATCGAAATTCAAATTTATTTATTTAGTATTAACAATGTTGAAATAAAAATACAAGTTAATATGAGTAAATAATAAAAATAAAAGTACATGGAAGCAAACAGAGTGAACTAGGTTGATATACCTTATCTTAAAAAAATATAAAAACACATTCAAGTAAATTCACCCTCACGTAAATGGAATATATCATTATCCGAAGCGATTTGATTTAAGATAGTCATTGCCCATCCAACTGGCATTACTAATGGTGGGTTAGTTCTGCACCTTGGGAGAACAAACAACGGTTGGAAAGTTGGAAAAAATATGTAGCTAAATAAAGATCTATTCTAAACTTTAAGCTACAGTATGTAAGCATACCTAAAAGAAAGTCAGTCGGATAGAGCCACGGATAATAGCTATACAACCGAAAGTAAAAAAAATTGAAAAATAATAACATAACCAAACATAAGTTTGTACTTCAACTGATTCGGGACCTAGGTAATGTCACCACTCCCAAGTCTGCTTTTAACTAAGAGCGCGATGCAGACCGTAGAAACTGTTACCAAATATCATAATGCCTAAATCCCCCATCAACAATCCTCCAATCGACAGAGTTGAGAATATAATGATAATATTATTGTAACTGTAAATTAGTCAAGGCTAAACGATGATGCACAGCGAAACAAACAAAAAGTACGTTACCGTTATCTGTTTCTAGGCAAACGAAGAATCGAGGGTAGGTACGGCCAGTCGGCTACCTACCCTTCAGCCCTTACGTCGCCTCCAAATACGATTCGCTACCTTTTTCGCGCCACAGCGCGCCTTTACAAATGTTATTAACAATTAATTGTTTATCGTCAAGCGAAATATACTTACTTAATGTCCCTGAATCGGTGTTTTTAATAAGTGGAAAAGGGTAAATCAACACCCTCCGCAACCCATACCTATCAGTACTTAGGCACCTAAGATACGTGCCTAATTTTAAGACACGGATTTCTATGAGAAAAACATATATAATTCTTATTAGAACGCCGAAGTTGAAAGAGAGAAATAACATATCGTCTCTGTTCTGGCAGAACACACTAACTGGAGAATACTAGTTTTGAGTAATTTGACTTTGAAGTTGTTAAGATGTTTGAAATGATCTATCATGTGAGTTTATTAAGAAATCGTAAAAAGGAAGACTTTAAAATAAAGACTGTTTATTTATTAAGATTTCGTGGCTTAAGAACTTCCGTGATTGGTACGAGTGGAGCTCCACCGAACTGTTCCGGGTAGCAGACGACAAAGATAAGATCGCCTTGACGGTGGCCGACCTCCACTAGGGGATGGCACAATAAGAAGAAGAATTTATTAAGAAGGTTTCCAGACGGTAAAGTTTAAAATAAGGAACATTTTGGTATAAATAACTCAATATGTCATTTTTTCGAATTAATGTCTTCTGCCAGAACAGTGACGATATGATGTTTTTTTTATATATAATGGCTGCTTAACGTCAACGGTTCTGCATTGCGCTCTAAGGAGTTATAGATAATTTTTAATACCGTAACATCCAAAAAGACCCGGGAAGTACGCATTTATAGCGTCTTATTAACTTATTGTATATATTAACTCATTGTAATATATACTAATGTGAAATATTATATTAAGTGTTGCCAATTATATAACTTTATCCTGTAAAAAAAACCTTCCTTCATTTTGACCAGTTTATTTTACTTAACCTAATGATATGTCACGCTCTACACGTCGTTTGTATCGAGGAACTTTATTTCATATGACCACACACTCGGACAAGATAAATGGATTATTTATAAAAGAAAATATTATATATTAGTTATTATAATCCCTTCATGTTTAGTAATAGGGAGTCTGGAGAGAAATCCATAATTTGTACACTCTGTTGTGTGAGCTCATGCAATGTGACCGTATGCGATTGAGAAAAAATATATCTTTTGTATTTTTTTTATTAATAATATCGGTTTTTGTCAGTTATTTATTATCAAGGGTATGATAGCAAAGCCTGAAACTGACGACACCCATCAGATATTGTAAGTGTGCTATTTTTTTTTGAATCAGGGTTTGATTGCCAGAGCAGATCAGGAACATTAAAAACATGTCCATAAAGTTTAATTAACCGAATGGGTTAATTCTGCATCATGATAATGCCCGAATTTTTGCAATTGAAGAAATACCCGCGGAAAATTAAGGAATTAGACTAAGAGATTCTATCACACCTTCCACATTGCCCAGATATCCTTTGGATAAAGTGTATAGAAAAAGATAAATACAATTATAATGTGAGCGATGTAAAAAATAAACTATAAAATTGGGTATGTATTCTAATTACAAACTGGCAATACTTTATAAAAAAATGAGGATCGAAAAGTAACAAGAGAAATGAAAATGAATATATTTTTTTGTTAATAACAATAAAACTTAATTTTAGAATAATATTAACTATTTCCTTCCGGTTCGCCTAAATATATTATTATCTACTCTATATTATAAAAAAAATCTTAGATAAAATTGCACAGTTTTTGCGTACGTTTTTTGGGTCATGGTTTACTGTCTCGTCCAAAAAGATTTTCGCCTATTTCCTGTATTCTAAGAGACTTTAAATTTGGTACACTTGTTTCGATGTGGTGACAATACATTATATTATAATTTTGGTATTGTTTGGTTATCGCGCGTTCTGCACACAACGTTATTTAAAAAAGGTTTTTTATGGATCTGAAATCTTTGCTATTAAAATCTTCCTGATTGGATTCGAAATAAGAATAAAAAAGATCTGTGGCATTGGTCTACTTAAGATAATTGTAAATATAGCAATACCGTTATTGATTTATTAGATTTTGTTGAGACATACCAGACGATGCAGGTAAACGCAAATTATATTAACCTTTTTGGCCTAGTGATAGTTAGTTACTTATAAATTTTTCACCTATTTTAGCGATTCTTTACACTTTACAGAATCCTCTGTATAGCGGGTCACTTGAGCTTAAAACCTGGTCACCTTATATGTGGCATATTTTCTTTAACCCAATTTTCGAGGGCAGTGGCATGTGGGTTTCCCACTGGGTAAAAAGGGGCAATTTACTGCGACCAATAGAAATGCTTAACACAATTTCACAAAGTGTTCTTTGTAAAGTAACATGTTTTTTGTCAAACTTATATTCCTAGGCTTTGGGAGGTTAAATAAATACTCTCCTTTGACAGAGCTTTTTCTTATAAGCCTTACTATAAGATGTTTCCCGGGCATAAAGAGGTAGTTCGAGAAATACATTCTCTGGTTATGACATACTCATTTCATAATGAATTTATAACATAGCATATTATGAAAGATAAGTACCAACATATTGTCACCTCAATACTTCTTCTTTGACCATGTTCGACCCTAATATGATCATATGGGCCTCCACAGAGTGAAGGTTTGTATTAACAGATTTCGTTTTTACGAGAAATGGATGTCAGCCACTTGCTCAACCTATTAGGTCCATACTCTCACTCATACACAAATTAAAAAACAATATGTGTACTTGCCAGACCCAGCATTTGAACCTGAGATCCACGACGCAATAGGCCAATGCTTAAACCGCATGGCCATCGTGAGTGCATTATAGTTTACTTAATTATTTTTATATACATTTTTCATAAGCTATCGGCGTATCTGTTAAAGTTTACTCAGTGAGAAACGCCGATGGCGAAAAATAAAATTGTCTATCACTGCATTTCACACGAATCTAGGTACGAGTTACAAATAAGAATTTTACATCAAATAATGTAAATTGTGATCATTATGCATTTCTCAAGCATTCACCCAATACTCCATTAGTTTGACCATAATTCTTAGAATATTCAGTGTTAGCAGTATTCAATCGTAAAGGGCTCAATAAATAGTTTATCTTGATTGATTTAAAATGTCACTCCATATCAGTCACTCCTAAGGTCGAATATCTTACTCCGCTTTTCATTTGTAATGTATAACTGTCACTTTATATTACCGCGCATCGGGTTAAATATCTCGTTATCAGTATTATATTGCATCACTCCTCCTTCATAATCTACCAAACACACACCTGCACTCATTATCAGCAATCCTCATGAACTCCCTTCACCCCAAATATATGAGTTTTAATAATATATTATTTAATGATTTACCGTTTGATGGATAATCTACATACAATAAATGAATATAATATATTGTTTATTTTATTTTATTGACATAAGTAATAATATATTATAATATTGTCTGTTTTTAATTATTTGTATGGACGCTAAACCAAGAGATGTCACGGAAACTAGAAGCTTTCGAGATGTGGCTGAATAGGCGCATCCTCAAAATTCCTTGGATTCCTTCCATTCAAAATTCCTTCCATTCAATCGAATGCGGAAGGACTGAAAAGTTCTACGTAGTATCAAAACCAGAAAACAGTACTTCGGCCACATTATGAGAGGACAAAAATACAGCATTACCAGACTTGTCATTCAAGGAAAGATCAATGGGAAACGTAGCAGAGGACGGCGCCGCATTTCGTGACTTAAGAACCTCCGTGATTGGTACGAGTGCAGCTCCACTGAACTTTTCCGGGTAGCAGATGACAAAGATAAGATTGCCTTGATGGTGGCCGACCTCCGCTAGGGGATGGCACAATAAGAAGAAGAATTATTTGTATATTTTTGTGTATTAACATTTCTTATTTATTTGGTTGAGCCGTCAAACAGGAAGGTCTGTAAAACATATCCTATCGGAGAATATATCCAATGATTCGAGTCTATTTGTACGAGCTATAGTTTTGACGATCTATATCTCTGACGAGTATCTACTGTCATACATTATTTGCAGACTAAGTACTAAGTACTTAGGGTTGACAATATTGACGCGAGCAAGCTTTTGAAGAAATCTTAACTACTTTTAATTGAACTATAATACCCAACAAAAAATCCAATTACTTGGCAAATAAATCTCTTATTTATTTATCAATAAGTTATTCATAAAGAAGGTTCGTAAGGCAAGAGTATGTAAAAAATGGGAACGTTTCTCTTGCTACATTGTTTCGCCGGTAAAATTCTAATTGAATCTTATGCCGGGGTTAGCCGAATTCCATTATTTCGGCAGGTCCTTTAGCGTTACAATGAGGGCGTTTGATCGCTTGATTTACGTCAACAGCGCGCCTTCCATTGAGGCGTTAATTCGCCCATCCAAAACACACTTTCTTAACCCACTCGCTCGCAAATTAGTTTTACTTTGTTGCCATTATTAAATTGTATTGCCGTGACCGTTTTCTGTTTCCCTATTTCTACGATTTGGACGATGAACGGGTTAGAACTGTGCAAGAATGCGAATCGGATAGGCCTTTGCAAATAAACCTAAGCAAAAGACATTATTATTCATATATCCATAATAATTCTATATAAAAACTTCAAGCAAAAGTAATTAAGTACTTCTTTTTATCGACTGGTTAATATAAAAAAAATGTGAACAACTGAATACAAAAAAACTTGCGCTTTCGCAGGGGGGGGCCTCCGCCCCCTGGGCCCCTCAAATGATAGTTACTTAAACTCTGACGGCTAAAATTATTAAACATGGAACATGTTTTGCCTACTGATTCTCTGAATACTGGTTGTCCAAATTCGAAAGAAAATTTATTTGTAAAAATAACCGAATCCAAAGGATTAAAACAATTTTACTTTTCTGAAAATTATGTAATTACAATAATAAAACTAATGAAGTAATAATAACAGATAAACAATATGTCGCACATAATGTAGGCTACTGAACATAAAATTAAAATAATCGGCGCGCGTAAGTAATCGGGGCTGGCCGCGGGCGAGTTGCGCGTCTATAGTTATTCTACGTATATTTTTCGTAACGATTTTGCGTCAGAGATCGTGAATAAAATATGTTCCATCTGAATATATTATATCTAACAATTTTAATAAGAATTGTTTTGCGGCTGTCATTGGATTTCTGTAACTAATATTTCTGTAACTTTCTGTAACCAATTATAATATTATTTTTTAAATATTCACTACCGTTATATTGATACAACGGTACAATCGATGCAATATAATAAAGATATAACGGTAGTTCGGTGCGATGTGTCTTTGACGGAAACTTGTAACTTGAGTGAGATGTTTAATCGATTCTGATAAGCTATTTATTGACCGGCTGCATTGTGAAATAATATTTTGAAATTATTATGAAATAATATTAATTCGCAATGTTACGAAATTGAAAATCCGCTATCTCATAACATTATGAAATTATATTATATAATAAAGTTACTGACTGACTGTACGTGAAAAATTAATATTTAATAAAATGATATTATAATTGAGATCTGGGTTACAGGATTCCGATGATAGCCACAGTTTTAATAAACTAATTCTTTTATTCAACGAATAAGACACAAGCTTTGAGAATGTAGCATTCTATATATTGAACAAACATAATTTGAAAACATTTCATGTATATTCAGTGGCGGCTCGTCCATATGCACTGCGGACCTCCAGCACCCCAAGCAAATTGAGAAAAATGTAATATTTTAATATAATAAATTTATGTATATTATATGAAAATATCAATATTATTTGAGCGTGTATTAAGCTCCCCCGCGCATCGATACATCCAATAATTATCATACACCGCGGTAGTAATATCAGAAAGTGACCATCTTTATGATTTTATGCAGTACCGTTTTCAATAGAATATGCTCGAGTGGGCAAAGGTAGGGTGCGGGGAGCGGGGCTCGCAGCTGGAAGCTTGGTCGGTACTGCTGGTTTGATAGTATTTTGTTGTTTCTGCGTTCGCATGTGAGCACGCGCGCGACAGCGAGGAAAGAAATACAGCTTTAATGATTTATGCAAAGTTTTTTATTTTAATTAATAATATAATTAATAATTAATATTAATTTTGATGTTAATAGTAAAATATAATCCAAATAAACATTTACTTTATTTTTAATCAACCGCAGCACCCATAAGATATATATCCACGAGCCATCTGACGGGACTTGAACCAGTATCTGCTGGATTCGCGTCAGTATGTTTTTCTAATTAAGCTACGGGCATCTTACTAAATTACGACGATTTAAACTAGTAGTAAAGTTGGTACATGAAATGCTTATGGAATTGCGTTAATAATGTTGACCATCGATTTTGTATATTACATTAAGGTAGGTATCAATCAATTCCTTAATATTTACTAACTGACGTCGTGGATCACTCCATTGTTTAGTTTTTATAACGTACTTAATAATAATATATATAATTGAATAAACTATTTATTATATTAATAATATAATGTTACATTATCAAAGCTTGTGCCTTATTCGTTGATTAAAAGACGTATTTTTACTACAAAATTTTTCCTAGTGTGTATATTATGCACGATAATACGTTTTCAAATTATGTATGTTCAAGAAATTGAAATTTTGTTAGCAGCTGTATAATATCTACGTTATAATTAATTTTGAATAATAACCTGATGTTTTTTTCCGATTCTAAGATTTAACAATATTATGCCCTCTTATACTATAACCAAGAACATGTACGGAATAATGTTAACCGAAAAATTAAACGCGTAAAATATAATAATATACTTAATATTTTATTTGTGATAAAACGGATGTTTACATTAATCATTAACGGCCCACATGCTCAGCGTAGGTCAAAATGGAGATTTTATGCTATTTTCAGAGCATAACCCTGGAAATTCATTAAAAGTTGTAGATAATCTATTTACATAATTTTGAAGCCTTATTATCATTTATTTATTTTAAAGATTTGATGACTGCATAAAGTATTTTTATTACCTAACCGAAAAAAAAAATATTTTTTAAAAAACGGCACATGTTCAAAGACGCGTGTTACCATAATCTTACTCCCTACTTCATTTATCGTTTGTCAATTTATGGCTATGGCCGTATGTTGTAGCTTAACCACTGGGGAATTCCAATAGAAATGGTGTATTTCAAAAAAATACTACCTTTTCTTAGGTCAATAATTATTATAAAGTAAACATTATTCGTAGAATATTTATCACATTTGAATAGTCAAAAACATAGCTTATAATTAATATCTTTGGAATTATTTTCAAATGTGTAAATCTTGCCCATTTTTTAATAATAAAATGCCTAATTCTTGTAAAATTTGGGATCACAGAGATTATCAATAACATTTTTTATCGTAAGTATTTCACTATAATGTCGACATAAATTTTACTAATGGTTTTATAAATGCTGTCAAAAATGTAAGGTTATGTACTATATGGTTAGGCTACAACATAAATGAATAGAAATTAATCTGTTACCAATTATTTTCGCGTATTTGTATGAGAGTTGACAACAGAATTAATAATATATAAGATTAACAAGCCTTTAAAAATGAATGATATCTATTATAAGATTTAAAACGTATTTTCTATACTTACACATTCTTTGTATATAAATATATATGTTCATCATTTATCACTCCAAGAAAAATCGTATTCGGTTGTGACGTAAGTTATAATTATTTTCTATTTCAGCTGTTGAACAAAATATGATTCTTTTCCATCACATAAATTAGGGGGTTTATTTATGTTATATAAAATATAAAAGGTTGCTGTTAGAAAAATGAATCGAGATACGTTGTACTATATACTATAATAATCTACAGAGCTAATATGGTAAAAGTCGTTAGACGGTTGTTCTGAATTGAGAGAATTGTACATCTTGCAATATGCTCTGAAATTAGAGAATGATGGGGTGAAATAAATAATGACGTAGATACAATATCAAGCTGGAATTTGTTTGACTCTAGTTGTACATACAAACAACATCAAAAAAGAAATACAACAGTGTAATTTATTTATAGGAGTTGCCCTACTTAAAACTTTTAACAAGCTCACGAATAATTTATCGCGAGATATACCCGGCGCTCTAGCAAAACAAACCAACTGTTCGTTTTCCCTATATATCTTATTCCTGAAATAATACATCCTTGTAACACCTTTCCTCGATACAGCCGCCATTATTTTGGAAGTAACCTTGTTAAAAAAACAACGCATAATATACGGGGGTGGCCCATAGCGGGCTGTGCCATCACTCTCGGGTAGTGCTCAATTATCATCAAAGACAGGGCAATTTGGCCGAAGAAAATCTGTAGATACAAATGTTCTGGAGCTTAACTAATGAATATGTAATGAGAGGATCTGACGCCTCGTGAACCAGGCGTAACTTTCGGGCAGGCTTTCTCAATGCGAGGATGTCAAGGCATTTAAGTTTTTTTTCCGTATTAGTCGGTGGCATTAAAAATGGTAATACCCAGGGGATACATAACTACAATAATAGACTCATTTACTTCAGTGGCAGTTTTTTTCCCCGTTAATAACAAAATATAAACTGATCTTCCTTTATTGCGACAATATACCCATTCGTTTTTTTTTTTTAATTTGGAAGGCAGTTATTTACAGTACCTATATATAATATTGGGTGGGCCAATTATATTGGCCCGACAAATTTCCCCACCTCCCCCAAATCCTTATTTATTATTGACACATAACCAGACGATGAGTAATTACGGGTCATCAGTCAACCGTGATTGAATAACAGGCTATTGGCTCAAGTGACATCAAGAAAGCGGTCATGTGCGGGATTGTTATAGCTTAGCCCTCGTTAACCACAAAGTGAATCAAAACGCATGTGTATGACCTTCGTTGCGTTAAATCTGATACGGTTTGAGCGAACGTCGAGTCTATCAGCAATACTGAACTTGTCAGCATCAATCATTACCAAAAGTAAAGCCAACCGTGAGAGTAACATTTCGAACCGTCCATTTATCAGTGCGTGAGTGCGTGAACACTGAACCGGCTCCAGCGAGCGCCAGCCCTCTCAACGTAGAGAGGTCAGTGTCTGGCATCCTGTGTAAACCCCCACTCCCTATATCCGTAATTCACCAGCATCATCAAATTACAGTACATGCAAAAGCGCCACGCATCCTTAAAATGTACTTTTATTTAAAAAAAAAAAAAAAAACACGTTTTTCTTTCCATTTTGAGGTTTGTACCTACCAAATTTTCTTTAAACACCCTCAATTTACTGCGTGTATGTTGGCATGTAGAAAAACCTCTTTATTTATTTTTGACAGGGAAACTAACAAATTTAATAATATAGAAAATTTTACATTTAAATTAAGAATTTCATTAAATAACATAGCGATTAGTTTTCGTGTCTTGGAAATGCCTATAGAAAAGTCTTTATAAATATATTTTTACCAATTATTGACAGTACAATAATTATTCTGAACAGATACATCCATTCCTAATAATTACTAAATTATTTATGTAATTACTTACTACATTTCATTTTTATTATAATATTTTTACAGTTATAGTAAGTTATTAACAGTAGTTAACCTCGTTACCTATAATCAAAAGGTATTTTTAAACTAAACTTAACTCATCTTTGTAATATTATGTTAAATACTAACATTCACCATCTCCATTTTGTAAGTTATATACTTAGTAACATTTACAAACAATATATTTTTATTATATACATGTATAACGAATTCATTGAACATATTGAGATATTGTTATACTTAGGTAGTTGGTTATAATGTAATAATAAATTATTTTATAAATATCTTTTATAAAAATGAGAAAAAATTAAGAATAAAACGAATATTCTTTTTTTTTAAAGAACATTTCATGATAGAGCAAGCAGTCTGGAGCATTTTTTGCAACGTTTGGAATTTCGTCAAAACATCAAATCAACAAAACACAAAGAGAACGCCAAACATCAAAAGCTTCCAATAATGCATGACGTTTTGTTAGTTTTAGAAACTTATACATCTCAACTTCAGCATGGTGAAGCGAATAAATACAGAGACTGCAAAATAATGATGGAAATGTAAATGTGACTGTATCATATTGTTAGGATTGTGATTTGACTCGACAAGCAAAAATATAGCAGATACTTCCGTTCCCATGGGTGAAAAATTAGTACGAAGGCTTGTATACGTATAGTTGGTTCACATCTTCGAAAATTCAATATATATGGCACATCAAGTTGTATTTGTTTTCGATTTATTAATTTATTTTATATTTGCTGCATTATTAAAGACTTTATAAAAATATGACTTTGTTATTTACCAAAACGTGATATCATAGGTCGAGACTCTGTAATTATTTTTCAAGTGATAACTATGTATTTTTCAACCCTGTGACGTGATTGCATGTTTGTGACTGTAGTTTTATTTTTGTATTATATTTATATGGTGGTACCCCTGATGCCATGCAAATAAAGGAGCGATAATGTTATTTTGATTTTACATTATTTTATAAGTAGAGATATTTTGTATAAACGGTAATTAAAAATATATGTTTAATTAAATTTTCAGTTGATTAATAATACACGCAGTTGTATTTTATAGCTGTCTGGTTTAAAGCCCATGGAGGTGGATGTGGCGAGATGAGCAAACCTTGAGGGCGCGCCTGCGTGGCCGTAATAACCACCCGAACCAGTAAACCGATCACGTAACGCCCTACGCACGTATAACGCTTTCGTTATTAACGCCGCTATGCTGTTTTAATTAGTACCAACACTGCACAAATAAAATATGTTCCTTCCGAAAGTGCTACATACAAAGTGAGGATGGAATAAATCACGGGCGTTCACATGAAAATATCGAGCTGAATTTGCCTTAATAAATACTAATTTATACGACTTGTTATTCCATACAATACAACATTCCTGTTAAATAGTATTAATATTTTTTAAACATTTCATATCAACCTAATCATTTTTTTTATATTCTTATTTTTTGTCACCACAACGCTATGATCACTTTTGATTTAACGAGAGTAGGGATTGCAATACCGAATGAATATAATATATCAATAAATAAAACCATAAAAAAATCTTTAACACATTGGTTGGGCCAAATATGCTAGCCGTAATCTTTTCTTCACACCTACCCTCGAATCCTTAGCTCAATTGATATCCAGAAAGCGGACATTTTACAAGTTTGTTAATAGCTTAGCTGTCGTTAACTACCGAGTGACTCAAAACGTATCTGTTCGAACTTCGTTGCATTAAATCTGTTGCGGTTTGAGTGAACGTCGCGTTTATCATCCATCCTGAATTTATCATCATCATTCATGTACCTCATAATATATCATCCATCCAAAGTGTACCGTTCGTGAACACCGTACTGGCCACAGCGCACGCCAGTATTAAGGTTAGTGTCTGATATCCTGTGTAAACTCCCTCCCCCCTAGATCCGCAATCCACCAACCAGCAGCATCTTCAAATATTCATAATATTCTGTTGACATTTAAAAGTATGTATAGATAATAATAATGATAGAACTGCTTATTTTTACGAATACATTAAATTTAATTGATCGAATTAAATATTTCTAAAAGTGTCAATATAAGAAAATATGTTTTTTGAGCCATGCAAGTATTGTAAAACATCTGAAATATCAGTCCGTCACTCTTCAAGAGACACGTTCTTGTATGCTTTTTTGTTAATTAACATAATAATGGTGTATTTTGATGGATCAACTCCTTAAATATAAAATTCAGCGTAGCTACTGCTATGCACTACTACTGCTCTCAACATATTTGCGTATGTGCAGCATACGGCTTCTGCACTCAATTAAATATGCAATAAAGTAGACAGTAATGAAGAAATAACATTAAATTCTTTTTCAAAAAAGAAAAATTATCTGCTAACTCAGTATAGAAAATACCGGTATTCAGGTAGTTCGGTGTTGATAAATATACTGGAATACCGGTGTTGAAATATTGGTATTGGAAACCTTAAACGAGAGGCCATGTAAAACCTTTTTTTATCTCATTACTACTCTTAAAATCATACCAGCGTACACCCAACATACGCCAAAAGCATATGTTTTCAAAGCTCGGAATGCGGATACTCTAACCATACATTCATACCATACCTTACATGAAGCAGCACCATCAGAAAACAAGCGTCGAACAGGCGGAATTTTGATTCATAGATAGGTATTATAGAGCACCAGGGGAATAATAGTGACACAACTCGAAATACTTGTTTTTGCAGGAGAGCAGTTTGAGTATTTTATTTTGGTGTGTTAAATCAGTTTTTTTTTTAAATTTACTTTATAATAGCGTAAAGTTGGCACACTTGAGTCATCTCATTTCGAATAATAACAATGGCACAATGATCATTGTGCGACTATTTCTGTTTGACTTCAAGTAAAATGTTATAATATGATAATGACAAAAGTGTTTTTAAGGCCACCATTATATTTTTAAGAATTATGCCGCTATTTGTGCGGATAGAAATGCTATCTTGGAACATTTCTGCATACTTAACTAAAAAATGACAAATTTGGACTTGTGCCACTATTATTCTCCGGGTGCGATATAGATATCATCGTTGAGCTATTAAAATATCTGATGTGACAATTTTGTGATCATAGCTTTTCATATTCATTTGTTTTAGACCGTACGGATCAGTAAAATCTCTAAAATTCACACCAAACCTATAATAAAGTTAATTATAGAAACGATTTATAAAATAATTCATTTTAATATTAATACCGTGATACCTTTTTAATTTTTAATATACATACTATGTATTAACTACATCGAAATTATTCAAAAACATGCAATAAGAAACAAGACCCACTATATTATATTGTTTAGATAAAGAAAGTTGTTCATTATTCAAAAACTTAAATTTTGCCTTAATGTTATAAAATACAAATCACTTATTGTGCCTCTTTTAAAAATTTTAATTTGTCACATCAAATGTTTTAACAGTACCTTCCCTTTACGATTTTAATAAATTTCGTCTGTTCCGGCGATGACACCTTATGTTACCGTACGAGATTGACATTATTACAGTATATAAAAGAAAATTGCTACCCTATTTTGGAAACATAACATATAATTAAGTCTAACAAGGCTTAATTAGCATTATTTGCTATTTGTTTTATCTATACAATTATCAAATATACATCAAAACTTAATTGCAATCATTATACATTCTTATAGCCCACAATTCATAATACTATCTTGATTTTATCCCTTACTTTCACATCTCTTTCTCACAATAGAGTTTTGTCGCATATAGTTTTAGATTTTTATTTTTGTTCTTAATAGAACGCGACGCTCTGTTTGCAATGTGTATTTATAATATTATTCATGACAGTTAAATAAAATCAGATGAATATCTAGCAGTTATATTTATTTACCGGATAATGCTTTCTATTTTTAAAATAATAACATTGTAATTGGATGTAATATTAATTATTCTAGAAATAGCCGAAAAATGAAAATAGGCTGGGTAACCTAATGTGACAATACAGTAACGGGAGTGTAAACTAGAGGTGAGTTGGAAATACTGTCACCACTTTGTGTACTAAAGTATCGGATGAAACTACCCATACTCAGTACGTGTGGCTCAACAAACTTGTTCCAAAAAACTTGTGATGATATCATCGCGAGTCGCTGGCTTGTTGGTAGGCTTTCAATACTATTGACATGAAATGCGCGCGAGCAAGGTAGCACTTGAATACAATAATTATATTTTAATTTACTAGTCTATGCATGCGAATGACATCATATTATATGTTAACAAATAGGTCATAAATTTTCTGTAGCAGCATATTATTCCCTCGGAAATGTGGTGAGGTGACTGAGGTGACTCAGTTTACAATAAAAAAAATCATAGTTATTCATTTTATGTTAACAAGAATATTATAACATAACATAAAAACAACTCATAAATTTAAAATGTGTTTATTTTATAATAGATGGGACATTTCGAAAAGCTCAGCTCAGTGTATTTTTAGCGATTATATTGAAGCCGACAAATACTAATATGGAGTTAAGTTTTAGTTCCAGTTTAGTATGAGACTTACGTCGCATATGCACGCCAACCGCTCTATATAGTAATCCAAATACTAGTAAGTATTTTAGAACAAGTTTTGATACTAACTATTTTTTATATTGGTACTTAGTCTTCAAAATCGACCAGTTTTCCCACCTCTAGTGTAAACGATGATAGATTCCCTTTATATGCACCGCCATAGAGCAAAAATATATGTTTCCTTATATATGTCCCTTTTTCGTTATATTATATAGATACTTCCTACGCATTTTCTATTTGTCTATTGTTAGATATACTACCATGTCAGTATCATTAAAAAAGAAACAATCCATTTCGAATGAGTAACGTTTATAACAAACCGTATTAGAAGAACTAGAATAAAATAGAATGACAAAAAATAATGAGTAAAAGGTAATATTATTATAATGATATTGTGTTTCATCCCATCTTTTTACTTATCATTAATTGGGTTACGTATAACTGATAACATAATTATGGTTGTAATAAATGAGTGTAAACTGTCCATATATTTTTAAATTAAGGGGGAGAGGCATGCAAACAGAGAATCTAGCGGAAAAATACGAAGCTTGCAATTTGAGATTTTTTTTTGATAATTTACAATTTTAACTGTATATAAATAAAAAAAAATTTCAAGTTATACACATTTATATTTTTATAAAAATCGATATTTTTTAAAATAAATGTAAAAAATATTAGAACGATAAATTAGTCAAAAATCTAAACAACAAAAAATTGAAAACTTAATAAAATAAATTTAAAAAATAAATATGACTATAAAAGATAATGTAATAATAAGATGTGACCGTGCAACGAATTCAAATGTTATTACATTTTTTTACAATTGTTAATTAATCTTAAAATTAAAAAAAAAATTAAAAATCTTTTTAATGTTTTCAGATACGTACACATTTATTATACAGTTGAAATTGTAAATTATCAAAAAATAAATCTCAAATTGCAAGCTTCAAATTTTTCCGCTAGGTTCTCTGCTGGCGTGCCTCTCTCCCTTAAGTACAATTTGAAGCTTGGTCTTGATTCAATTCAATATTTCAACTAATAACTTACAGACATACTTAGTAGAACTCCTTTATGATTTATTATTAATTAAACGAAATTCGAATTATTTATGTTGGTAGTTGGTTCGGGCTATGGCGAAGGGTGCATGGTGAAGATAGGTAAACTGCGTTAGGTAACTGAAAAGAAGTCATAGGGCAGCTATATTTACAAGATTTAATTTGAATTTTGTCCATATTTTTCAGTATTTAACTGAACAAAAAATATTGTGACTTACCTTTTTATAATATATATTAATTAGAGACAACAGATATCTTTGAAAAAAGTAATGTTGAACCGCGATTCGAACTCGGGTTTGAAAATTCTATTTCACGATAGAGAAAATAAATTTAGCACCGAGTTCAGCGTATACAGATGTCGTCGTAAATTAGGAAAATTATATTTTTTTTGTGAAATACAAAATAATGAAGTTATTATTTAAATACATTTATAGGCATTTAAAAAATACTATTCTTAAGAAGGTAGACTATAAATATATAGGTAGTAAAGTTCGGTAGTTTTTACAGAAAATATGACATATTGGAGCGACGCCAAGCGAGAGAAAGAATACAATAGGCTTCATGGAAGACCAGTCGGAAAAAGTATTAGTATTTATGATTAAATTTGCTCTGTGGAATTTGTGCGCACTAGAAGAAATCGCAATCTGCGCAAGTTAAACGTTAAATGCTTCCATTATCCTTATAGTATAAAGTCTTTGCCACCGGTTTCGGGATATAAATCCATTTTCAAAGTGATCTAACATAAATAAACGCGTTATTATTCTTTCGATAAGTTTTTTTTTCGATATTGCAAATCTGATATATTTTGCCTTAAATGAAAATAATAAATATATATATAAAATTCTAATGGATTTTAGTTTTCTACTGTCCCATTTGAGTAGTTTTTTGCTACCCTGGTTGCGCCTTTCGGAATCTTCGGCTACACGCGCACTCACCTATGGTAAATGCACACTGACAACGAATAGGTAAAATTTATTAACTCTAACTTATATAATAAAAAAGTATGTAAAAACTTTATCACCTACCTATCAAGTCAAGGCTCATATTAAAAATATGACAAACAAATCATGAATAGTTGAAGTGTTTGTAAAAAAACCCTTACCTAATTAGTAATAAATAGATACATTCAATACGGGTATATAAATTATTGTCAAAAACCTAAAAATACATCATTAATTACTATGTACTCACTAATAATACTTAATATTACACCATTAAACATAATATTTTAATTAGAAGAGAATAATAATAAAATTCACTTACTTTTGTTTCGAGAAAATGCCCAAGTGCAAATAGCATTTCATTCCAAATCAACCGGTTTGGTGCGGAGGTAGCTTTTCCGCAAACTATCTGCCGCCTTCTTATTGTGGTCCTTTCCCGCTGCATAAACAATGATAAATAACATAATAATTTGATGTATTATCCTCGCCCGGCACCACAATGGTTAAATAAATAACGCCTCTGCGTAGTATTAAATTTCTGTCACAGTAGTAAATAGTTTTTTCCCCTTGTTTTTGGCTAACTTGAGTTTGAATAAAAATAGTTTGTCTTTTACTAGTATAGTAAGTTTTCCTACTATAATAATATGACTGTAGAGCAGGGTTTCCCAAACTATGTTCCGCCGAACCTGAATAGGTGTTCCGCGACCATTTGGAAAGGTTTTATACACTGCAACACATTTAAAGATCTTCTAAGTTAAATAAGTAAATCTAAACTAATTTCCTAAAACCACACCCACGATGGCCGCGTGACTTAAACCGACCTATTGAGTCGAGGGTCCCAGGTTCGAATCCTGGGTCTGACAAGTACACATATTGTTTTTCAATTTGTGTATGAGTCAAAGTATGGACCTAATAGGTTGAGCAAGTGGCTGACACCCATTTCTCGTAAAAATAAAAAATCTGTTAATACAAACCTTCACTCTGTGGAGGCCCATATGATCCCACTAGGATCGGACATGGTCGAAAGAAAGAAACTAATTAAAGAATCTACTTTATATTGAAAGGCGAGTGATGGTCAATCTCCACTGATGTTTATGTCAAGTATCTAGATTGGTCATGGCTCCCACAAGGAGAGGGGGGCTGACAGGTCTCTAGCCTTTGGCCCAGGCTTACGGTGAGCCCAGCGTGAGAAATCAACCAGCGAAGTGAGATAAATACACATTACAAACAGGCACTAATAGTAAAAAAAATGTCGGCTGCGGCGCTGTTTCACTTCAAGCATACTAACATTTAATAATAAATGTGGTTGTGCCATAGGTACTTACAATTTTTGATTACTGTCGATATTTGACATATCCATTATTGTGCATAACAACATAAAAGTGAGTGTATTGAAAATCCAAAAAAAAACTCTAAAAAATACCCTTAATTTGACCTCGAACACCATTTGGAACGTGCAACTGTAGATCGTCACATTGCCTTTAACCTTACCAATAAGTAGGGGGCCCGCCAAAGATCCTACCCTGGGGGCCCGCTTCGGGATGTGGGGGCCATGATTTAGGTTCAGACGGAGGACCATCTTTTCTCACACCGTGCGCATGAAAAAGATGGGGTATATTGTTTTTAATTGACCGGCGGACAAGTCTTGTCAGTTTAACGACAGTTTCCAAAATTGGCAGAACGGTTAGCTGCGCTAATAAATAACCTACAAAATAAACTAAGTGTTCCGATAAAATTTCCGGGTTCGCGAAGTGTACCATTGCAGAAAAAGTTTGGGAAACCCTGCTGTAGAGTATGACTAATTTTAAAATAAATATATACAGTAAAAAATTGTTCATAGTAATTTAAAAATAACAATGAAATCATTATTAATTGAGTTATCATTCACTTGGTATTTCATTTTACATAATTAATGATAATTTAAATTATATTAAATTCTTTTTAATTGACGGTTATTTTGGTTGTAACACAATTATTTCATGTACCTATCTATATCATCATTTTGTAAAATTAAAGTATTAGCAATTTATATAAGATATATGTTGCTACTTTCATTGTATGATTATCTAACTACATATTTAAAACAGATAATGTGCATTATAAAATATCCATTATTTTTATCACCATTTTATATAATATTATAAGAGGTATTATATTTTATAAAATAAAACAAATCACATTCATTAGTTTACTCAATAGATACACTATTGAACATACATAATTCTGAAAACACTCATGAGAAAATAATATAGCCAATAGAAAAAATCTTTTTTTGAAAAAAAGTAAGACACCCTGCAGGAATCAAATCTGTGTTTTTTCGGTATCGCACCCTGTACATTACCACTATGCTACGACTGCCATGCTTAATTGTGACAAATTTGAACTATTTACCTTTTTAATACCTGCTCATAAGCGTTTTCCAAACATTTTTTTCTATCGGCTATATTTTCGCATGAGTGTTTTCAGAATGATGTATGTTCAATAATGAGAATAGTACATTCTTTAAAATATTGTGAAGTATTCGTTGAAAAAAAGAAATAGTTAAATAAAAGATACACTATTGATAAAATTTTAATGCCTGACTGTGATTTAGAATTGTTACTATGATCAGTGTTTTGACTATTTCCTTAAAACTTATAATACAGTTTACAGAATAGTTTACAAAATACAGTTTTTTTGTCTGTACTTATATTTATTCCAATTTGTTGACAGTTGACAGACTACATTGTGGATATGTATAGATTTAGTAAAATTTCATCTTGATATCTGACAAGGTTCTGAAATTACAAAATTTTCAAAAATAACGTACCTAGAGTAGGTAAATGGTCAGATAGCAGCGGTGGTAGGGTTAGGTACGGGTAAGGGGGCGCACACCTACCTCTAGCAGTACATACTTAGAGTGTAGACATAATATATTATATTGTTATCCCGTGGGATTTTTAATGAAGCAATTAAATGGCTACACGGAATACATTCATTTAGTAGGTACTCTATAGTCATGGCTTCTCGTATTACGAATTTTAAAACGAAGAATGTGGTTGTACCTATTTTTATTTGAGAACTAACCCATTGTGATGCTCTATCTTTTTTCAATTTAGAAATCAACATTGCATGATCATATAAAATATTTAATAAAATAGAAGAGTAATATTATAAAAATATACATAATAATTAAACCTCTCTCTGTGATTTTATTAGATCGGACATGGTCAAAAAAATATTATAAACGTTGCCGTTTAAAAAAAATAATAATTTTTTTTATTAGATCAGATGTCATTGGTTACAGCGCAGTTTTTCGGATTATATTTTTGTTAACAGGTGCATAGCGCAGACTCACTCGAGCTGTCAGTCTAGTGTAAGGCCAGTTTTAGACGGGACACTGGTGTCGCACTCGTATATAATATAGAAGACCTTTGTATTCGAATAAAGGGGTCTTTATATTATGTTTATGAACGCCTCAGAGCTAATGAGTCAACGCTTTGCGTTATAAATTAGAACATAAAACTGGCTGCGGTAATAAAAACAAGTATTTCGGCGGCTTGAGAATGTAGCTGCCGACGGAAAAGTGTACCGGGCATGCGTTAACTCACTAGCTCTGGGGTGTTCGTAAACATAATATTAAGGCCTCTTTATTTGAATACAAAGGCCTCCTTTAATAATACGAGCGCGACACCGGTGTCCCGTCTGAAACGGGCCTAATACTGACGCACGTACATAAAACCACTGGCTTGATATTCATAGACATGCAATGAGTGGATAGAGTATCGTGCACATAAAACCAACCATTGACTATCTCATTAATTTGAAAGCACAGTCTATTTACTTTTTCTATTCATATTTTATTTCCCCCGGATAAAGTAACGGCCTATCACCGGTCACCAATGTAACTATTTAAATTTCAAAGCAATACAATTGTCCCATTTTAAATTTTCCCTAAGTGAAAAGCTACATCTTTTTTTACATATACACAGTGCTATTACAAAGGCAAGTCTGTGTTATAAGAAATTATTGTATATATCTATGTATATATAATAATCAGAATGATATATTCTTAAATCTTGTGAATTATTTATTGAATAAAAGAAATAGTTAATTATAAATTATTAGCAAGTGCAAGAAGTTACATCTAAAAAAATATTGGAGAAATTCCACGACGTTGGTTAGTAATCAAAGTAATAGTAAATAGTTAACTATTTTGATTTAAGAAACAAAAATCGATTGCCAAAAGTAGCTTGATTTGGAAGAGCGCTGATGAGTAGGTATTAAAAGTGACCAATAGTTAAAATGTATCGCAATTAGTGTGTCACGCCGTAGCATATAGGTTAAATGCGACGGAATGGGGCGTAAACCCATGGAGATGCAGGGTTCGATTCTCGGCCGGGGTGGCCTACTTTTTTCAAAAAAGATTTTTTCTATTGGTTATAATATACTTTCTCAGAAAAGGTTTTTATAAATTATATATGTTAAAAATATAATAATATCGTGGTATGCATTCTTCATAAAAAAATATACATTGGTAGAGAAAAATTATAAGTTTTATTTTATTATGAAAAGTCTTTTATAATTAAATACGTCTTACGCTTTCATATCAGTACATAATAATATTTGATTGATTTTTAATTTGTTACTTATCGTGTTATTTCCTAATAGAAGTGGTCACCATCACAGTGATCTTTGGTATATCATTTGTTACCCTAGTCAGTTCAGAAGAGCAAATACGAAGACTCTTAAACCACAAAGTGTGACGTCCTCCTCTGTTACATTTATCATTGATCTTTTATTGTATGGCAAGTTGGAGAGTGCTGTATTTTAGTAATCTCATTTTAATATATCTAATGACCGGTTCGGATTAATCGATTACTCCAGAGTAGCATAGTCGAGTGGCGAGTGATTTAGATACCAATAAATGATTTAGTAACTGAAAAGTGTTCGAACACAGTACATTAATGAGTTAAGTATCAAAATGAACAGAGCACAGCGTAACAAAGCAAAAATAAATAATTAATTATTTTTTTATTCAAAGAATAATTCACAAGACTTAACAATGTATGTTCAAAAAAATAAATATGTTAATAACTTCATTTAGAATGGCTATATTAGTAGAATTGAAAGAATAAATTCTAGAACAAAAATGTAATTGACTAAAGAAAACGAGTTCAGACTTGTATAGTGGCTTGTAAAAAATAGAACAAAATGGATTCACTCGACTAAATAATTTTACTAAATTACTTGACTAAATTTGTGTGTTCATATGCGTTTAGTTACTAAATTACTCGTCACTCGACTAAATTACTCGACTAATCTGAACTGGCCTTTAGGAGAAGAATACACAGAATTTCTCGTTTTTTTAACATTTGTCAGCCGGTCAAGATATTTTGAGGATGCATCTATACAATCACATCTATAAAGCCTTAAATATCCGGGATATCTCTCGATTTACCGTCACTGTTAGATTAATTAAAACAGAATAACGATATTGTTAATCTTTTAAAGGATTTTTTAATATTACCTTTAATAGCGATCTGACTCGAATTGATAATATCATAAAAACCGACAGCACAGATTGACTTGTAATTAAATCTCGAAAAAGTGATAACATTTGACCTGTTGCACAAGAGACAAAGTTCTCTCTATGGATATAAGTTATTTCAGATGTTACTATATGAGTAGTTAGTTGGTACAGTACTCAAACCTTTAACTAAAATATTTAGTATTTAATTTAATTCATTGATAGTTTTCAAACTATTTGGTATTGGGTAATTAAATTATGACGGATAAATTAGAAGCTAAATGATGAATTGGGTTATTTGGAATAGTTTTGAATGATAACAGTGTCGCTTAACAAAATGTTTAAAAGCACTATTATAATAATATTGTTCAATGTTCAACTATTAATGTATTTAAAAGGTATTTATATAAATAATATATTCTTCATGAGTACAAAATCATTTTTCATGGTTTGTAAAAACTATAATTATATAACATGTTTTAAATAAAATTAAAATGTCTACAGCTCAGTATTGGTGACAGATAATATTATAAATTTCTAGAAATTGAGTCCAATATAAATAATTGTACGATGTAGAATAGGTACATTATTTTTTTTTCTTTTTTATGATCATGTCCGATCCTAATAAGATCATATGGGCCTCCACAGAGTGGAGGTTTGTATTAACAGATTTTGTTTTCACGAAAAATGGATGTCAGCCACTTGCTCAACGTATTAGGTCCATATTCTGACTCATACATAAATGGAAAACAATATGTGTATTTTTGAGACCCAGGATTTGTACCTGCGACCCACGACGCTATAGGCCGACGCTTAAGCAGCATGGCCATCGTGTTAATAATAACAGAAGACCCATTTGTGAAATATTATGTCTTTATCATAATAAATAAATAAATACACCCAACTACTAAAATTCAATAAAATATAAAGAATATTAATTTATGTCGTAATTAAATATGGTACCTACCTTTACCATAGTGGTATATGCGCGTGGGCGTGAAACCTGAGAGATGCAGGTTGGATTCCTGCGGAATGTCTTACTTTTTTCAAAATGATTTTTAATAATGGTTTTAATATATTTTCTCAAGTGTTTTCAAAAATTATGTATGTTCAATATTATAGCCATTTCGCCTTTGATTCGATTAGAATCGTCCAAACTTTATTATCTAAATACATACAAAACTAGATATAAAAAATTATTAATTTATAAAACTTATCAAGTCCTAGAGTGCTGTATATAATATAAACTAGCAAACCGCTATCCTATAAAGCTTTCACGCGTAACAACTGCTATATTGAGCATTCATTATCAGTTTGTTTCGCTAAATTCCTTAAAGTTAATGTTTTGAAAATTTTGATTATTATTTAAAATTAAATTTTGTTAATAGCCGTAATTTATTAGGTGTTGAAGTAAATCTTCTGGTATAGATATAAAGCCTTAATATATGAAACTGAATCAAGATTTAGAATTCTACTAATGTTCATAGAAATGGAGTAAGGTGTTTAAGGAATCTGGAAGTTATCTAATAAAGGAATCTGAAGCTTGCTTTAGAAATTTTAATAAGAAACACTACATAAATATTATATAATAATATAATATCATTGAATGTTGCGTATAAAAAAATGTTGATATTCGTTTCCAAAATAATATTCTAAAATAATTTAATATTATATTTATAGGTACGTAAACACTCAATAGAATATCGTAAAACTTCTTAAAATAGACGGAGAGCTTTTTCACATTCTTTTAGCTTTTATAATAATAATATTTTTAGCTTTTAAAAAGTTTTGGTGGTGGTAAAGAGTGGTTATTTTTATATCGGCTAATTCTCTCGATTGCCGAGTAATTTTCATTCAAACCACGTGTTAAGTCAACGTGTGTGTGTTTTCAACTAACTCGGTACTTTGTGCTTTTTCAAAATCCCATTTTGCAAATTATTCTACGTTTTGCATACCACCGTTGCAAATTGAAAGATACCAAAATATTATTTTGCCAAAACAGAATTAACTAAATACGCAATTTAGTGTGAAAGTTCGGAGAAATGTGTTTAATAACATTATGAAACTAAAAATTAATAATCAAATCCTTATACAATTTTAGATCTGATCCTTTTTTATCTGTGATATAATAGCTATACCTAGATAAAATTGAATACATATTATATAGTAGGTACCTATATGAATCATAAATATCGTTTTTAAAGTTATTAATCTCTACTTGTAGCATGAATCGAGTTAGAAATATCAGTTTTTATAGTTTTTTAAGTTGTACAAAAATAAGAAAAGGCTAATCAAATTAAAAAAATATCGTGTGATTTCATAATTTTTGAAAAAATATTTTAAAGAATTTTTAAGGTTGTAAACTCAATAATAAATGAAATGATTTGTCATATTATTATGATCTAAGTTTTCTCAGAACATTTATAATTATGTAAAATTTTCTAAGGTTATTTTTTAATTTGATTCACAGCTAATTTAATGGTTATCCAATTATTTTGGATAGCATATTTTAAAACATTTTTAATGGTTTATCTTTCAATAACATTATTAAAAAGAATATGTCGATTACGTAGTAACCATAGTGGTTTCCTCATTTTTTCTCAAAAAATATGAAAATGTTAGTTTGTAACTATAGGTCTCATAAATATATGAAAAAATAAATATGTTTTTTTTAGTATAAAATTTTATTTCAAAGCTATACTTCTAATCTTAGAGTGATACGTATGGTTATTAATAATAATAAATTTATCAAGGACTTCATATATTTTACTTACAAATGACGTAGGTAGTATGATAACAAAAATTCTGAAACATACTATAGTGTATTTTGATTAGGTACTCATCAAATAAATCATATTCATACCAATAAAAGAAATATATTAATATTTTACGAAAGGTGGAAAAATAAACAGGTAACTAGGAACTGCGTTTGTTTCTTATAAAAATAAAGCAAAAACAATGATCTGCTACCTTTATTTAATTATAAAGACTACAATGTCCTGTTATAAGATAATTACGCTATTTATAATCTTAAATATATTTGTCAATATATTTTTATTCAACCCCTACGCAATATATTATATTTTATGGGATTTGCGTGTAAAATATTTTTTTACAAATTACGCTAATAATGCCATTAAATAAAATTGTATCGTATAAATTTATATACGTATTTTCCATAAAATGAATGAATACAATTCAAATATATGGATCATTTATAATATTACCTATATATTTTTAGACTAATTAAAAATAATTTTTAATATTGAAATTTATCTACAATTTTTAATTACACATAAATCAATTAAATTGCCAATATTTTTATATTAGTATGCAAAAAATAGAACAATAAAGTTTCCTTTATATCAGTCGTATATCATACACTGCTACCATATGTTGAACACTAAAAATGATTTCTTTGAAAAATTAATAATTAACAAAAATGTACAATAATAATATATAACCCTTCTCTATAATTTCACCCTAATAAATTTAAAACTGTTGCCTTATTTTAAAATTCAAATTTATTACTTATATAGGTATATATTATAATACAAGTATTTATAAAGATTAAAAATAATAAACAAATATAATATCATTAGGTGTTTTAATAAATCTATTGTAACTATTATTTTTGACAATTTATGTTTAAATATAGATATAATTCTATTCATATTGAATATACATAATATAATAATAAAATTATATCGGAAATTTAATGAATGATGTTTATTTTTAATTTTTGTAATAAAAAATATATTATATTACACATTATCCATCTAGTATAAATATCTACCTATTAAGTTTTCACGTATTGGAAACAATAATCAAATAAAAATAATGTCTATAATCGCAAACCAATAAATTATAAAATAATTAAATGTTATACCTGCTCACATTGATTGATTGTTTATCGATATTCAAATGAGGAACTTCGAATTAAATCCAAGAACAAAAACACCTACGAAACTACTTTTAAATTTGGAACAAGTATTCTTTCAAATCGAATTTAGCGCCAAAACCGCGGTATGCGCTGGAAAACCGCTCAGGGAAAAACAAAAGCGCACCCCCAAAGACACGGGCGCTTCGGCGGTTTGCCGGGTACTAAACTTATTTGCAGAGGAGCATAAAGTCGACCCGATACAAGGCGCCTGCGCCCTTCGATGCTAACTAATCCTCAGGTGAGTTTGATTCCGGAAAAACGTATATCAGAAATCGACAAGTCATTAATATACAACGGTCTTGCATTGGTCCGTTGTTATCCGACGGATTTATCCACACGGATCAAAGAGTACGAACAGAGATGTCGTGAAAAAAAAATGACACCTGAAATATAATCAGTAATTTTCTTCAAAATATAATTGAATACCAACAAACTTTTCAAATCACTAATACATATATGACAATTTTCATGACAGAATAATTAATAAAATTATTTCATTTCAATATATTATATGAAAAATAGTAATCGCAGTTTAATAAATTCTTTAAAAAAATATGTTTTCAAGAAACTAGTCGCATGTCGTGATTAGGGATTTCAATCCCAGGATCCCGAGCCATTTTCGATACCTATGAATCCCGGGACTGATAAACATAATCCCGAAACTTTCAGGAGTGACTTTTTTATCATTTTTTATGGAAAATAAAATAAAAACGAAAATATTACAGATATAAAAAATATAAATAACTAAATTAGAAATAAACTGAGTTTGAATGAAGTTTGATTTATACCCATGTGTAAGTTGCCGATTCATTTTATTTTTTCACATAAATTCATAAAAATTAAAAAGATTGGACAAAGTAATTCCACCACGATCTCATACGTTTTACGGCAGTTTCACATTTGGCTGACTAATTAGATTTATGAAGCGGAAAGGCCATAGTACACCATGATTTGCTCTACTATTTTAAATCTCGTTAACCCATTCATTAAGTCTATACTCTCAGAAACAGCAATCTCATATTAAATTCACATTATTATTTATATTACAATATTATTTACTTCATTAAACTTATGTATTTTCAAGATTGAACGTACACAATATTAACAATAAAAGTGTCCTAAATAGTATAAATTATACTAGATTTATTTTTGTCCGATTTTATCAATGTTTTTTGTAAATATAAAAAAATATATTAACTATGGAAAAAATGCCAATCCCGGGATTGTCAAATTGTAATCCCGAAATCCCGGGATCAGAATTTTGGCTTGGGATTGGACTCCCTAGTCGTGATGAATAAATCAAGAAGTTAAGTTTGTTTCACAATGAATTGAATTGGTCATTTAATTAAAATATCGTATCTTATTATGTACATTTTAGTTTTGCACTAAACCAAAAGATGTAACATTCTATATCGAAAGTACATTATTTAGAACAGTGTCAGAATTATTGTGCCAATACATTATAAAAATCCTAAAATACATGTGTACATGTATGCATACAATAAGGCACGCGGTAGATATGGGCTCGAATTCCACTAAACTTGTTCTAAGATTTTATCATTGTTTATTTATTTAATAAACCATTTATTTTATTCAACGGATAATTCAATAGATTTTGAAAATGTAACATTATATATATTGAACACACATAACTTGAAAACACTTCAGGTATATATACCCACTAGAAAAAAATATATTTCAAAGTAATACGATGCTCGACGGGATTTGAACCCGTATAACCACTGGTATCGCGCCAATTGTGAATTAAACAATTACGCTAGGAGCCTCCTACCTAATTCCGATAATTTGAAACTAGTAGGTCTACATGAAATGCTTTTCAAATTGTATTAATGTCAAATTGTAAAAATGTAATTAATGCACAGTTGGCGCTTGCAGAAGTTATGTATTTTTATTTTTTTAATGTAAGATGTAACAAATTGAACTTTAGTACTTATATTCGATTCTGAATTTATTAAATAAAATCTTTATGTGTACCTATTGAGCAAATAAAATATTATGTAAAATTCGAAAAAAAAATGAAGATGCCAAGAATTTGATGCTTACAATATACAAATAATGGAGGAAGTTAAATAGTGAAAGACTTTCCAAATTGAGTTACTATTGGCAATCGGCGAGCGCTTTAAAGAGTATTAACGGTCTATATGCTCAGCGTAGGTCAAAATGGAGCTTTTATGGTATTTTCAGAGCATAACCCTGGACATTCCTTAAACGTTGTAGATAATCTATTTATATAATTTTGAAGCCTTATTATCCTTTATATTTATTTTAAACATTTATTTGATGTCTGCATAAGGTATTTTTATTACATAAAATAGTATTCTTTTAAACCTCTCAAATTTGGAATCAAAAAGATTATAAAATATATATTTTTTATCGTAAATATGTCACTATATAATGTTAACGTTAATTTTACTAAAGGTTTTGTTAATGCGTTTAAAAATTAATAAATCTATAAAATCTTAACACCACTGCACATGGATGTACTGAAATATGACTATATTCTAAAACATTAGAGCGATAGGTTTAAAAGAATACTATTTTGTTGTTTAAACAAATGTTTAAAATAAATATAAATGATAAAAAGGCTTCAAAATTATATAAAAAGATTATCTACATTGTTTAGGGATGTCCAGGGTTATGCTCTGAAAATACCACAAAAGCTCCATTTTGACCTACGCTGAGCATGTGAGCCCTTAAGAGTCATTAGTTTAAATTTGTTGCAATTAAGTATGGTGCCTTTAGCATAGAGGTATATGTGCATGGGCGCGAAACCTGGGAGATGCAGGTTCGATTCCAGCGGGGTGTCTTATTTTTTTTCAAATGGCTTGTTACTCAAAAGTGTTTTCAAAATTATGTATATAAATATTCATGTTTAAAAACAATTAAAGCTTTATTTATTGATAGATATTTCCCTTTTCCGTATGTTGTAACGAATAATTATATATTTTCTCAGAAGTGTTTTCCAAATTATGTGTGTCCAATAATTAGAATGTTACATTCTTAAATGTAATCTTAATTTAACATAAATTTTGACTGGACGAGGAAGAATTTTGAGACCTACTCTACGTGCAATGATCGCATTAATATTTTTCATTGAAATCGATGTCAACATCAGTAGGCTGGTTATAATTTTTTGATGAGTACTCGAGCTTTTACACAAAGATATCTAAAGCTTTCGGTATACTTACAGAAGGGAGGAAAACTTTTTCCTTCATTCAAATTGAACACCTTGCCACCTGGACCGGGCGGCAACGTGCCCTATTTTAATTCCGAAGGGACAAGACGAGAAACTTTCTATCCCAAACGTGAGTCCCCCACACGCTAGAAGTATTTTACTTAAGTTTCTATGAGAAGGAACTCCTTGTATGAGAGTTAATTCAGAACACCAGAATTTCATTAAAATACACTTCTCACAAAATTTCATATTCATATTAATATACTTATTCATTGTTTATAACAAGACAGGATGCAGGAGCTTGCAAATAAAAGCTGCAAAGTAAGTTTAAAAATAATAACCACCTACTCGTAGATAAAACTAATAATAAACTAATTTTCTGAACCAAAAGTGATCCTCATCAATGACAGTCAAATAAAACGGACAAAGAATAATTTATAATATTTACAATTAATAGATATAATTTAGAATAATTACCACATTTAAATAGCATGCCAATTATATCGAATGTCATAATATCCATTGATTTTTTATATCAAAAATGGTCACTTTAATCTTATCCAATCACGAAATAGTACTTTTTGAAAATGGCCAAACATGCCGTGGCATTTTATCAAGATAGCTCCCCCAAGATAGTTACTCTGTATGTAAACGGTGTGCTCTTCAAATTTTTAAGCCAACTTATTATTTAACACAATATAAAATAATGCAAAAAAAATTGAAATGGTATCCATAGTGGTTGTGTAATACAAAACTGAGTGTATTTATTTCAAACCTGGTAAAATCCAGATGATAAAATATAACAAATATAAACATGGCCATCTCCAAAATTTCTTGTTTATGAAGGATTTGTGATTATTGAGCATTGTTTAAAATATTTGTCATATTTTTTAAATTTAATATAATTATAATTTAAAATATTATTAACTTACGGATACAAATTAACCCCAAAAAGAAAAATGTGGTTTACTCTGTTTAACTTATGACGTAGATGGCCACGTTTGTTTTTTAGCGTAATAAATATTCACCAATCTTTTTGGCACTATGTTAATTTATAAAATTTCAGTCTCCATTTTATAAAAATACAACATGCATTTTTTAGCCGCGAAAATTGAACCTGCATCACGGCTTTTAAAACCACGACCGTGTTGTTTGAATACACCTGCATAGTAACGAGGAATATTAAAAAATATAATTAATTTTGAAATGATTAATTATTGTTATCCATTAGGCTCTTCAAAAGTTTGTGAATTCTTGCCAAAATATATTAGATATTACCACAGAGGTGACTTCATATTTTTAATTACAATACGAAAATCAATACATCTGTAGCTGTTATACGCTACACGGGAAAGTAATGGTTATAGATCCATTTTATCATCGCCACAGGAAACATAAAAAAATGTGACCCACATTTCATGCAGGTGATAAAATTTCGTTTTAATGGATACATCAGTGTTGTTTTCAAAAACATTTTTAAGATATGGCTTTTGGGAAATCATTTTTTTATTTCTAAATCAATAAGGAATTTCAACCATTTGAATGTACCATGTTAAATAAAAATATATGCTTATTACTATATACAAGAATAAAGATTGTGGCATTCTTATCACCGAGCATATCTTTGAATAAAAGATAAACAAAAAAAAAAATCTTTATAGTTAGCAAACTATTGACAGAATTATTTAAAATTACTCGCAAGAAGTAGGTACACATGAATCGGCTCTAAAACAGTCACTTGGTAAGTGAAAGGTGTGTATTCGAATACTACTTATTTTTAATAACTAAGAAGTTCTGTAGACATTTTCTAATTTAGGCATTGATAAGGCTTAAAAAATGTAACATATTGTATATGTTTACGTTTTTTTAATTTTACATAAATAAATACCTATAATACAATACAGGATCAAATGTAGTGCAGATAATATGTCCGAAACAAAATGATTGTTGTGATTTGTGAAGCCTATAAATGAAGACGGTTACATGTACTTATGCAGTTCATCGTAGGACACTTATTCGTGCGCCGCAGTACGTGAAACATGAGTTTGTATAACATTTTATCAAATGACGAGTTCTTTGTTGAACATTTTACCGTGGATTACATTTTTACGCATCTTTAAAATGCGGCGATAGTTTGCAAATAGTACTGTTCCAATTAAATTAACCCTAACCTAACCTAATAAAGACATCTCCACATGTTGTAGCATACGTACAAATATACTCCACGGTGAAATGTTCAACGAAAAACTCGTCATTTGATTAAATGTTACACGAACTCATGTTTCACGTACTGCGGCGCACGAATAAGTGTCCTGCGGTGAACTGTTTACGTACACATTTCCGGATACGAATGAAGATACGCATGTGCATCGTATGAATCACATAAAAGGTTAACAGATCCAAAGTCGGGGATGCAATTAGATAGCGAAGAAAACCAATTAAATCTAGAAAGGATGCATGAAAATAGGATCCCACATAAATCCGACAAAGCCACTAACCGTCATCTTCACACCAGACTCCTAAAAGATGAAGAGATAGCTGAGACTGGACATAAAAATCTGAAATAAAACTAACAGTCTATAACGAGTAGAAGAATTAATATAATAATATATTAATTTAATTTATTATCGTCATCATCAGCCGGGGTCGATCTACTTTTGGATGAAGGTCTTCCCATAGCTCCTTCCACTCTTCTTGATCCTTAGTTCTTTGCTACCATCTACATCCACCAAACTCTACTTAGCATGTTTTAGGACGTCCAGTGGATGTTCCGCGTCCCATGGGTACGACCGTATGATGGTATTTGTCAAATGGTTGTCCACTCACCGAGCGACATGTTCACCCCATAGCCATTTCATCTACTTAGCGACCGTTGTCACATCACGTACCCTTGTCTGCTTCCTTAACCATTGGTTACTTTTATGGTCCTTCCAACCTTTTCATTATTTAGTATTTATCCTTCACTAAGAACCCATATTTTACACACGTATGTAACCTCTATTCGCTACTTCGCGCTGAAGATACAATGCGAGGTCACTTTTGAAGATACTATAGTACATACAGATGCCCAAATATACCCTATGTCAGCTTATTTCTGTTCCAACATTTGATTTCAAGATAGACGTAGTTGTTGACTAGCTTAGAGTGCCATTGATGAGGGTCGTTTTTGGTTTAGCAAAACAGTTTAAAATTTGTCTTCGAGACATTTATCTTTACACCTACTTTACGACATTCATTTGCAAGCTCCTGCATCCTGTTCTGAAGGTCTTTGAGTCGTTTGCAAAGTCAAAAATTAAATTTCGTCTACAAAGTACACTTGACTGAAGTATTCGATGTTCATAGTAATCCCGCTATTTTTTCCAGTTAAATACCTGAATTGATCTTCCAGAGTAGCGCTGTTGTTATTTTTTAACCAAATTTTCCTGAATCATATTTTTCCAGTAGGTATGTTATTCTATAATATACCTGTGGCAATCAATGGGTCCGTAAGAATAAGCAGTGTCAGAAAATTGATATTATTTATTTAATTATTGCTTATTCATTGTTCACAGGCCGTCGGCAGTTTCAAATAATGCTAACTCAGTGAGAAACGTCGAAAATCATAATATTGTTTATCACACATACTTTTTTTTGATACAAATTTCACACAATAGAAATTACTACATACAAATAAGCACTTTTTACACCAGCAATATTTATTATGTTAAAAATGCATTTATCCTCACAGTAAGCCTGGGATACTCAGTGTAAGCATTTTTCAATTGTGGTGGGTTTCAATAAAAAGCATATTACAATTTATAATATCTCACTCCGTATTTTATCTTGGTAGTGAACTGTCATTAAGTACCATCGTGCCTTGGCCAAAAATACCTATCTCGCTGTTATATGTTATCAATGTACTTATGCAAACTCTACTGTTAATCCATCAAATAAACTCGCCTTATCCGGCAGTAACTATAAGTCTTCATACTTTACTTAGGTCTCTCATTATTACACTATCATCCACTTATATCCAAATACCTAATTATTGATCGTCTATACAATATAAAATATAATAATATGTGTTTGGTTAATTAAGTTTAATTTAATCCGAATAAGATATTTATTACAGCTTTTCACGTATACCAATAACTCCTTCGGTGACGGACAACTGTTTCACACAGCATCATTCAACTTTAAAAAGAGTTAGCGATAAATTTACCATTACTCGTGGTTAAACAAAGTCCTTGAAAGTGTAATAGCGAAAACCAACTACGGCCACATTAGCAATTCCATTTAAAATTTCGCAAAAGTTCCACTACAACAACAGGGGTACGGTGTGGCATCAGTTATAATAAATATCGATTAAATGTCAAGATAAAAAGCACGATACTACCAATGCCCCAGGCATGATACTGAGGATGTCTGACAACAAACAGAGTAAGTCATTATTGTATTACCCGATTTCTCATTATTGAAATTGAGTTTATTAGATTATTATTATGATTGTAAATAATACTAGTCACCCATACAGTTCCATTAGGCCCATTAGGGATTACAATACCGAATGAAAATGTCAATAACGGTTTTTTGGTATTTATTATTGAATATCGGTAATAATACCGGTATTCGTTAAAACATTAAAAACCGAAATACTTATCAGTAAATAAAGCTATTAAAATCTCTTTAAAAATTATGTTATAGCAAAAACATACCTACATGTTGACATTCAAAAAAATATATTGTAGAATTGGTGAATTTTACATAATTACTTAATTTCAATACATTGATAATATTAATTAAAGCCTTTAATTTAAATGCAAATAAGCCTGGCCTATAATTGAACATTTGTCACGGCTGTATTCTATTTCGAATACTAATACGATAATTCATTGCGATAATAATTATGTAAATATTATATTTGATCGATTTTGTTTTATTATTATTTCAACTCTGTTGAATTCAGTCAATATTTTCATTTTAGCAGCACATATCTAATAATTCATTTTCAAAAACGTAAACGAGTGTGCTTTCTTAATACCGAACATTTCAGATTTTTAAAACCGGTATTTCGGTATTGATAAATACAAGAATACCGGTTTTGAAATACCGGTATTGCAATCCCTAAGTTCTATATGGCACCAAATATGATGTGGTGTGAGTTTTGCCACTTGATAGTAAAAAATAGAATTCGTACTTATAATGATTTATCTTCATCTTCTTTTTTGTCTTGGCCCTACAACCCTATAGTCTCCTCCAGCATCTGCCTCCGTCCAGCTGTGTCCAAATTTTTCACTCAGTTAACCCTTAATTGCACGGTGTTGCCTTCAACAACAAACTATATCGTCACCACAATACTACAACTAGATAACTTGATTTTAACTGTTTTTGAGATAGCTATTGAATATGATTCTACTTTTCTACAAAATGATAAAGCTAGGTTAGTCGAAAGTTGTACTTCGGTGGGAACTGTATTAATTTTGTGTTTGGCAATATTAGATAACTTTAAAACCATAAATGTTTTAAATAAATACAATATTCTTTTTACAATATTATTTCATTTAATTGAACATTATTGAATTGTTCCCAATCAGACAGAAAGCACGATTTTCCATTTTCATTTTAAATAACTATTAAAGCCTTGATTTATGTCAAATAAAGTTTAAATTTAATTTTCCGAACAATTACCAAATCAGAGGTATCTAGTTGTAGTATTGAGGTGACGATATTATTTTTTATACTTTTTGTGTGAATGTCATTTTATTAAAATATATGCAGTTATCCGTAGTGGTCAAATTTTGCTGCTAAATTAGTTATAGTTTTTATTCACAAGTGCTACTGCTAATTTATAATAAAATTAAACATTAAAATAGCTTATCGATTGGAAAAGTAATGTGTGTCTACATTAAAGTGTTCCTACCATGAATTTACAGATTAAAAACGCCCAAGGTGTTTCAATCGATTTCGACACTATCCTTCCATCTCATTGAGATCGACCAGGTCTCTGTTCGCCTGCCAGCTTCCCGCTTGTCAATTTATTTATTATTAGTGATTCGTCTATTCTACGTACATGGCCCAGTCATCCGATACGAGGTAATTAAATCCCCCTTTCCTGTACAGAGTGTCTCACTGTCTCCACTCGAACTGTGTGGCATTGACGGGTCCGAAGATACCACGGAGCGCGCTCTACTTAAGGTGACGCATCAGTGAAACGCCAAATAATTTCCAACTGTAGGCGCGACGAAATTTTGGACTCGCTGCCATTCACTGAGAGAATCTCGAGCCAGAAGCACGTCACTTTGCTGCGTGATGGCGACGGGTCAATTAATTCTAAAATCGTGTAAAGATGACTAAAAACGTTACCCATTTACTTTAAAAAGAAAACATGTCAATGAATATATTATTATTGTTACTAATAGAACAATAAACAGAACATAAAATGAACGTATGTTGGATTTATATGAAAAATAATATTTCGTTTGACAGGTGTCATTTGCACCCGCGACCCGCAGTCCGCGCATCGCCTAGCAACGATCTTTTTAGACCGTGCCTCAACTTATGCATGGCCTTAAATGAACCCAACACTCTCTCCATGCTTTTGGTTCAGCACCAGGTCTCCCAGTCATATATGAATACTGATCTTATTAGTGTTTCGTACAAGATGCATTTCAAGTGTAAGCTTAATGCCTTTGAACGTAACACATTCATTAGACCAAAGCAACATCTATTGCCTAGTACAGTTGTCGGCAAACCGCGGCTCGCGAGCCAGATATAGCTCTTTGGCCCCTTGAGTGCGGCTCTGCCAAAAATTCCCTCTACCCTATTTGACATGGCTACAAAGAAGAAGCAAAGAAAAACGGAAAACGTAAACCATGAATTTAAAAGATGAATGGAGCGAGACTTTCACGTTTATTCAAAACTTAAATGGCCTACCGACCTGTATTATTTGTCGGGAAAAATTGGCGCATAACAAGAAGTCAAATTTGAAGAGACACTTACTAAGTAAATACTCCCTGTCACGTCATATAGCACTAAATATCCTGTCGGTGATGCAAGAAGAAAGCAGTTTAGGAATTTTAGAAGAGTCAAGAAAAATAAAGTTCTGTATTTAATTACTGAAAACAATCTTCCAACAATATTTAATATTGCAAGTTTCGTGGTTAGTAAAGAGATTTCTAAGAGAGGATATCAAGAGTAAATTTAGAAGTCGTCTTATTGATGAGAACTGGAATCGTGCTTAAAATTAAAAACAACAACATATAAACCTAACTTACTCAAACTTTCCAAGGATATGCAAGGCCATTATTCACATTGAGTATTTGTCAGCCATTGACATGATTTAATTTTATAAAAACCATACTTACAATTTCATTTTTATCAATAAATAAGATCATTATTAGGTATGATGTCAAGTTTAATTCAGTATACCTATAGTTTAATTAAGACTTAACTAATGTTTATTAAGTTAATCAACAGTGTACCTACATAATATAATTTAAGTTTAAGAAATTTGGCTCTCAAAAGAAATCTCAATCGTTGTACTGTTGATATTTGGCTCTGTTGACTAATGAGTTTGCCGACCACTGGCCTAGTACAAATTCTCCATTTAATGGCGATTTCTAGGCTATTATCATTGTGCATAGATGACCCAAGGTACCTACATAAGCGCTGATGTGCGTTTTGGAAGTATCACATGGTCTCTTGAGGCAATCATACATTTTGTTTTCTCTTCATTAATAGTGAGTCCAGTGTGCCATGCTCAAAGTTTATAATACTTTGACAGTTTTTTTGCAGCGTATGATGTACCTAAATGTCATCCACATTAAACCAACTAGATAGTTAGGTTAGACTTAGATTAGCGTATGACCGCAAGGAAATATAATAAACTTGAAGAGGCTTTCATTCAACTATGGATTGATTCACAAAAATGATAATGAAATAGGTAATAAGATAAAACTAATTTACATTACTGACTTTCACTGTTTTTTTCTTGTTTCAATATCATAGTGTGACAGTGGAACGGTAGGCTTCGGGGGTGTGGTTGGATGGTGGGGGGTCACCGAGGGGTTGGGGGTGTAAGTATTTACATAAAAGTGAGTTTGGTCCTCGGCGCTTCTTGTCAAAATCTCATCAGCTGCTTCCTCGCGCCATTATCAATTCACGAGAAGTGAAATTATTACAAAAGGGAATCGCGGAAAATTTAAATTCAAATATTCATGGCTCTATCTATATAGGGCCTATGCTTCGAAACATTTCGACCACCGACACCCCCACTCTAGCTGAATAACAATCTTTGGCTCTTAAGAAAATTACTATTATTAAACTTTACAACAGTAAAACTTTCAAATATCTAACAAATTATTTATTACACCAACAAAATCTTATTGTTGGAAATTAAATCCTGAATATACAGTCGAACTTGGTTATTACGAGGAAGATGGGACCGACTGAATCTGTTATAAGCATTACTCGTTATATCGTAATATAACATTTTTCTCATCACATTCTATTTAAACATGGAACATAAAAAAATCTGAAAACCATCGTAAAAATTCCCGAAACAAGCATGGCATTCATAAACTACAAAAAAGTTGTTTATTGTAATTAAGTGCTGAGCCGCTGGCGCTGGTATTTACCTACTTACTTCGCAAAGCTTGGATTTTTTACATGTAATTTCAACCATATGCGTGGATACTTTTTCAATGTTGTCGGCGAAAACAACAATTAGGTACTTAGACATTTAACTAGTGTCTCATAAACGTAATCCGATCCCGACGGCATCGGTCTAGTTAACTTCCCGGTCGGATATTATTGCTTATGGTCTAAAATGTTGTTTTTAAACGATCGACACATTAACAGTTTTCCTCGGTATACCCGAAGAGTAGGTTATCATAAAAGTGAATAAATTTATGGAGAAAATTATAAACTAAAATGTCAACTCATGTTTCCTCATTACATCTGAGATCTCGCTATTTCCGTGATTGCAATAACCAAGTTCGACTTTATATTATAAAAGTTCTCTACTATTATAATATACTAATGGGTTTCATAGTATGGTGGATGAAGAAGTCGAGATTTGGTGATTACTCCGATGGATGGAGGAGCGAGTTTTATTTGCTGCGTAAACAGTTGGTACAAGAGTATGTTACAGTAGTTATGTTACAATAATGATACTGTTCCGAGGTCCGATGGTCAGATGTTGTGCGGAGCGATACAGAGACCAAGATACTAACGTATCGGGAACTTATATTCGAGTGACCTGTCTAATGAAGTATGATCCGCTATTTATTGACGTACTCACAATCAATAGAATATTTATTATAAATAATTATTATAATTGAGTCAGCTACTCCTCTATACAGAGTTTGCGTTATCAATATAGCTGACTATGTAGAAAAACGGATATGCGGAAATTATCTTTGCAGTCAGCTATTTAATATCACCGTTCAATATGCTGATACGGATTGAGTTGTTTATCCCCATAGATTTAAGTGATTTAGGTTGCGTCTATCAGCGTATTCAGGTTCAAATTTCCAATAAAATTGCTTCACCATCTACCATCTAGGGGTCGATCCACTGCTAGATGAAGGTCACCCCTAGTTCTCTCGACTCTTATCGATCCCTAGTTATTCGCTACCACGCTCGTTAATCGAACTTTATGAGTTCGTTGATTCACCGGGTTTTAGGTCGTCCCTGTAGTCATTAAGTGCCCCTTGGGTATATATCCAGCTTATTACCATTTCATCCGTTTAGTGACCTTGATTACATTGCGTACTGTTTGCTTCCTTATCTATTAATTTGTGTTGTATTTCGGGATTATGCCCAGCGTGCATCATTCGATGCCACATTACGCTACCCGTATTTTTTTATTTCTCTTACATTGAGAATCTATATTTCACATGCATTTGTGAGCACTAATAGCACAAATTGGTGTTCAATTAATACAATTACTTAGTAATAAATTGAAACCAGTATTATACTACCAATCATACGCGTGGACATTAATTATTGTCAGTGATTAATGCTCCTTATCCACCATCTTTAATTACTGACTCTTCTCTATGATTCTCTATCACGCTGTATATGACCTAACCTGCACGGTCTCCCAATCTTAATTGAATCAACTGCATTGGACTCTCCAGATTAAGAATAGCGTAAATTCGTTAAGGCTATACCTCAGCTGAGGCATGGTCTAAAAATATCGTGACTAGGCGATGCGCGGATTGTGCAAATGAGGCGAGCCGAACGAAATATAATTTGTCATAAAAATCCAAAATGCGTCCATTTAATGATATGTTTATTGTTATATTACTAATATTAATAGTATATTCATTAACATGTTTTCTTTTTTAAGTACATGCGGAACATTTTTTAGTCATCTTTACACGATTTAAGAATATATTCCCCCGACCTCATTATAAAACAAATTGACGTACTCGTATAAACAGGTCGACTAGCGCTCTCCGAATAGCAATGCGGCCGAAATTTCGTTTCACATACATTTGAAAATTATTTGCCGTTTCACTTATGTACGCTCATAATGTACATTTATCCAAAATATCGATAAACATAGGTTTTTACTAGTTTTTTGTGAGTAGTTATGGCTTTCATAATCCAGTGCGTAGGGCGCTGGTCTTTCATCCGCGGTCCCTGGGTTTGATTCTGGTAAGGTCACAATATATTTATGTGATTTTCTCAAAGTTTTTTTACTTATTTTAATAAACCCACTACTGTCATTTGACATTGTTGTAATGATAAAAAGAATATAAATTATATAAATTGTCTCTCGTTAGGTGAAGTGAACCAGAAAGGAATCGGGCACGGAGAGATCACGATTGCGATGGTTTGATAGCCTGCAGAGAGACGCGTGCACTAGAATCTGCAGAAGTGGAGGACCGAATAGAGTGTAGAAATCTGCTTGAGATGGACAAGGTTCACAGCGGATTGTAGCCTTGGAAAAGAAGATGTTATTTTATTGCCATATTTAAGTGAAAAATGATTAAGTAGGTACTTACATTAAAATTATTTCATATAAAAAAAACCTACTATTGATCTAAGTTTTGATATTGGTGAAACAATAAAATTTATATTTTGAGTAATAAACTAATTTTTACAACGTTTTTCTTAGCTCGTATTCTTATTTGTCTGGTGGTTCTTTGTCCGGTATAAATCTTGCAATCGATTTTTTACTAACTTCCCGTCTAGCTAGACATTTGAAACTTAAAGAATATATCAGAACACGATGCCAACGCATTTTTTAATACTTTTAGCCATCTTTAAGTAGAATTGGATTCATTTTCAGTTAATTCTGTTTTGCATGAAAAGTTATTACGACACCATTATTGGTTGCTAGGGGTCTAAGGTCCTAGCAACTAAATTATTAATATATACGTGCGTTACATGGAAATCAATATGAAATTACATTTCATTATTCAGTATTTCTATCAAGTACAAATTTTTTGATCGTTTAAGCTAGTCAAGTCAAGTTTATATGATTCAACAGAAAATTTAAAAACGTTGTATATAAAAAGTTCTCTTTATTTTGTAATTATTATAATTTAATATGAGTTATTTTATCATTTTATCTAAGAAATAACTATCTCAATAAAATAAGTAGGTACCTAGGTTTAGTTATTTTTTAATGGGCTTATTGATAATTTAATTAATTTGAAAAAAATATTGTACTTCACACGTCTTCATTTAGGTAGGTACCTACTCAATGCTTTATGTATTTAATGTATTTATTTATTTTAGCGCACAGATTGGAAAGCGCTGCTCTAAACAAACCAAACACGAGTAAAGAAAGAAGTGCTTATATTACGGAAATTAAATTCGATTTCAGGTGTTTAAAAAAATATTTGTCTTTGCGATAAAGAGATTGGAATTTATTATTTATAAATGTATTAAGCCATTTACAATTCATAAACACACAGAAGATAATATGGAAATTTGCATAATCGGGAGGTTATTTTGAAGCGTATTTTTATGAGAAAAATGTGTTACAAAGGCTATCAGAAACAAAATACGCAGTTAATTTTTTGTACCAAATAAATTGGTTTCTCAAATATAATAATATATTTTTTATATTATTCAAGTCACATGTAGCTGTATTACATTAATTAATATTTTAAACCCATTCAAGAGCATGCGATGGTTTAAATCTTTTTTAGGAAAGTACGAATACAGCAATAATTGAATTTACATATAGATAGATGATTTTTTTCACATTCCAATACATTTGTATAATTAATTTTTTCAGTTTATAATGAATGTAGGTATTGTAAATGCAAATGATAATGCTGTTTTCATTTTTTTTTTTCAGATATATTACTAAAATGAAATCTTGACGATTCAATTTGAGTAAATTGACTTTTTTACACAAATATTTTCAACATTCTTTAAATTATTTCATGTTTGAAAATTATCCATTATTACGAATATCTTTTTATTTTTAATTTTTTTTATATGTGTTTTTTTAATATTTAGATACCTACGTAGAGGACAGGTTTGGAGGCACCCTTATAATTTTTTTCCCTATGCGATAAACTTCCATTAATTACACTACAATAGTTATGAATGTTGTGATGGTTTAGTTTTTTACGGTTCGATTAAAAAAAAAAATTAAGATGTCGATATTTTCCAACGAAGAAACTGCATCGTCTACTTCATTGGAAACTATTACTGCTATCAAAATTGTAATATTTGTATTTGTTACTTCATTCATCGACTTATAGGTATAACGTGCCGCCCATATGCAACGCATGAAACGCCTACCCCCGGGACGTCACTGGATTAGAGGGTTATTAAATATCACAAAAGATAGTAGGTTAATGGTATTGTGAAAAGGTTCTGACAATGTACAATTCAATAAAATACTTCAGGCGACGAATTGGTCAAGTTATTTTTTCTTCATCTTCCGTTTTATTCATTGCGGTTAAAATGGACATGCGCTTACATCAAATCACAGACGCAGATTCTTCAATCAACAAATGCGTCTTCCTCATGGTCTTTTTTTGCACTTTATACCTAATTATTCTTTTTCGTCCATGTTCTCTCCTTAATCGGAGCATATGTACACTGCATAGTCCTGCAGTCGTCGGCCAAATTAGTCAATACATTTCTTTTATTTTGTTAACTGTCAATTCATGGTGGAACTGCATTGTATTATTGTTTTAGTTTAATAAATCGCAATTTTTTGTAGTACTTATTCTACTTTTAATCAATAGATTAGAACCGGTTTCGTCCGCCTCAGATGGACATTTTCAACTCAATTCTCTTTATTGATTAAAAGTGGAATAAATACTACAAAAAAAAATTGCGTTTTATTAAATAAAAACAACAAAACAATAGGACTTTTGATTTAAAAAAAAATGTCTGTACCTGTATTGAATAGTGTTGTCTTTCTCAAGCATTAAATGTGACACCCGACCTTTAACTTCTGGTGTACAGAAATATAAATTTAAAGAATAATATAAGAACTTTCAACCATTTTATGATTAAGAATAGTATTTTCTAAATCTACCTTAGATTTGAATTTATTTTAATTATCTTGATATCCAGATACGAAATGATATCTTCAGCATTAAAATTAATTTCAAAGGAATAATATGATAAAAGCATTTTAATAAAATTCCTTTTTGCAAAGAATATAAATCTTTGTTGAGAAAAAAAATGAAAACTAGAGTTCCAGTGACAAAACAAAACATCGTCATTATGAAAAAGTGACAAAGCCACCAAGACTTTATAGAGAAAACAAAACGTCAAGAGAGTCTGGAAAACTGAAAAAAGTTTATTAAAAATACTACATACCTTTCTTTAAACTTTATATTTCTTCAACTATAATATTATTCTTCACTACTAGTTACAATAGGTGCTATTAAAATATTATATTGTATTTTTCATTGCAAAATGAAATATTCTTGTTGCATACAGAATAAAAATGATGTGTATTTAATCGTATAATATGGAACACAATAAATTTAAAAAAAAATCGGTGTGTGTACTTATGTAAAAGTTATACTTCTGTGGCGTAACAAAAACAAAACTTGTGATACCTAACCTTGATTCTTCGACTAGCTCTTATTTATCTTGTTAAATTACACACTCTGGAAAAAGGGCCGCTTATAGGAGTGCCGTTGGTTTATTTTTATACACATCAACTTACTGACATTACTAAATTATATAATTATTTCTCGTTGTTTTTATTTTCAAAGTAACAACTGTCACTCTGACGTTTAATCGTTTGTTTTCGTAATAAATTGCAAATAGCCGACAATTATAAAATAAAAAATAATAATAAATAAATAAACAGAACAATTCTACTATCAAACTTGCGTTTGTATACAGTTGACTGATTTGCAGGTAACTTCATACTGTCGCGCACTTGACATAACGGTGTGCGCGCGCAGCTCTCAATTTCACTCTCTACCAAACGCCCCAAAAGAAGTGAAAATTAAAACTATAAATATGTCCAGTAAGAATAACTCAGTGATAGAAACTATTCGATTGTTCAATAAATTATTTATTTTTATTTGAAATTACAATAGAACCTCGATAAACTGGACTTCGGATATAACGGACAAATATCTGGTCAAATGTGAAAATTGTTAAAACTTCGTGTTGATGGTATACATGTATAAATTCAAGTGTCACCGTTTTTAAACAATGTACTGCGCATGATAACCAAGTTATAGCTCTCGAAAATGCCTACATATGTATTATTAAATCTTTATTGAGCTATTAAAATCTCCGATAAGATTTTTTTTTTAAATTTTACAGGATAGTAAAAAATGCTTTATATTTGACAGCGCTTTTCAATGGACTGTATTGGACGGAATGATTTGGATGCTGGGGGAGGATTATATCAAGGATGCCAGGCACTAACCGTTTATGATGATGAGACAGTCTCCGTGGTCTTTCTGTCACTCACTCGCACTACTACTCTCGCGCGATACTGTTTATTGACTTACTCTGTGCACGTAAATGACACCGTAATATCTTACAGGTTATAGGTGTTTACAAACACATGGTTGCAGAATGACTGCCTGTTAGTAGGTCTCGCAAGAATAATGTTTTCAGGTGGGTAAGACATTTATATTCTATTTGGGCCGCCATAATTGGCCTAACCATTTTCAAAAACGTGAAGATGGCCTTTTAATTTTTTAAGGTCCATATTATCTAAATAATAAGTAGTGTAGATCACTAATAATCACTATGATCACGATAACAGGGTTTTACTAAAAACATCATTTTAACAAATATATCGCATCAAAAGTTTCTACAGCTCAAGAATGTTATAATATATGAGATAATTCTCTTTAAACTTGTGAATTATTCGTTAAATAAAAAAAATAGTTAATTGAAAATTATTAGCAAGTTCAAGTAAGTTACATCAAAAAATCTTGGAGTGATCCGTGACGTCGGTTAGCAATTAAAGTAATACCTACTTTGATTTAAAATTCCAAAACTATCGCCCATAGTAGCTCAATTTGGAAAGCACTTCAAATAGTGTTAAGAGCTATTTGTTAAAATGTGTCGCAATTAAGTATGGCGCCTTTATCATAGTAGTATATGTGAATTAAATTGATTCCTGCTGGGTGTCTTACTTTTTCAAAAAAGACTTTTTCTATTGGTTATATATTATTATTTTCTCAAAGTGTTTTCAAAATTATGTATGAGATCATTCTGTTCTGGAACCATTTTAATCTCCAAGAATTATATATATTACACGTGAAATTTATTTTAATTATTTTTTGATTAACTTTAATGTGAACTTTTTTCCAACTCTATATTAATACATATTTTGCGTTAGCCAATCAGCCCATGTGAATCAATCGGCTGGAACAATTTGACTAGGTGTCCCTTAACAACTGACATGTACAGGGAGTCTTTACCAAGGAATCTGTATTAGCAACAAAGCTCACCCAATATGTCTGATTTTCCAGTGTGATTTCTTGTACCTACATAAGCTTTATTCGCACACATAAGCTCGTTCGATCCGCGAGATTATAGTAGCGCAAACAAACACGGTTTCACAGAGCTTTGCTAATTGCACGTGCAAGTCACGCGTCGGTACAAGATCGCGACTTCAGAGATTGAATTTCAATCGTCAATACTGAAGCCATCCATTTGAGTCTCGTTATAAGGGAGAAGAGCAATCACTTTGTTATCGTTGGAAATTTTGCCGCGTGAATTTCAATTTTTCACTTCCGATGGCGGGAGAAAGAGCGCGACATTTTTATTATACTTGTACCTCGGCAAACAAGCGTACATACCGTGGTACTCTGTAGGGAGCAGTTATTAATATTGAAGGGCTGTATTTTTTCAAGATGTTACTACATGAAAATATTACATGATGATTTTACCTTAGCTATAAAAAATAATAACTTAATATTTTAGTAAAAATTGAGCTAGTAAAACTAGTACTAAAGCTGTCACTTCAATAATTATTAAATACTTCTCATTTTACTCAAACTATTTTAACGTTCTTAGCATATCAATACAATAATTAATAGTTAAAGTATTTAAATTTTAGATGTATTAAGATGGTAACTTCAGTGAAACGGAAAATAATTTACAAATAAAGGTGCGACGAAATTTTGGACTCGCTGGCAATCGGAGAGTTGTGAACACGTCAATTTGTTTTGTGATGGCGACGGGGGTATTAATTCTTAAATTGTGTAAAAATTACTAAAAAACGTTAACTTTTTACTTGAAAAAGAAAACATTACAATGAATATATTATTATTGTTACTAATATAACAATAAACAGAGCATTAAATGGACGCATGTTGGATTTATATGACCAATTATATTTCGTTCGGCACGCATCATTTGCACAATCCGCGCATCGCCTAGCCACGATCTTTTTAGACCATGCCTCAACTGAGGTATAGCCTTAATAATATTGATTCTGTGTTTTACATTTTAATTGCAATAATATTTTACAATCGTCTTTTAACCTAAAAAATAAAAAAAACTTTATCAAAAATATCATACTTACACATTGGTTTTCGTTGATAGCTATTTTGGTTGTCACGCCTTTAACAAAAATTAACTATATACCTAGTCATATATATTCACTTTTCAAAAATATACTTTACTAATAATATGATATTACTGGGAGATCTAACATAATATTATTTATAGAAATTTGAGCTATCTGTGATTTTTCTATCAACATGGCTGAAGAAAGTTGCAGTTTGTCATAGATACTATTTTTCTGAGCAACAGAGAATTCTATATATTATAATACACTATCTTCTGTTTGTATGAAAATTGACAAATCAGGCATTCTTATTTTTGATTAAATTTCAAAATGCCATATTTACTTGCATATATTTAAAATTATCTTCAACGTCTTTTGTATCAATAGATTCTTTCTAAAATATGACAATTCTTTTTGAGTTGCATTTTATGCGGATGGTATTATGAGGCTCTTATATTTATATTTATTTCCAAATGAATATAATATTTTACTAGTTGATTAACTATTAAAATTTGGTTAATACTGGTTAATTTTTAGTCAAAATATTTGACCAATCGCATTTATAATATTATTTTACAATGTTATATTTCCAAAGTATAATATGTTATAGTTTTTACAATGTTTTTCTTAGCACGTATTCTTATTTGTCCGGTGGTTATTTTTCCGGTACAAATCTTGCAATCGATTTTTAACTAACTTTCCGACTAACTAGACATTTGAAACTATTAAAATATATCAGAACACGATACCAATACATTTTTTTAATACTTTTAGCCATCTTTAAGTAGAATTGAATTCATTTTCAGTTAATTCTGTTATGTATGAAAAGTTATTTCGACACCATTATTGGTTGCTAGGGGTCTGGGGTTCTAGCAACTAAATTATTAATATATACGTGCGTTACTATGGAAATCAATATGACATGTCAAGTACAAATTTGTTTGATCGTTTAAGCTAGTCAAGTCAATTTTATATGGTTCATCAGAATTTAAAAAAGTTCTTTTTATCTTGTAATTATTTGTAATCAAATTTTATTGTATAGGTTTAATATTCGTATAAGTGTTTTTATTGATTTTGCAGCTAATACTATTATAATGTAACTGTGTTTAAACGAAATAATAATTGAAAAATGTTCAGAATTTGATGTAGGTACCTATATATTTATTTTTACATACAATTTATTAAAGAAAAATGTCTGGAAGATTTTCATACTATGTTACTAGTAAAATGATGAAAACACTCAAAGAAAATAATATATATAAATATTTAAAAATTGTAGGGAAAATAGTTCTCCGCTGGCAACAATTCCGTGAATTATTAATACTGCTAAAACACTACGTAGACATAAGCTTGTTGAGAGCTTTAAAATAATCACAATATCTTATTGACTTCCCTCGCGGATTATAATCTTAAGTAAGCTTTGAATAATATCATCCCTTAAGAAATATAGTCGCAAACTTACGTGTTGCTTTATCAGCCACGAAAACGTTATAAACGACCTCTATTAAATCATCCCGAAACATCTTGGGTCGATTCGTTTGAGGATATAAATTATTTTAATGAAATCGACAATAATTTGTTGTATTTTATACGGTATTTCAATAATATAAATAGTATTAACTCCATAATGGGTGGTTACGATATAAATGGGTCCAAACTACCAATGCTCATATTTCCGCAAATCATATATTTTTAATTAAATTAAAACATAACATAGAGTATGTAGGTAGATATTATTTAATATTAATACATGATTTAAATAATGAACAAGGTCTGTTTTATCCATATAGAGAGTTATAGGCAATAACTGTTTATATTATAGAGAGGCGAAAAGGAAAAATCGTTCAAACATACTAAAATTATTGTCCATGGCGGCTAAATTATTGTTGTCTATGAACTTTATTTCATCTTGTTTATTTCGGTGGTTTTTTTAAACTTATGTTGGGTCACTACTGTGGTGTTCGATGTGTGGGTTGAGGATGATGATAATGAAGTCTACGATGTAGCAGGGTGAGATTTATTAGCAGCGTATCGGTACAATAGTATATTATACAATGATAGTACATATAATCTACTGAGATAGTTACGAGCTAGGTACTTGGATTCGAGTGACATTTAGATAAATTATTCTTCGTTATTTATACAATAAAAGGTAATACATTAACATTAAATTCTGGTACATAATCATATTGGACTAATTATAGAGTCAGCGTTTTAAATCGAGTAGCGAAATGAAATATTATTTATTATTACAGTCGTAAGAAAATATGATACCATGAAAAATGATTATTCGGCTAATACAGCGTAATGTGCTGTGATATGATGTAATAATATACCGTATCTAATATTGCCAATCGACTTGCTGATCTAGCTAAGAGTTGTTTGCTGGAAATTGATTCGCTGGGAATATATTACTGCAGAGTAATTTGATACATTAAAGAATAGATATCTGATCGTTATTATTCTGCAGCTACACTTATATTAAAAGAAATATTAAAATATTTCGTCAAGATTTTATGAAATAAAAGTCGGTGTCATACGCTTTTTTATCCTTGTTTTATCGAAGTAATAATATACACATATCTATGCTGTCTACGCGAGTCTGGCATGGCGGGATGCACGAAGATTGGCGGTGGACCGAGGGAAGTGGCGCGAGCTTGTGCTTGCCTTATGCACCAATACTGGAACGTGACAGGATGAAAGAAGAAGTATATGCTATTTTGTTTTCGATTCATTGAAGAATTGAACCGTTGAGATATTATTAAATAATATATGAGACCAATATTGTCATCTAGGTATCTATATAATATATTTTCTGAGAAGTGTTTTCAAAAATTATATATGTTCAATAATTAGAATGTTAGATTTTTAATGAATTATTCGTTGAATAAACAAAGTAGTTAGTTATAATTCGAATTGAAAAGATATACCATGTTATTTCTGAACGTTGAATGAATTTCTTTGAATAATATATATAAAAATAGTTGTCGGTATTCTGTCTAAATAAATTTACCGTAAGTATCTCGCCTACTCGCAAAAGCACGCACGATAACTTTGAACAAAAATGTACGTTTAATTTAGCATGTTCGCAAATACTAGGAACCCATATATTTTGTGAACTTCCGCATACATTATTTCATGAAATAAATAAATCAATCACAACTCTGTCAAATATGTACGGGTTCATTTGTTAGCCCCCTCGTCTCGCGTTGCCTTGGCTACAAACGAGGGAAATTACTCGAGGAACTAAAAACAAAACCCAATCAAACATTGGGCCTGTCTGTACCAGACCCATAAAGAAACGGCCATATGAATGGTTCACAAGCATAGTGAACCAAGTCCATTCTGGTTATTTTTGAGTAGGCTAAGTTCAAACATAATATTTAAGTATTACTTATTCTGTAATGGTATGATTTCTCTTACATAACAACTTAAATGTACTCAAAGTAACACTTCAGAATTGCAATTATCCCCTTACAGCATTATAAATACTTAAATATTATGTTTGAACCTAGTTTACTCAAAAATAACTAGAATGGGCTTGGTTCACTATGCATGTGAAACACTCAATTATATATTGTGAGTGACTTGCACTTGTATGACAACTTTGTAACTATGTTGTTTCTTTCTTTCTTAAAATACTAACCAGTTACGTCAGTGACGTCCCTAGATAAAATGCCGACCCATTTTTTAATCATCCTTTCATGACTTACTCCTTATCTTACTTTAATCAAAAATATACTATTTTAATAGTCTCAACACTCAGCGATTAAAATAAAATAAAAATTTTCCTATCCCTTTTTGTTGCACAGTCAGTAACTATGTCATCCAAATCTAATTCCATCTAAATTAATTATTATTATAATAATTACACATAATGTAACAATAACAGGAACATAATTCCAAATCTAATGCCATCTCTACATCAATAGACAATATTGCGAGTTCACGGTTTCAGATATATTTAAAAATACACCAAATCGCTTCCAAAAACTCACGAGGGACTGGCAAAAATATTTGGATAAATTTTAAATTAGGTATGTATGTACCTACTATCACTTCCCTCCATTTTGGTAAGAGAATTTCTCAACTGTCACTTTGTTTTGTTTTCTTTTTTATCGTCTGTATTTGGGATGAAGGTGGATAATTAAGGCACCGGAATTGTGATGGAAAATGGCGAGTTTATTTAAGTTTATATTATACTATATGGTTACATTTTTTAATAGTTTAATTCTACGGAGGGCGAAATGTACGCGTTCGCGATTTTGCTGCTCGTCGCGATCTGCGCGCCATCTTGTGATTTTTTCCAACGAAGCCGTCGTCGAAAAGAAAGCGACGTTGCAAATCTCCAACGGTTAACAAAATTTACGGCATTGCCGGCTGGGCTCTTTTATTATTATTTATTTTCGTAATCAGCGCTTTATTATTTGTTGGCTTTGATACCGATTCGGGCGTCTCCAGATACACAAAGACATCCCCAAATGGGGACCATACGGGGGTGTCACACTACCTATAATTCAAATATAATTCATAAATCTGCACGTATCATTTCTAGTGACTTGCGCTTGTATGACAACTTTGTAACAATGTTGTATCTTTCTTTCAATACTTACCAGTTTCGTGAGTGACATCCCTAGATAAAATGCCGCCCCATTTTTTAATCATCCTTTCATGACTCCAATATTGTACTTTTAATCATAAATACACTATTTTAATGGTCTAAACACTCTCAACATTCTCAACACTCAACGATTAAAATTAAAAAAAAAAACTTTCTTAGCCCTTTTTGTTGCACAGTCAGTAACTATGTCATCCAAATCTAATTTAAATGCCATCTCTGCTTCAATAAACAATATTGCGAGTTCACGGTTTCAGATATATTTAAAAATACACCTATTATCTTCCAAAACTCAAGAGTGACTGGCAAAAATGTTTGGATAAATTTTAAATTAGGTAAGTATTTACCTACCTTGTCTTGTTAAATCTTTTATGTTAATTTATATATTTTGTTTCTAACCAGTGAGCTATTTTTTAATGGAGAATAATTTAAGTTAATATAGCCATTTCTATATATACCTATCTGATGATTCTCCTCGATTTGCCGCCCTTCGAGTAACTGCCGCACCCAAGCGACGCTCAATCTTCCTACCCCGCGGGACGTCACTGAGTTACATGGTTCTGACTGAAGATGCAATGACATTTTTTAAATCTATAAATAGAGAACCCAATCAAAAACTATTTACAAAATACATCATTCAATATACAGTCAACGCTTGGTAATTTATTATTATGTACAATTTAATAGCTCAATTTAAAATCTTCATATGTATAGTTACTGATTTTCAGTGGGCGGACCAGGTTAAGAGACCTTACTCCAGCTGGCTCGTAGTAAATAGCAGTTATTAGAAACTATTTCTACGCAAACGGAATAACGGTTACAAGTACTTGTTACTTGCTATCAACGTTTTCTTATCTATATTTTGTATTTTCAATGTTTAATGCTATAAGTACAAAGTGTAATGTATTATTTATTGAATAAAAAAATAATTTTAAACATATATTCTATACATCATACACCAAGCGGCGCCTCCAAGAATCCCTGTCGCTCGCCAATATTCTTGCTTCATTCCAGGTCAAACCAGCATCCATAGCTCCGCCGTATACACTCTATAGATAGTATTTAGCGGCTTTCCAGGACGCCGCAATCCTGTCGGCTTGATGAACAGGCAAGCCAGGTTGAGGTTCACTTTTGGCATCCGCAGCACGTGGCCGAGTCTCGTGTCTCTCCTCGACATCGACGTTGCCTCTTCACTCTCAGTGTGATGAAAGACTGATTGGTACTTTCTTTTACCTCCTCGTCGCTCCAGTTGCCACCCAGTATCCGTCGCAAACATCTGTTTTCGAAGCTCAATATACGGTTGCTCTGAGCCTTCGTAAGGTGACATGATTCGCTACCGTAAAGCAGCACCGTTAGAAAGCAAGCGTCAAATACGCCGCATTTGTTTTGACCGAATACAATCGTGAGTCCTAGATATTCTGCGTCGAGTTGAATATTGTTCCAGTCATTCCCATTCGGATAGAGATCTCTTTCTGCAAAATACTATAATATAAATATACACAATTTGTAGACCCGGCCGAGTATCCAGAATTGTGACTAGCAACAAGTAGTTTGCGTGCCATAGTCTTTTACTTCAGCTGGGACACGGCTTAAAATGATTGTGACTACGCGACGCGAAGATTGTGCAAATGACGCGTGCATAACAAAACATAATTTGTCATAAAAAGTCAACATGCGTTCTTTTAATGTTATGTTTATTGTTCTATTACTAATAATAATAATATATTCAGTGACATGTTTTCTTTTTTAAGTAAATAGGTAACGTTTTTTAATCATCTTTACACGATTTAAGAATTAATTCCCCCGTCGCCATCACAAAACAAATTGTCGTGTTTACAGCTTCATTTTCGCTCTCCGATTGCCAGCCAGTCCGAAATTTCGTCGCACCTATAGTTGAAAATTATTTGCCGTTTCACTGAAGTGCCGTCTTAGAGAAACCTCGATAGAAAATGCGAGGTATCCATAAAGGCATCTAGAAATAAAAAGAAATGACGACTACCCTAATCATAGGTAGGTATTTTGCAATTCGTTACAAAAACAAATAAACAATCTCTATCAAATACAATATACACAAAACACGAAGACAAATAAATTAATAGTCTGTCACAGTGGCAAACTCGGCCGATACGCTCGACCCTGTGAAAAGGGGCTAAGTGCGAGCCTCTGGTATCGCTCGCGGAGCAAATACACGTTATTAGGAGCCATTTCGACGGCCGTAAATCTAGCCCCGGTCAAATTTAACGCCTAGTACTCAATGTTTGCCACTCGCAAATAAATTAACCTTTTTGCGTGGTCCTCTTTGTACAGTGAGTGCAGGCTAACGAACTTAATTATTATCCTGCATATTTGAAAAGCTCGCGTACTACTCAGGGAGCCGTGTGCTTTTTTGAGCTTTCCGTAAACACCTGTGCTTTCCATATAATGATACATGATTATTCACTCTGCAAAAAGTGTTGTAGTTGGTGCTCTGTCGTTAAAATAAGTATGACAAATTAGCTATATTACGTGTACACGATGGCCATTTATTGTCCACTGAGTACGGTTAAACTACGTTATAAAGAAATATGAAAGCTCATACTTATTTTTAACCATACATACTATGTAATTAACTTAACTCATAGCAATGCTCTAAACATTAAGCACGAGTTTTTGTTACTATTGTAACTTGTAACTGTTGTAGTTAGAGTTATATTTATTTTTTGTAATATTTGTTAGAGTAAATCGTCACTGTACAGGACAAGTAGCGTAACCCTCAAATATAAAATTGTTCAGGAAGTGGAAAAAACTGTGGGCATTGGATTTGGATATTTTCAAATTAAGTGGATTACTGTGTATGTACCCTATGGCTCACGTTTAGAGAGGGTTACAGTATTTGGCTGGAATTTTTTTTGTCAAGATACAAATGGCTTAAAAATAGTTTTGGATAATAATTGAAATATTTTTTTTGAATTTATGATACTTTGCCAAGTCGTGTAAGAGTATGCAATAAGTCCATTAGGTACCATCAAAATGTCATTTTGGTGAAAAGTGAGGGTTACGGCAATTGGCCTGTACAGTGACGAAATGTAAGTATGAATGTTATATACCTATAATATATTATATTATTGTGACGTATTATTACAAACGATAGCACAAATTATATTTTGATATACAATAATTATTATTACATAGGTATTAATAATAATATATTACATTTTAAATCATATTTTTTTTAATTTGCTGAATATGACAAATTAATCATTGTGTATATTATAATAATATGTATTTTTTACATGAAAAAATAACGAATCGTATCAACGCCTCCACATTGTGAATAACCCATACAGAAGGTTATTATGAGGTTCCATACAAAATATTCCAAAACTCAGTCGTACTGAAAAGTAGTGATTTTAAACATATCGTCCTTTTCATTTTCCACATAGATATATAAAAAAAATATTTGCCAAACTTCCTGTCAAGTATGTTGAGTGTGAACTTACAAAATTTTCATTCTTGTAGGAAAATTCGACATTATTAGTCTGGGTACCTATATCGGTTAGTCGCAGCCCATGTATGCGATGTTTATTGGTTCTAATCTTTTTTTTCTAGTAAAAATGTATTTTTTAAGTAGTTAATTAAAAATGTGTGTATTGTCAAAAGTGGTTAATTTATCTCAAGAATATTATTAATACATTCAAAAAATTTCATTACAAGTATTAATTACATTTTAATAACACATTGGTTAGTTCATAATCGTAATAATATAAGCATACAACATAAGCGTGACTTTAGATAATTTTGACAGAAAAAGGTAACCGGACAAAACAGAACAGTCACAAAACAGAACAACGATAAATATAACCTTTAAGGAAAAATATAAATTTAATATTGAAACTATTATGTTGATAGATTTTTAATAGCACAAATTTTCAATACGCCATAATAAATCAAATTATATACCTAATTTCTGCATTCCTAATCGCTAAAAAGCCTCAAATAAATGGCACTTAACTCGGTGTTGTCAGCAAGCTTAGGATATCTCATCTTAATCAACATAGTATGTTTAAAATGATTGGGTGACTAGGTACAACGAAATAATGACCTAACCTAACGTAACCTAAATAGATTCCACAAAAATGAATGTTTCATTTTTCCCCTGGCTGTTCTGTTTTGTCATGTTCTGTAAACAAAATCTACTAATCTAATTTATCTACGCATTTTCAAGGTTAAATTATTTCGCTACAGTGGTAAAAATAAACTCGTGAAATAAGATATTATAAATAATCACATAAAATAGCGAATATTTTTTGACGTTATACAAAGTAATGTTGCTTTGTAAATTTAATATACTCGTAAACATATTATTTATAGCGAAATAACGTTTTATGAATAGGAAATTAATAAATAATATTTGTCGCTTAAACTTTTACAATGCTGTTTACAAAAATTACTAAAAATATTAATATTTTATACCATTTTCACGATTAAAAAAAAACTTTTTTACTCTCGTATATAAATAGATGTTGACATTTTTTTGGCGTTATACCGTTATACAAAGTAATGTTGCTAGGTAAATATAAAAATATTATTTACTCGTAGGTATAGGGAAATAGAAATTTTAAGAATAGAAAATTATTATTTGTTGTCGAAACTTTTACAATATTGCTTGCAAAAATTACTGAAAATATTTATATTTTATACCATTTTCACGATTAAAATTTTTTTTTACTTAAGTATATAAATAGCTGTTGAAAGTGTCATTCAAATTCGGATAACAGGTGATACTAGTTGTAACCAATAATAAATTATTAAATATATGTTATTTATTAATATTAATTATAAGTTATGTCTCATTCAATCACTTTACTCATTGCCTTTGAATAAATACGATTTTTTTTACGTTTATTGTTTACGTTTACCATTTATGCATATTATATTAATTCTACACAAAGGTTCTAATATACACATACATTTATATGGAGTTATAGGTATTAATTAAAGAGGATTTAGCTAAGTACACAAATAATATATTTCTTCATAAATCAATTTGGAACGTCTATGTGGGGTAGATTTTATTTCTAAAGGAAATAATGTTAATATTATCAACTCCTGCGCCTTCGTTAGATTCCCTATCCAACTCTTCGCTACACATGCTAAACGATGACGCGTACTAATACAATATGAAGATTCTATCATCTCGAAAAATAAATCAACGGAACTTATTTTTTTTTTTACATTTCTCTTGGAAACGCCTTCACGAGAAATTTAATATTTATTTGGTTTTTAGACCACTTAGTCACAAATAAGTTTTTTTTTAATAAGATTGTATTTTTACCACAAAACTTTTTACCTAAATTTAAGAGAATTTATTATCACCGCATCAAATCGAATGTCAGTTCTATATGTAGGTAGACGGAAAGTAAAAAAAATCATTATGAGAGAAAAACTTTAAAGATTTTAGTTCAACGTTTTATATTATAGAGATGATCAGGGAAATTCGAAATAATGGGAACTGAAATACCTAAAAGTTACGGAGTAACAGGCAAGCGATCTCGAGTGTGGAAGAATATGGGATAAACTTAAACACGTGTCAAGAATACGCTTGTATTTCACTCTGTCAACTGCTTTCGGTGTATGCACTGACGTTCATTGAATATTGTTGTATTTGAAGGTTGCAACACACACTATTGCACGTCTATAATGTCTGGTTTTTTTCTTAGGACACTCATACATTCAAAACCCAGCATCACCGTCAAAATGCAGTTTATTGAGGCCTATCGGAAATCTATTTATTAATCTGTTCTGTGGAATAGATTTTGGGGTATTTTACATATCTTCATCATTTATGCCACTACAATCCTTGGTGGGTCTTGGCCTCCTTCAAAAACTTCCTCCATCCTGGACGATCTAGCGCCGACACTCTCCAATAATTGTCCTGGCTGAGCATTTTTTAAATCTCCCGAGGCACAGTCTAGCCACGTCAATTTCAGTCATCCAGCTCGTCTCTTGCCATCGGGGTTGCATAAATAGCCCCTTCGCCGGTGTATAGTCCAGCATTCTATGCACGTGGCCGATCCAGCGCAGTCCTTGCATTTTTATATGCCACGTGATCTCTTCGACCCCATAAAGTGTGTATAGTTCCTCAGTCCTCATTATTCCCTGACCTTCAAATGCCACCTTCTTGAACATTCGTATATAATATGTGTTGCTGGATTTCAAAATCAGCCAAGTCCATAATAGATAAATAGGATAAAAACAGCTTTTTGTTTTCTCAAATACACAGTCACAAGGGTGAAAGTTTATATTATTTCGAGTATAGAATATTTAAAATTAATAATTTCCACATTTTGATAATGCAGAAATGTTAGAAAGCAGGAGTTATTCAGTAATTCACAAAAAAGTCATAAATACCTAAAGGTGGACTTGGCTGATTTTGAAATGTAGCGACACATATATAATACTAATATTTACTTTATATAAATATAATAATTACTACTTTTAGCATTTTACTTGCAAGCGTATTTTATTTATGATTTTATTAGGTACTTTTACATCTTCACTTATAATGGGAACTCATGATGTATTTCAAGTGAAATAATATTAAATGTAAATATATTAAATTCACATTGTAAGCATTTTTTGCTTATTATTTTGTCATATAGCAAGCTGCTTTTGTTCAATGAAGTCATTTTACGTTTGCAAAAAAAACATCGAAGAGTAACTCATTTTTCCTATTCATCATTCGATGTCAGAATATAAACTTTGTGGAAAAGTTCCAAAATTAAACAAACTTTACGAAGTGAGATACCTTCAAAATTCAAGAAAGGCTTACTCGCTCTCACTCAGCTGGTAACAAGTTGCAGGAAAGCCCTTGTCCGCCACTCGAAAGCTTATAAGATAGAATCACGGGGAATTCCATCAGTGGGAGAAGAAGGCTTAGCGGGGCCTTCTTCGCAGACGCGTCGGGGGTTGGGGGCGTAGGCCTGACTCCGTTCGGCATTTTAATGGGCGCGAGAGTAATATTATTAGGGCAGTGGTGGAGCTCTCTGCAACCCCATCAATCGAGGCAATAAATGTGAAGATTTTTATAAGAAATCCACAAATTTTGAAAACACTTCTGAGAAATATTATAACCAATAGAATTTTTTTTTTGAAAAAGTAAAACACCACTCTACAAGATCGAACCTGCATCTCTTGGGCTGTGTGGAATCTATACCTAATGAATATTGTATTTTTGATTAATACATTGTCTGTCCACTAAGAAGTTATTCACAGTTAACACAGTTTCATTGTAGGATGGCCAATAATATTTTTTCCGTACCGACCTATAATAGCATTAGATTAGTTGGCAGTACATATTGGTTATCACTGCTTACTTTCGTATCTAGTATTAACACTGGCAGTGATCTTCATTATCATTTTTCAACCTCACAAGAACTATTATATTTGGCTAATGACACAGAAGCATGCAAGGCAAACTACGCTAACCATGCAAAGAGACTACTGCGCGACGGTAAAAGGTATTTAAGGCTCAGTCTATAGCAAAGGAATTCACATCTTCTCTTTCTTTAACTCCTGTAGTAGGCCGTGAGTTGTGCAATATGAATCACACATTATAAAAACGACTTTCACGTAAAATGAATCTCGTCAAAATCTCAACAAAATCATATTTTATTACAACTAAATGTAGGTACAAGCATTTTACATTTTCATGAATCAATTTCTATGGGTCTATGACGTGATCGACCTAAATCCACCTAACAATCGACGCCTGAATGATGTTCAGCATTGAATACTACACATTTCCTACAAACATTTATATCGCTTGCTAGTTTTCTTGATTCTTCTCAAGGGAATTCCATATACCTACGTGGGTGGGGTTGCTGCGAACAATTCGTAAGTCGATAATTTAGGTATTTACAGTTAACAACGGATTATGTGTGTATATATTATAATTATGTAGGTACCTATGCTAGAAGAAAATTAAAGGTCATCTGATATATATTATAACATGCACATAAGCACAAATAAAATAGCATAATGCCTGATTTTAGAGTGCAAGTCAAACTTCAAATTTCAATTACTCCATAACATGATTTTAAGATTTTTTCGAAAAAATTTGGCAGTAACTCTATGAATTATACAGTCGGTTAATGAGCGTTCAGGATACCGACATGCTACTGTTTTGAGGCATTCAGAATGCTAAGCTACATCCAATAATTCATTTTCTCCGTGGACTCCTCTCTTATCACCTTGTTACTAATAAGGTTATAATATAATACTACCCCATAAGCAGAATATACATTAACAATGTAATATCAAACCGCAGCATACAGTTGCTTTGAGTCTTTGTAAAGTAGTTTGATTTGTTTGAGTAAAGTAGTACCTTCAGACTGCAAGCATTTAATTTGATTTTAACCCTGTACAATCTAATAAAATAATATACCGTAAAATTACTATAAGTAACAAATTAATATCCACGAAAGGTTTACTACTATTAGATATTAAAATTGCCTCTTCACTCTCAGCGTGATAAGAGGCTGCTTGGTGCGTTCTCTTATCTCTTCGTTGCTCCTAAAGTCATCATCGCACTCCCAGTATCCGTCGCAAACATCTGTTTTCGAAGCTCAGTATACGGTTGCTCTGAGCCTTCGTAAGGTGCCATTATTAGCTACCGTAAAGCAGCACCGTCAATGTGCAAGCGTCGAATCGGCCACGTGCTGCGGATGCCAGAAGAGAACCTCACCCTGGCTTGCCTGTTCTTCAAGCCGACCGGTGTCCGGCGTCCTGGAAGGCCGCTAAATAATATCTATTTATAGAAGTGTATACGGTGGAGCTACGGGATGCTGGTTTGACCTGAAACAGACGGGGAGCAACAGAGATTCTTGGAGGCGCCGCGTGGTGTACATATGCTCCAATTAAGGGGAAGATTTGGCCGAAAAACAAGAAGAATATATTACAATAAAACCAATAAATTGTTACCTAATAAAAATATCATAAATTAGAACCAATTAAATGTTTAATGTCTTAAAAAATACCGTTTTTCCACGATTTTTTTTAACTGTTGTCGAGTTACTAATTATCTCGTACGGTACTGCGTTTTGTTCAAACACTTGAAAATTTTCCAAGATTTTTCTATGAGGAAGATTCCGTACATAAACAAACTGTGTTCACGCCACGTGTCTTAACAGGAGACCCATGCCTGGAACACACGCACCAAGAAGGAAAAATTTAATGATGTCGTTTACTTGCCTGTAAGTACTTTCCGTCGAATAAAAAATACTTTTTTGAATAAACAGAGCATTGCGTAGTTGTGGAGTGCGTCTGTAAAAATGCATCGCAAACATTTCGTCAATTTACTATAAACATTATTAATCATAGTTAGTTATTTATATATCACTATAAAATGAACTATTTTAAATTCTTATTAACACACGCGTTTTTATTATTTTCATCAAACAAACATCAGATTTAAATGTATTTATTACAGTCTAATGACGCTGCAACGAATGAAATCGATTTTTAAGTAACTTTCCGACTAGTTAGACATTTGAAACTTTTTATCTTGTAATTATTTGACTTAAAGTCTTGTAAATACAGTAAAAGAATTCTTGAGTTCATGGCGACCTTCTTCTTGAGTAACTTCTCCTGAGATATTTCAAGTCATAAAATATAAATCGCTTTCAAACGTAGGGTCCCGTAATATGCCCGATTAAGGCCGGGTGTGGTTTTGAGAGGAAATTTGCTTTAAAGTCTTACTTACAGCAAGTGCTGATAACATTGGTTAATAAACTAAACAATATACAAAATTAAAAAAAAATATGTAGGCACTTAGTAGGTCTTCATACAAAAAATGAGTACCAATTATTCGGTTCACGTTAACAGGAAGCGTCAAAACGAATGCATATTAACAGATTTCATGGGACACTTATATTTTTTTTTTGTAGATTATATTATTTTCTACTTATAAAGTAGAGTACCTTGAATAAAGTTAGTATTTAATTTAATTAAATTAACACATTTATTTTGATGAAAAATGTTATCCGTATAATCTAAAACCTATTTCGAGATTATATTCTTGAATAATTATTACTGAGTAACAATATAACGTCAGATAAATGACTCATAACAGTTTTCTATTAAAAGCTCTTCGTCACATTCCAATATAAATTAATTATAAATATCTGCTAAATAAACTTAAAGCTTCATTTCGTAAAGGAAAATCAACACTTCCAAATCGTAGTATATAATATATGCACAACTTTGCTTTCTATTCACCGGGAAGTATTATACACGTATCAATTGGTTTAAAACTTTGCTACTTGGAATGATAATGTATTATCAGTCTACGCGTAAGATTTTTTTTACGCGTTTTTTTTAATGACGTCTTCCAGCGTTTTATAAAAAATTGCAAGAGTCGATGATATATATATTAAATTTATAGTTTTCTTGTTATTGGATTGAATTGAAGCCTTGCATTATTTATTACTTTCTGTAAAAACCAAGTATAAACAAAAATGCGGAGAAACAAACATATAGTTACCACTGTCTGAGAACAGAAAGTCGCTGTAGTTGCATTAAGAAGACTTCTCAGTGCCAGTCATGGGGGCAACACTTACTAGAGTCGTGTATAAATAATGTATCGATTCTTTTTTTTAGATGTCACTCCTTTTCTTCTTCGCAATAAACCAAAAGTTTTCTTATAATAATTCTAATATCACTCCTGATTGTTTTAGACATATTTTTAGTATAAAAAGCTTTAAATTACGTGAATTCATAGATTTTTACACCACGAGAGCATAAATCGAACTAGGTACTTATTGTCTGACAACAAGAAATCGGTGCTAATAGGAAGTCGCTGTAGTCGCATATAGAAGACTTCTTAGTGATATACCTGTCATGGCGGCAGCACGTGCTAGGGGCGTGTTTAATTAATAATGTATCGGCTCTCCTTTTAGATGCGACTCTTTTTGTTCTTTGCAATAAATCAAAATTTAATTAATAATAATTCTAACATCACTCCTGATTGTTTTAGATATATTTTTAGTATAAAAAGCTTTAAATTACGTGAATTGATAGATGTTTACACCACGGGAGCGTAAAATGAAATGATAAATTTGTGGGCGTTCCTCATTTGAAAACGGAAGTGCGGTTAGCTGCACTTGATGTCATTGTTAGTTTACAGTTTTAACACGTGGACAATAAGTTCTCGTCTGACAATACGTGGGAATAATTTCATGAGTTTTCTGTTGCTGTGTACTTTTAGTTATACAATAATGCATCGTCAAAGTGTATGAGGCGATAATATAATTGTATTTGGCAAATTTGACAAGATCAAGTTTGTTTAATTTACGTTTAAAAAAATTAGAATATTGCGTTTTTCAAGACTGCAAAGCCAAAAAGATGTACTTAGTTATCTGACAATTTTCTACTTTTTTTTGAGTTTTTGGTATTTTTTAATAACCTACCCAAACAAAATTATTTAATAATAATAAGAATATTTGTAAATTTATCATGAAGTAACTTTTGTTGAACTTCTTTTGGTAAGCTGACGATTTACACTAAATGTACAGTACCTAGAGCCGTCATGTCCAAAGAAAAAAGGTCGATACCTAAGTATCTCATTATCGGTATCGTATCAAATGTTATAGATACTTTTTTTCATGTCCGGAAACTTGTACGTATGCAGTTTGCCGTATCACACTTCACCGTGAAATGTTTTTTCGGAAATATATGGCCGTATATTGAAAACCGTCTAACCTCTTTGGGTCATATTATAGTACTGACATAAAATTCTTGTTTAAATAAAACACAGTTCTTGTGTGTTTACACTTTACCAGCGGCAAACAAATTTTGAAAATAGCCGATATGCCTACTGGATCATTTGTTAGAATAGATTAGGTTTTCATTCTTGAATTCATGAATTTTTCCAAATTAAGCTATGGAAATTGAATTAATGTTCATATTGAATTTAATAAAATTGGCGAACGTATAGTATACAGTCATCTCTTTCAGATAGAAAGCTCACGGCAAACTGTGCCACGGTGAAATGTGTTACGTACAATTTACATGTAACCACTTTTTTGACGCTCCTAAGATAGTTAAATTCTAACTTCAATCTAAATCATTCATCGATCAAAATTGAAAAGGAATGACTGTGTATACTAATGGTAGTGAACTTATGACACGCGTACCACTAGTGGCACGCGAGATAATTTTGCATGAAACGTGAATATTATATTATTTCGAAAAGAAAAAAACCTAATAATAAATGATAGATCGCATTGTATAAAAAATAGCAAACAAATACTCTCAAGAATAAGTATCACATTTAATGTGAAAATATGTTTGCATAGGTCGTTCAGGCTTTATCCGTTATACATAATATTATCGCACTGACCTCATCAAGCGGCGGGGGAAGCCGCGCCGCGAACCTCTAATTTTACTTGATTTACAATGCTTGACACCACTGTAGCGAGATAATGCCTCATCTGATCGGAGAAATTTTGTTGTCAATTTATGCATAAAGAACGAAATTGAAACTGAGTAACACAGTAATATACATTTTCATTTCTACTTACAACAAAGGCTGTATCAAATAAGAAACAAAAATGTGTTGGACCAAAATGTATGGCGTATTTGAAAAAAGTGATGAAGCTATATGTGCCCTATGTTCTGTGAGTGGTATCTACAACATCATCATTTTTAATAGGATTCTTGAAAAATATTTTTTCCCATGGCTTTGCACGTCAGACAGTCAAAAATAGTATTTGGTAAATGGCGTGCGTACGTAAAAAGGTTCGCCAACCATGGTGTATAGCAGTAGCGAAGGGTGGAGGTAGGCTGTTAAGACCCGACATAAATAGTGCACACTAAATTTTGTCAATCTTACAATTTACAGAATATGTTGTTGGCTATTTTTTTTTAAAATCAATTAAACCCTGCCTAAACCAACCATAATAGTTTAGGTATGCTATGAGCAATCCGACAAAATTGTGTACACTTTTTCATACATACTCATTCGTTTTCGTTGAATTAAGAATACGTAAAAAAAATATTCTTCTATCTATAAAATATCGAAAATTATGTATGGTTTAATCGTATAATTTTTAATATTCTATTGATAAACGAATATTTTTTGAATGTTATCTACTATGATTTGGATTAGGAAAAGTTCAGTTGAATTTATTAAAAACAAACACTATCTATACATTGTAGTCTTAGTTCATTGAAAACAAATACATTTTACTGGCAACGTTTAGTGTGTACCTACTATTTATGTCGTATCTTAACAACCTACCTCCACCATTCGCCACTGGTGTATGGTCTAATACAAGAAATTAATTTACACAATGGTATACTTAGCTAATTAAATATTTTTTAAATTATGTAAGAAACATCGCTAACAATGCGATAATTTGATTAATTTACTTGGAATACCTTCGGTACGGTAATTAACTAAATATGATACAAGTAATGCTGACTAATAATAACATACCAAAGCATGTGAAACCCTACAAACAGTAAACACAGCCCCCTCCCCCGGCCGCAAAATGTTGTGACAAACGGCAACAACATAACGCTGTGGTGATTCGGCCGCAGGCCTCGGTGACAGGCGCCCCGGAGCCGGGGCCGCGGTCGGGAGGAGGCCCGGACCCCAGCTGGGCCCCTGCGGTCGTCTGAGCATCCCGCGGGCGCCGTGCTGGAAGACATCTCTGTTATGTATGACCCCGTCACGACAATGGGACATTTGTTTCAATTATGACATGATACTTAACATATTTTGCGAACGTATGTTTGCTTTTAAAACTTATTACTACAATATTAATAACAAAATAATGTGATTTAATAATCATGTATAATAAATATTATATGACAGTAACTCAATTCACCACTTTTACTATTACATAATAGTATTGAGAGAAGGTACTTGATGGAATTTGAATTTAAATTCTAATGGATTTAAGTATTGTTCTATTCCATTTGAGTCAAATTATTATTACAATTTTTTTTTTATATATACCGTGAACATTACAAATTATAAATTTAAGACTTTCACAACATGACATTTAAAAACAAAGAAACAGTGCAAAGAAGAAATAAATATATGCAGTATTAGTAAAACTAAAGTAAAAGGTACAAAAATTATAAAAAATATATAAATTATAAAGCATGGAAGCACACTGAAAGAGCTGAGTGGACTCTATTTAAAGAATTTATAAAACAGCGTCTACCTTTGCTCATTTTCACGTAGGTGGAATATATAAACATCCGAAGCGATTTGGTTGAACAGAATTATTGCCCTCCCAATTGCCATCAAAAATGGCAGGTTAGTTCTGCTCTTGAGAATAAGGGCTTGCGCAGACAGAGCGCGGTCAGGCGGTCTGCGTTCCGCGTTCGGAGTTCGGCGTTCTTTGTACTGTATGGACTTCATACTGTATGGGTACACAGCCGGTGGTCAGACCGCGCCGGTCAATTGGAACGCTGGAGTTCTGGAGTTCTATGCCCGGAATTACAAAGAACGCCGTACCTCCGCTGAGCAGTCACACAACATAGAGCGAAACCACACGAGGGAGTGAGTACGCAACAGCGGTGCTTTCTCACTTCCACTCGCAGTCGGAATATAGCGGTCAAGCATTATGCAGCGCTTGTGTCAGTACAACGTTTGTAAACAAATGGAACGCTTATTGTTGACCGCCACCTGTCTGCTGTCCCTGAACGTTAGCGGTCAACGGTCGGTTGAACGCAGAACTCCGACCGCTCTCTGTCTGCGCAAGCCCTAAACAACTGATGCTTCCAATATCTAAGATAGTTATCAGGAACACACAAGTCAATACTACCACGAATCGCAGAGTTCTCATTTACACCACGTATAAGTCAAAAAAAATACGTGTCCAAATATTGATATCATCTAGCACTTAAACTACAGTATGTAAGCATACTTAAGAGAAAGCCAGTCGACCCGGGTTTCACCTTTCGGCATCTTCATGCACTATGACGTGCGCTTACCAAAATGCACACACTGACAATGAATAGAGTAGTGTAATTGATTATTATCTAATGATCTATTATGTATTAGGGTTTTGACGATGTAGACGCTTATTGATTGTATTATTAGTAAGAGGCCATTTTTAACCACTTCAATTAATAATAATTTATTTGTTTGTTATATTTGTTATATCCTTGACTTAATAGGTAGGTGATAAAGTTTTTACCTACTTTATTGTATTAATTTGTTATACTTATAATTAGTTAGAGTTAACTGCATTCGTTGTCAGTGTGTACTTGCCTTTTGGTGAGTGCAAATAGTGCATGAAGATGCCGAAAGGCGAAACCCGGGTCGCAAAAAACGACTCAAATGTAATAGTACAACACTTAAATCCATTAGAGTCTTTTACATTTTAATATTCACAAAAAAATAGTTTTGAATATAAGTATGATTAAATTATAAATAATCTCTATGTTCAATTTGTAAGCTGTTTTTTTATCGATATTACATATGTTTATAAAATATATTACTATTCCGAATTCAAAATCACAGAACAGATTAATAAATAGAATTCCAATAGGCTATATCCCAATTTTGACGCAGGGTTTCGAATGTGTCCTATGAAAATGATCCACACATTATATGCGTGGAATAGTGTGTATTTCAACCTTCAAATACGCCAATATTGAATGAGCGGAAGTGCAAACCGAGATGTCAGAACGAAGGACTAGCATAATATTCTTGATACGTGTTTAAATTTATTCTATATTCTTCCATACTCGAGATAAGAAGTATTTCAGCTCACATTATTTCTGAGTTCTCTGTTCAGGAAGCATTATTTTAATATCCACCAATGTTATATAAGATTTTGAAAAATTCAAAAGAAGGTTTCAAATATTGTCACTAGCAGCACTTTATAGAAGATTAAAAAATACCTATTCCATCTTCTGTCACTTGCATGCATTACTATGTTTACATGATAGTTTATTCGCTAAAATTAGAAAGTGAATTAAAAACGTATTTTTGTTTATTGATAGCTACAAATTTAAAAACCAATCGGAATATCGGTGCCGTGATAATTTAAAAAATCTATTTTGTATACTTATGATACTTATTCATCCAGTTTTTTCAAAGGTTAATTAACCTGGTAATTATTGCTAACATCAATATAGTAATAGGTATAGTTTTTAGCTTTTAAGTAATATTAAAACTTAACTTCAAATTTCCATTATACCAATTTTATTTTTTTTGAAAATTAATGGCAAATTTCACACCATACCTAATGTGCTCCATAGGGAGTTGTTCCGGGTATCTAGTCTTTTTATTTTCTAAGATCATTATTAATGGTGTTTTCGGAAAATGATTTTAACGTTCATTATCATCTTTTGTCGCACCACAATCCTTGGTGAATTTTGGATTCATCGAAACACTCTTTCCATCTTGAACAATCTGTAGTGACATCAATTGACGAAAACAATAAATGAAAGTTCGAGTGGTAATACAGTTTTCTGCATTTTTATTTGTTATAAAAACAAATGAGTCCTGTTTTCGCTTTTTATTTATTTTTTTGTTTTGAAACAAATGAATCATTGTCTTTACTATTGTACCTTTTGATTTCATCATTAAACATGAGTAATTAAAAATAGTTCTGTGCTAATTGCGAATATTCTTTCACACAATAAAAGTTTTAATTAGTAGTAGCCATCACATAACACTAAAAATCCAGTGCCGACGCTTTCCTGTTGTTTTCTATGGATAAAATCTCGCGTGGCACATCCAGCCATCCTAGTTTCGGCCGTCTAGATCGAATCTTGTCCTCAAGATATGCGTATGTACATTTACCGCTTTTCCGGTAACTCCTCTGGCATTCTATGCACGAGATCGATTTAGCGCAGTGACGTGTGTATTTTCACATCCCATGGCATATGTTCAGCAACCCTCAATTAAGGATTCTGCCCAAGGCGTCCGTGGCTGCACGCTCAAGTGCCGGTCGGCTGGTCGCCCCAACAAGCAGGAGCAAGTCGTTGGCGTACGCAACGAGCGTGCAGCCCGGAGGCAGTGGCAGGGACAGAACGTCGTCAAACAGAATGTTCCACAGAAGGGGTCCCAGGACGGAGCCCTGGGGACACCCCATGGTGGTCCTCCTGTGAATCAGGCTGGGGCCGGAGTCGTAGGTTATCTCCCTATTGCTGAAGTAGCTTTGAACTAAGGCAAAGAGGTCCCCGGGGATCTGTTTCAGCCTAAGCTTTGCCAGAACCAAGGGCCACCACGCAGTATCAAACGCGCCCGCTATGTCGAGAAAAATCCCGGCAACGAGGTCCTTGCCAGAGCTCTCCACAGAGTCGATCACAAAGCGAATCGCATCCTCGGTGGACTTTCCGGGTCTAAACCCAAATTGTCTTTGCGAGATTGGACAGTTTTCCGACAGGTGGGACTCAATCCTGCTGTTTATCAATCTTTCCAATATCTTCCCGAAGACGGGAAGGAGCGTAATCGGTCTATACGCTTTCGGGTCACAAGGAGGGCGACTGCCGGCTTTGGGGATCACCGTGAGATGACCCTTTTTCCAGCAGTCGGGGAATATGCCACTACTCATGCATTCTTTGTAGAGTTGCGTGATCTCGTGTGAGGCAAGAGACCACGCCCTTCTCGCTAGCGCGTTATCTATGCAGTCAAGCCCCGGGGCTTTGCCAATCGGGAGGCTGGCAAACAGGATCCCTAGCTCGGACATGGTAGTGGCTGCGGATCGCGGAGTGTTTAAGAGGAGCAGCGCATAGACGCGAAGCTGCTGAAATCGGTCGTTGTCAATGTCGAGCGACTCGTTATCCTGCGGGATAAGAGCATCCAACAGGACTGTGGCGGACTCTTCAGAGCTATTGGTGAACGATCCGTCGGGGCGCCGTACCGCCGACATGACTTTTCCGGGCCGTAGGCCCAGCTTCATCACGCGGAAGGGGGGGCCCCACGGATCATTGCCACCCATTTCAGTGACGAACTCTCTCCAGTGCACCTTCTTAGCCTTACTGATTGCCTTTTTGAACTTGAGTCTAGTGGTCCTGTAGGTGACCGCAAGCGGATGGTCCGCGTGCAGCGGCCCCTCCAGCGATCTTCGCGCTGCTTGTAAGGCCCTTCTGGCCCTCCTCATCGTGTCTCTCAGTCTTGTCAGTCTCGGCTTCCACCAGGGTGCGAGGTTCGGCGGTCTCAGGGTCGTCCTTCCGATAGTGCCCTCCGCTTTTTCAATAATGAGATTCGTGAGGTCCTCAGCCGCAGCGTGCATGTCCTTTGGCGGAGGGCGCGAGGCCATCCTGTCCAGACCCTCAGCAAACTCGCGGTCAAAACGTACCCAGTCGGTTCCCTTGGTCCTGAAACGCCTCGGCAGTGACTCGCTCACAAGTGGAGCGAGAGACGCGTGGCCCCTCTCGGTCCTGTAGGCGAACGTGATCAGACGGTGGTCGCTTGCTGACGCTTCCAAATGGACAGTCCAGTTCACGACGCGTCCGGCAGAACCATTGGATATCAAAGTGACATCAATGTGAGATTCCCCATTGTTGGTAGAGAACTCCTCAGGGGTAGTTCTCGGGTCAACATAACTCGACGGCCGCCCACGGTTCGTTTTGGCCAGACCTCAGTGCGTTTCTCCGAAAGGGTTACGTATCTGGGAGTAATTCTTGATGACAAGCTGTCTTTCGTTCACCACGCCAAGACGGCCGTCTCTAAGGCCAATTCGGCCTATCAGAGAATGGCCCGAATGGCGGGCAGCAATTGGGGACTTAAGCCTAGAGCCCTTAAGGTTGCATACGGCGCAATTTTCATGGGAATTGCCGGTTACGCCTCCAGCATTTGGCATTCTCGAGTAAACTCCTTAACTCTCGTGAGACGCGCACTATTAAGCGGGCAGCGACTTGCGCTGATCTCGCTTACCAAAGCCTACCGCACAACTTCTACTGACGCGCTTGCCGTACTCGCGGGGGTGCTACCCCTCGATCTGCACGTCCAAGTCAGAGGATCGATCACCCTCCTCTTGAGGGGGATCAGCACAATACTCGCCGGTGTCCATCTGACACCACCGCAGAGATCCGAGGACGTTCCTTACAGGAAGACTGTAAGTGACATTGTGTACAAGACCGCATTTGCGGCATGGCAGGCGAGGTGGACCGCCTCCCCCAAGGGGCGGCACACTTACCGTTTTTTTCCAGACGTATTCTGCAGGCACCAAACTAGAAGACTCCAACCTTCGCACTGGATTAGCCAGTTCCTCACCGGCCATGGCAACTTCGCCGCCAGACTCCACGAGTTTGGCTTGATAGTAGATGGGCCGGGTTGTACCTGCGGGCATGACCACCAAGATGTTGAACACATCCTCTGGGATTGCCCGCTTATGGAATTCGAACGAGCGGAGCTGTTTGCCAGGGTCCGTCCTCACACGGGCCCAATTGGTCATGGAGATCTGGTAGCAACCGAGGCCAACTTTGCGGCATTTGAGAAATTTGCAGCGTCGTATGGGGAGCGGGATAGTCCCGACTCTTCTGTAGACTCATCCATTTCAATTCGTGACACTCAGTATGCGGGTACACAAAGCGCTTAACGTCAGCGGACAGCAGAGCCAGTCCAAAAACAAACATTTTCTTTCTTAACTTTCTTCTTTCAGCACTACGGTGCATGGTTGCAGCATCAGTCCCGTGCGGCTCCGTCTCGGGACGGAATGAGCACTTAAAATCACTTCTTTCAGACACGTTTAAAGCGTCATAGAAAGCGGCCGTGCATATCCACGGTTGTGCATATATGACGGGTGGTGGTGGGCATTTTAACGTATCCCATGGCATATGATATTGTGCCTTAAATAATATGGAAAATCTTGAAAAATCTAGCACAGGTAATTGATTTTGTTAATTTATCCATTACACCTTTTCTCTGCCACTATAACGCGAAGTAGATATTGTCGCCTCAAATGTGCTGATCCTCTGTGCCTAGTCCTGTTCTCCATTATCGCTCATAGGGCTCGTAAAGTGGTGATTATATTGAGATGCATGTCGCGTACTGTCACGCTGTCACGGCGACATCATCATTTTGCTGAATATTTTGAATGAACATGATCTCTGCAAATTCAATGATGGAGTAACCTACTAACGAGTCTCTGTAAATTCAATATTATTTTTAATGGAACCCAACCCACTGACCATAGATAATAGACAACATTCTTCTAGAAAATACATAATGCCAACCGCTAAAAACAAAAAAAAGCGATTTTGACATGATTTGAAAATGTATAGGCATGTAGAAAATGTTTATTAAGACCTCTTCTGGTGATTTCGGCAGATTTTTCTACATGATAATGTTCGTTTAAAGGTTCAAAATCTGCTACGGGGTGGGAACATCAGTCTGATAAAATTTTAAATACCAATAAAAACGACATTACACACTTTTTTCCCGTATCGGCAGCTTACTGTGACGTCACGTGATAGTACGCGACATACACCATAATATATTTCGCGCTTTAGTATATTATTGTACGTTATTAGTTTTCAGATAAAAATAATAATGACAAATTTTTGACATATTCTTAATTGCTGATTATTATTAATCAAAATTACAGTTCACTTGTAGAATTATAAGCTATGCGTCGCAAATTATTTTTTTTACTAAAATAACAAAATGCATTCATTTTGTGTTTATTTATATTTCAAAGTGATTCAATATCAAAATAATTAAGTACATCAAAAACAATTTGTTTGTTATTTTAAAATTTAAGCACAAAATAATTAATAATGTAAAACATAAAAGTAAAATTTACACTGTGAAATAATTATTTTTGGTGAAACATAATTCAATACTTTTTGTTAACGTTTGCTTGTTATTAAATAAAAAAAACAGTATTTTAAATTAATACTACAAAGCAAAATCGTTATCGAACACTTAACGTTTTCAGTATCAGAAAATTGATGCACGTAAACACACATTTAATATATTATTATAACATTTTTTTAAGCTGAAAGCTTTTACTCAATAAAGCTTTTTTATTTACAATTGATAGATTATTTAATAACTGTTCAAATTCAGTTATACTTATACATTTTCAATATATTGGTTATCGTTTCATTTTTACAGATAAACATAATTATAATATTTCAATGTTTTTTTTTATATACTAGAGATTAGCTTTTTAATACTAGCGATCGCTTACGGACCATCACTTCGTCTGCATGAAATACAGAATTAAAAAATAAATGCAGACATAAATAGTCAAACAATAAACTTATTCGTGTTGTTTTAATTTGATTTATAGACGTTATCTCCTCTACCCGCGCCTCACCTCATATTAATGCAAAAAATTGACATATGTTTTCTCGCAGAACCTGTCAGTAGCACATTTTTTGTGGCATTCTTAATTCTGTCCGTCCGTCAAGATTCTAGAATGACCTCTTTCTCTTCCTCAAATAACTAAGACCTAATCAAATATGATGAGTTTTTTTCTAGATTATCATCCTAACTACTGGCTATATGACCAAAATATAAAGAATAGATTCTTATAGCTATTAGGACTCCAGGGTTACCATCAATGACATAGAAACCAAAAAAACAGCAAACAAATTTATGTATGGAATTCGTCACTGAAGTCTTCTAAATTTTTTCTATATCGGAAAAAGATAATTCAGTGCATCTATTTTATGCACATGACTGCTATCGGCAGTTATCGAGGGTAGTTTTTCATATTTTTGTATTGCAGTATTATAATTGTCACCGTAAGTTAGTTTTAATTGTTACAATAAGTGCTATGTTTTACCAGCACCTCTTTTGGCTGTGCTAAATTTTAGAGCAAGATAGACAGTTTTGACTGTTTAGACGGCTAACTTATCGTAACAGTTATAATACTTCAATACAATTAAACCACCCCCAATAACCGCTGATAGTGGCCGATAGCAGTGTGTAGAATACATGCACAGATAATTTTACTAAACACAGCTACTAAGACTAGTTCTTAAATATGGATTAGATTACTGGGTTATTATAGGTACTACAAAGAATTTGATAAATCCAAAATAATGCAAAACATCAAGATGACCCTCTCAGACTACGTGTGTCCAACAAATGCAAATAAATCGACCAGTTTTGGGATAGAGTTTTGAGCCCCAAGATGCTGTATTTGAATGGCACCAAGGATATGCAAGCAATCGGCATCTTGGATTAGAAGAGAATAGCGGAAGATTAATCAGAATGGCGTGAATATCTAGAGCAGTGGTTCTTAACCGGTGCACCTAGCAACCTAGCTTGTTGAAACTGCACCGCGAAAAATAGTGATAACCGAAAAAGTCCTTCGCGAAAATATGAAAGCCGACGAAAGGTCTAATGTGATTTCGATTTTGGCGAATCGATCGCACGCGTCTTTCATGGCCTCATAGGCCTACAAATTTAGACGAAGAATTGAGGGTAGCTATATCAAATATTTCTGAAATCTGCAAAATCCGCCAAGCTTTGATATGGGTAATTTTAATAACAGTTTTTTTTCCATATATGTATAGGTATATCTTTTCTTTAATACTTTTTTCTATGACTGTTATTTAATTTGTTTAATTTGTAATAAAAATGTCCGCATATTCTTCTTTGATTTCTGACCGTTTGATTTTAGTGCACCGCAAATTTTTCTTGTGATAAAAAGTGCACCGTGACTTTGAAAAGGATAAGAACCACTGATCTAGAGAATGTCAGAGTTAATTGCGGGCTGTTGCGCTACAATTATTAATTGAATATGATAATAGAAATTTTTGGTTCAGTCAAATTTTATTATCAGAAAGCATGCAATAAATACATGTGTGTCCTTTATTCAAGAAATATTGCTAACTTCATATAACAGAGGACTGGAATAACAGAACAAAGGATGTGTTGTGGAAAGGTCATAAATCAATCACGATTGAAAACGCGTTATGTTATGGAAAATCACGCATTGCGATTCGGTCAGTTAAACACCGGCTTGGATATTTTGCCAACATGCATCTAAAAAAATGTCTAGGTTTATTTTTTTCAATGTATATCTTGATAGCAATACCGTTTAAAGAATGACTGCGTCGTCAGCTTACTCCAAATCCCATGGTATTTATTTATATATCGATCATGTCCGATTCTAATATGATCATAATATGGGCCCCCATATAGTGGAGGTTTGTATTAACAGATTTTTTTACGAGAAATTGATGTCAGCCACTTCCTAAACATATTAGGTCCATACTCTGACTCATGCATAAATTGAAATGATTCGAACCTGGGACCCACGACGCTATAATAGGCACGCTTAAGCCGCGCGGGCATCGTCGATATAAAAAAGCGCTACAAACGGTTGAACTTATTTTTACATGTAGTTCTCGGGATTTTTCGGATGTTACTGTATTAAAATTTGAGTAATAAAATAGTAAAGGCCAATTACCTTGCTTTCAAAAAATTTGCGGCGTCTTACTACGGGCGTGAAGATCTCTTCACATACATTTTGCTGCCTGTATGATTAGCTTCGTTCTTTGATTTAATAAACAAGTAGCATCATTTTTTTTTAGTAAATTCCATGTGCTTTTTCTCTCCCTGGCACTTTGCATTAGAGTAAACTCAGTCAGAGCTCACTTTGAGCGTAGTAACCTAAGTCTTTGGCATCTTCTCCCAGGACACTCCCAGGCCAATTCTTAGATGCTTCACATCACCAATTGACGGGTCCCGTGATACTCTCGATTAAGACCAAGGGTGGTACGGGGCGGATTTGGTGGAGGGAATTTAACTTCAATGTATTAAAATTTCTTTATAATTCCTTAATCAGAATCCGGCTTGAGAGTGGTTTGATTTTCTTCGCCCCGGGCCCCGCATCAGTTGAAGTACGGCCATATGGTGGAACGAGTTCAAAAGAAATTTTTGAGACTTCTTTACTTAATGTTATATGAGTACTACCCGTGGCTTTATCCAGCTGCATTTATCTTAGGTATGTTTGAATACTGGTAGTCTAAACGCTAGAAAATATTTATATATGTCACGTATTTTTCTTTCTTTTGAAATCTGCGGTATTGATATGTGTGTCCCTGAAATCTATCTTAGAATTGTTTCACAGAATTAACCTGCCATTGGTGATACTGATTGGAAAAGAAATAACTCTGTTCAACTAAATCGCTTCAGATTAATATATTATTATTACACATATGAAAGGATGATTATAGTTAGATGTTGTTTTATAAAATCTTAAAATATATTCTACTTAGCATATTCGGCGTACTTATATGTACCTACTATATTTATTTTTTAGTTTTTCTAATACTGTATCAAAAGAAGTTGAGTTATAAAGGTATATTACAATTTATTTATGAGTACTGTACGGAGATCTTATAATGGCTTTGTGTATGTTCAGATTGTAAAGAAGGACTCCAGCCAGGACTAAGAGCACGTTCGTTGAAGTTGTACTAAAAGATAGAAGAAGGACTTGCAAGTGAGTGCTGGGAATGATCAACTTGAGAAAAACAACGAAATATCGTATAATTTGTGGGACACTGCATGCGCACTAGCCTGCGCTGTTGTACCAGAATAGTAGAAGTATCTGGAAGCACTTTTCAATACCAATTGTACCAAGATATTATAATATATATATATATATATGAATCAGTGGCGAAAGGTGGAGGAAGGCTGTTAAGATCCGACATAAATAGTGTACATTAAACTTTGTCAGTCATTCATATTTGTTTTTAGACTACAATTATTTACAAACGGTGTTGGTTAGTTTTTAAAAATGAATTAAACTTTTCCAAACCAACCCATAATAGTTTTGGTATATTATGGGTGAGTCGACAAAATAGTGCACACACTTTTATCATACTTAATTATTTTTCGTTGAATTCAGAATACATAATAATATTGGTAAGTTTTTTAAAATTCATTAAGCCCTGCTTCAACCGAACCATAGTAGATAAAAAAATGATTATTTATATAAAATATCCAAAACTATGAATGGTTTAATGGTAGGTATAATTTACATATTTCATAGATAGAGAAATATTTTTTGACTATTATCTATTATGGTTTAAAAAAAAATTAACCAAGACCATCTGTAAATAATTGTACACTTAATTCAATGAAAACAAATACGTATGACTGACAAAGTATATTGTGGACTATTTATGTCGGATCTCAACAGCCTACCTCCACCCTTCGCCACTGATATGGACTTAATAATTATTTCTACTACTCTACATATTGTAATGTGTTATGCAGTTAAAATTAATATGATTATTAATTAACTATTTTTTGTATTCAACGAATAATTCACAAGATTTAAGAATGTAACATTCTAATTATTGAACATAAAAAAGATTTTTTCTATTGGTTATAAGTAATAAGTAATAAGTATATTATTTTCTCAAAAGTGTTTTTAAAGTAATGTATATTCAATAATTATAATATTATTACACTCTTAAATCTTGTGAATTATTCGTTGAATAAAAAAATAGTTAATTAAAAATTATTAGCAAGTTCAAGTAAGTTACAACAAAAAATCATGGAGTGATCCGTGACGTCGGTTAGTAATTAAAGTAATACCTACCTACTTTGATTTAAAATACAAAAGCCGATCGCCATTGTAGCTCAATTTAGAAAGCGCATCAGTGAGTATTAATAGCAATTAGTTAAAATTTGTCGTAATTGAGTATGACTCCTTTAGCATTGCGGTCAATGTGCGTGGGCGCGATACCTGATAGATGCTGGGTCGATTCCAGCGGGGTGTCCTACTTTTTTCAAAAATATTTTTTTCTGTTGGTTATAATATTATTATATTTTATCAGAAGTGTTTTCAAAATGATGTTAGTAAGTACATATTATGTTTAATATGATTATGATATAATTTAGGGGAATGTCTGTATGTTAAAGAAGACTCTCTATTTAAAGTAATAGAATAATACGAATTGGTTTGCATGACGTCTCTCTCAACAACGACAATGAATTCCTCTTGGGACTGTGGACAAGCGCCCACAAAAAAATCTCTTCGCATGGCGTATTTGAAAATCTAATACGTTTAAAATGGAAAATAGCTCTCATATGTGATACTCAAACTGTTTTTAATACCTTAAATTCACTTTAATTTTATCAAAAATCTCAAAATAATATCAATATAATAATACCTATATAAGTATTATATATTATATTATATTACATAAACCTACTCATATTCTTTTTAATACTACAACATGCTTTGAGGCTCAATGACAGTAGTATAGTTAGTAATATAAGTGAAATAATCACAAACATCCAGACTTTCATAAAATCACATAGGTACATTAAATATATTGTGACCTCACTGAGAATCAAAACCGGAGCCCTCGAGTGAAAGACCAGCGCTTTACGCACTCGACTACAAAGACCGACCGAAGTCGATCGTTGTAACTGTATAATAATAATACGAGTATTATGTCAGTCAGATTTTTAGATAGATGCCAATTTCTGTCATCATCATCATCATCAGCCTGAATCTATCCACTGCTGGATGAAGGCATTTTCAAGCTGCTTCCACTTCTCTCGGTCCTGTGCATTGCGTTGCCACGTACTTCCGCAGAACTTTATCATTTCATCGATCCAGCGGCCTCTAGGTCTACCTTGCGGACGTTTTGTACTTCTTGGATACCACTAGATGACTAGATTTGTCCAACGATTGTCTCTTCTTCGAGCTATGTGTCCAGCCCATCTCCATTTAAGATTTTAAATAAACTCTATTACATTGCAAACCTTTGTCTGCTTCCTTATCCACTCATTCTTCTTTTTGTTCTTTCGCGTTATGCCCAGCATGCACTTCTCCATACCACGTTGTGCTACTCTAAGTTTCTGGATCTCTCTTTTACTTAGGGTCCATGTTTCACACGCATATGTGATCACGGGAAGCACACATTGGTTGAACACTTTGTGCTTTAGGCACAGTGGAAGGTCCAATAATGTGTAAATCAATAGTTATATAGTGTCATATTAGAATTGTTATAAGCGACCCGTGTTTTATCTTTCGATATCTTCAGGCACTACATATATCCGCGTAGATACTTAACTGTATATACACCATATATTAATAAAAAATCGAGAGATTGTAAAAAATCACTAGTAATGGCAAAACGCAGTGATTAATTTGAACTAAATCTTTTCTTGTGATGCCGTCTTTTATCGAAATACTGTTACCAAAATATTGCAGTACGTTTTTTTTTTATTTTGAGCTATCCAGATTTACCTCTCAACGTCGCAGGTATACAATTAACAATTCGTTGTCAAAAAATACACAATACCAATACTTTACACGTTACCATACTGAAATATTGTAGTGATATCTTCTATCTGTGTATATTTATGTTTTATTTATTATTCTTCAATAGCTATATTCTTTTATGGCAATAATGTATTCTATATTGAGAGTTCTAAAATTTAAACTCATTCACTATAATAATAATTATGATAACTGTAAAAAACTGGCGTCTTCAGCTTATAATAAAATATACTGCTGGATATAGGCCTGCCCTATTTCATTATATTCCGTCCCTTCACATGCCTTTCGGAGCTCTTCTGATTTCATTCGTTCTTTTAATAGAGAATTTTTCTATACATCAATGTTCTGTTTTATTCTAAGTATTTCTTACCCACAAGTTATTCCTTCTACTGATGTGGTCGGCTCACTGGCTTGTCTCACTCTGGTGACTTGACTCTTGAATTGACTGGCAATGTCTTGAATGAGATAAGCAAAATAATATAAACTTTGTAGAGTAGGTACCTATACGTTATATAACTTTGTACTTTTTAGTACACTAATACGCCTCTTTGCCTGATTATCTCGCATACAATTATTAGATCAAATGCTATTCTCTTGTAATAATATATGTAATGATAAATAAATAAATATTGTATTATTATGTAAAAAATATATTTTTAGAATAACGTCATTGTCATCCTAGAGCCGGAGAGCAAAGTTATGAAGTGACAACTCTACATGATTCCGTATTATGGTTTTATTCTTCTCTATTTCACTGTTAATTTGTGAACTATTTACAACATTGTGTATGCGTCCGAACCGTATGTCACAATAATTAAGAAGACACATTGATGGGAAACCTTTTAAAAAAACGTATCCATTGATTGAAAAAATACAATACGAAATTGTATAGGTTCCTAGTTAATCCTTTCAACCCTTAAACTTAAAACTCTTAGATTCTAAGTATGTACCTCAGAACTAAGCAATAGATAAAAACCATCTGTTGCTTTGTTTCGGAATGAAGTCGTTTTATTGAATCTTTTAACCCATGTTACCGTGTTGACTTACTTAAGTGACACGGGTTCAATTTGAACACGACATTTTGTATGGATGAATTTATTTCTTTCCTCGGTTTAAATGTATTTGAAAGTTCTAAACTTTTTACAGAACAATTTAAAAACAACACTTATTTTATATACATAAATAGAAAATATCTCAAACACGTACCTACTTATTGGAAAAATATTGATGCCAGGAGGAACTCGAACCTGCATCCATCGGATTCCGACCAATGTGTTTTACAAATTTAGTCACCTGTACTATACGTCATCAGGATGAAAATATAAATCAATAATTACTGTACGAACAGTGTGTTTATATTTTTTTGAATATCGTAAAACTCCTTTTGTTATTTGGATCAAGATATTAGCAGTACGCATATTTAATTTTTATAAGGCATCATTTGCTTGCTTTAATTTGCTAATCATGTTATATTCATTAAATAAATAGTTCACTAAAAATATATAATATTACCTACATAATATTACCTACTACTTGGTTGAGTTTTTTTGGACTGTAATTTTGAAGGATGCTTGTAGATTCCGGATCTGGGGGGAGGATTTATACGAGAATACCTGACCATTGATGTTGAGAGGGCTGGCGCGCGCTGGAACTGGTCCCGGGTCATGAACTCACGCACTAGTAGGTAAATAGTTATGGAATGTCACTCACTGTTACACTTAGGTTAATATGAATGATAATGACGTTTGTATGAATGATCAGAGACCATGTACCCTGTAGCTCGACGGCCACACTATAGCAAGTTGACCCTGTCGCTGTCTACGAATAACTGACTGTCATTAAATCATCACGGTCTGCTGATGATCCGTGATTGTTACGTGCCTGGATAATAATACTAATAAAGGATAGTAGGTGTGACATATTTTTGCGGGGTTAAGGATGGGATTGGGATCCTTATCGGCCCAACCAATAATATGCACACATATGGCAAAGATATAGTGAGGATAACTTTAATAGATTTATAAAAAACAACAATCCTATGTTTAATACTATAATAAACGAGTTTTACCAATTTAGCATTTTTCTGCCAGATCCAGCACTTTTTAATAAACATGCAGTATTCGCATCTAGTGGCTTCAAATAAAATATAACGTTTTTCGACACCATAAACAGCAGATATTTATTGTATAAAAAACACCAAGAATATTACACCAGATATTCTTATTATATCAAGCAACTTGTCTTTTATAACACATATCTTTTTTTTTTTTTTAGGAAACAAACAGTTACATATTGATTACAAAAATTTTAAATATAATAATGAAAAGTTATTGCAACCAGCAAAGTTATCAATGAAATGAATGGTAAATTCAATATTTAAGTGGTGACAAAAATATTGCATCTGTGTTACCTACAACATTAATCATAATGACCACTTTAATGCTGAAAATCAACATATTATAGCTGATACTGTTCACCAGAATTAAAAGAAAAAGTTTACTGCTTTGGTTATTTAATTTTTCTATTTTTTTCGCAATGTTTCCATACAAGTATAATGTGTGATATGATAATACAATATGATCGATACCAATGATGTTATAATATGTACATACAATCAATTACACTATAGTTAAGCAATAGCATATACAGATGAAAAATGGTAAGTAACCGCGTATCGATACGAAACATGGCCTTTCTTCACCTGTTTCAATACTCACATACCCTTTATGTTGGTAATTAATTAATATATCTGACAATTATTAATATAACAATCTGAGAGAGATACGTTCATCAGTCGTCAGTATTAGACAGTTAGTAGACAGGTAATATAAAATACCTATAATATAATAGAGTGAATAAACAATAAATTCGCTACCTATCGTAAATATAATATAAGATGATTTTATGCTTACAAATGGAAGAATATAATAATATTAATATTATACCGTCTTATTTCGTTGGATATGATATATTATGCATATTCACTTTATCAGGTTCTCAGCTGAGTGACACTCATCTATTTTATCAGCCAACCGACGATCGTTCTTTGCCACCATATTCATGGCAGAGGATCTCCAGGGACAAAATATCTTGAAATCCAGGGGACAGACGACATAATTTGGTGACAGGCTGAGTGAAAGAGCGCTGACGATTCAATTTATAAATTTATGTGAAATTCCGTGAGTATACCAACCACAGTGACATCCCAAACCATGCATCTCTTTTCTTTCCATGGGACCTTCGTGATGTCACGGATTTAACTAGTAGAGGGCCCTACTCGCAACACCGATTGGGGCCCTTCGTGGAAAAAGTATACCTACATAATTTATAAAAATATTAATATATATTAAATAATATATCTAATCGACTCCTTTCTTTTTTCTAATTCCACAACTAACTGATCAAAGATAAATAGTTTTTAAAAACACAGTGTATTTTCCGGTTTATAACTAATGGTAAACCCAGGTAAGTATAGCTTTTTGACATTTTATTAGACGTTTGTTATCAACATTATAAACTCTGTAAATACAGATACTTTAAAAGTAAAAAAGATAATATATATTTTGAGACAAGATAATAATAATTTTATAGTCATTAATGTATGCCCATTGTCTTACTACGTTTACACTTTGCAATAAGCGATTTCATACCATTATAAGATGTGGCATTTCATAGTTTCCGACTTTTTAAACATTGTTGTCAAGGACTATTCTTTGTTGCCCCTAATCCTGTGTGCATTACAATTAATGGTAAATCCACCCTTGATCTTATTGACAGACTCCAAAAGGATATTTATAATGGTGACATCTCCTGAGCTGTATGGATTAACAACTATATAATAACAAAAGAATTTGATGGTAATTATTAATTGTTGAGTATGTTTGTAAAGTTGTTCAAAAGTACCTACCAATTGTGGTGAATATGAGTGTTTATTTAGAATAATAAATAGCTAAAAAGGATCTCTCATAAAATCAAATGCATATTGTATACCTAAAGTCTTAAAACATAATAGTATTACATATGAAGTATTTCTGAAAATTGTTATCAAAATATCTTAAAAATGTATATATTATTATAACACCATCCTTGCACGACCAACCTCATTAGTAGCTAGCTATACGAGTAATATAAATCAAACAGATAAATAGCAAATTCCGTTATTTTAAAATAAAAACTTTATAATATATAGGTACATATTTAATATTTTTGCCGTACTTGCAGGCTTGGTCATTAGAGAACCTCCATTTATTCATACCTCTGGTTTGCCCTACTATAAGTTGTTTGTATATTAAGGAATTTTCATGCATAGTATTTAATACTGGCTCCGATCTGATGGTCTACTGGCCTTAGCCATTCTTCGAGATAGTCGTTCCTCTTCGGATGAAACAATAAAACCTACGGTTATCACCACAAAGATTCTGAATATCTTCCTACCGACAGATATTTAAATAAAGTATTTGCACGAGGAATGGCTGGGAAAAGTACTTGTGGCACAAAGGGTTGCGTCGCCGTAGCTGACCCTTTCTCACCCTGCAGCAGTACTACAAAAGCGATCTATTCGCTACAAGTCTGGCATAGCGAGAGGCGTGAGAGTTGGCGATGGACCGAGAGAAATGGTGCGACCTTGCCATAATATGCCCCAATACTGGGGCATATCAGAGTGAAGTAAGTAAGTAATTTACACGAAGTAATTTCTGAGCTAGTTAGAGATATAAAAGAATTATCGATATTTCTCATTAAATGACATCCACATAACGTCGGTGTTTTGTAAAAAGGGCGAATCATCCATTTTAATGAAAACACAACATGTATTTACTTCACTAGCTATGTTGTGTAAAAATGGCGAATTTTTCAAAACGATAATCGTAAAGGCGAATCTCCACTTAGTATTACGAATAAAAAGTGAATGTGACATATTAGGCCTTTTAAAATATTACATTATAATACCTATAATTAATTATGAGAATAGTATTCTAGCTAGCTTTTTTTTAACCTTGTTAGACATTTACAATCATTGACGGGTAATTTTCAAATAAATATAAAAAGTTAAAACTCCTCCTTCTATAAAATAGCATTTTCATTAATTCACCCTTTTTACAAAACACCGACGGTAATATGTGTTTATTTCGATATGTTATCGATACGTTTCTTGAACGACGAAATACATTGATATTCATTGAAACCTAAAGTCCGAAAAATAATTTAAAAAAAGATTTATAATTATTGTGAAATTTTGGGTATCGCTGAATTGAACGAATGAGAGCAGCTTTAACTTGGCATTGGCTTGCATTGCGTGGTAGTACAGGACGTGCGCTTTGTCGACTAGTCAGCAGAGACATCTGTAGGCGTGCAGATGCACTATACATTAACGTGACGTCATGAGAAGAAAATATCGTATAAATTAAATAATATTAAAAAACCTTTTCTATTGTTTGATTACCTTACTTAATATATTAAATAACACATTAGTCTATATAGGTTTCGAGAGTCTCATTGTTGGAGGGACGTGACCACTGTGATTGGGGATGACCAGGAGGTGTAGATGGAAAGTCGTCAGGAGGAGAGATGGGAAATCGAGATTTGGTGGTCGCTCCGATTGGATGGAAGAGCGAATTTAATTTGCAGCTTAAACAGTCGGTACACGAGTATGTTACAATAATTATGATACTATTCTGATGTCCGAAACGGTGAATGTTGTGCGGAGTGACTGACACGAAGCTTATTGATCGAACCTAGGTTAAGATTAATACTAATTGGTATTTAGACTGACCAACTCATCAACTATGACCCGCTAATTATATGCATGAATATTCGGTAAATTGCGAGTCATCGTTGATGAAGTTTGCAATTGAGAAATCTGCTGTCCTCTGCATTATTGCACTTTGATCCCATCGAATAATGTCACGCGTGTAGAATATGCTGAATGTAGATAAGACGATTGTGCGATAGATTAAATGATTTACTAATTTTTACACTGTCGAAATAATGCTGACTAGGCCCGAAGTCCATTGACCACTACAAATTTATTGATTAGTAATAAATCATTTTTCATTGAAAATCGTAACAAAGTTATGCTGCTCTACGAGTTTTATTTACATGAACTGACATAATAATATATTGCAATGGTGTAATAATCATAAGATAAGTGTTTTTTATATAATATTCCATTTACAATACGTAGATGAAGAATCGCAAAAATCACGTGCATTATAACCAAATGTCAAAATGTCCGCAATTTTGTTTGTAGCGGATATTTTTCGATGAATGTAAGTATAGACAGTGACGTCCCGTAGAAAGCAATAAGATAATGCACAGTATAAGGGCGGCACATTTTGCTATGGCTCAAGTGGGTCCAGCATAAACATGAATAATATACTGTATCTTTATAAAAATAATCATTTCTGAAATCCCAGATCCATTGGATCAATGAAGTGAAGGTGGGCGCACTGGAGCTGGTTGACATTTAAGACTGAAAAAAGACTGCTGGAAACTGATGTAAATAGAGAAAGAGGAAAGAGTAGGTCCTGGCTCCAGTTGGGCTGTGCCACAATTGGAAAGAAAACTAAAATTATTTAAATAACCAGTGTTTTAATATTGAAAATTCATAGGGATCCCTCTATTACAGTCAAAATTCTTTATAAATTATACATAATAATATACTAAACATAACATAACTAGGAGTACTTAGTTGAAAAATGTGGTTTATAAAAATACACATGTATTTATTTGGCAATAAATGAGTTCTGTGAGAATAAACAATGTCATTACAAATCCGTGATTCTCATATCAATATTATTTAATTATTTTGATATTCATTTTTACAGGCCGTCAGCGTATCGATTTATACTTACTCATTGAGAAACAACAACGGTGAAAAATAAGATTGTATATCACATGCATCTCATACGAATCTAATTATCAACTGCAAATGAGAACTTTTACCTCCGTTATATTATTAATATGTATTATGTTAAAATGCATTTATCCTTCGGTAATAAATGGGATACTCAGTGTAAGCATTATTCAATCGTGAGGAGTTCAATAAATAGGTTATCACGATTGAATGAATATCTCACTTCACATTTTATCTTGATAGAGAAATTTCACTCTGTTTCATCGTGCCTCGGGTCAACATCTACCTCACTGCTATCTTTTATCATTGTACCGTCCTAGTAATATGTAAACTGCAGTTATCAACTCGTCGAATAAATACGCAACTGCTCTCCACAATCATACTTCGGTTCTTCACTCATCTTCTCCTCACACCATTATCCGCGTACCTCCATTATTATAATGAGGAGTGCCAAAGCAATGATAATTTATAGAATTATAAGATACCAATAATCTGAAATAAAGAAATTATTGGTATCGTCAAATACATATCGACCTTGGAAAAGAAAAAGGGCGTAATCCACACAAATGAAATTTTACAGGAGGCACAAAAACGTTTTTTTTTATGGTTTTCGGTCAAAGTTAAAAAACAAAATAGACATTAACTTGAAGTGCATTATAATTAATAATTGGGTTTGTATATCTTTAATCTGATACCAATTATTGAGTTAATCAAAAAAACAACCAAAATGGTGATTAAGTCGTTTTTCCTACGTCACTTCCCTCTTTTTTTAAATTGCTAAGTTAATTTAGATAATTCGGCATTTCCAGCTTACATCATTTGGACATATCTTGAATTTAATCGTGTACAACGTTATTCTGCTATAAAACCTATTTTTAAAAACTGATAGTTACGTCCTTTTTCCTTTCTAAGGTCGATATTATGTACTTTTCTTCTATTATCTTACTAAGAAATTTGCAGTAATTTTGTTACGGAATTATTCTTACTGATGCATTTTTGGAACGTTAAATATGACACTCCAAAAAATCTAATACTTTATTCTACGATAATTATACACTATACAAAACCGTCAAAATTTATAGATAAAAAGGATAAAATGACATTTAATTTGTTGCTTTATTTGCTTCTCACTAATAAAAAAAACGAATAAATTTTAAACAAAAGTCGTGAATGTATTACAAGAGCGTTAGAATAAAAAAAATTAAGCGGCATCCTTATCTTTTAAAAACACAGTAATTTCAGTCTCTTAAATACGAAATTTCTTTCAAAAAAAAAAAAAAAAACAACGAGCCGACATTAAGTAAAATTACTCATCCATTATGACGGTGGACGGTTTCGTTTTACTAAAGTACTTTTTCTTGCCTTTTGTTAAATATAAAAATACCTTAATTAGATTACGATCGTGAAAATTTTGATAATTTTCCGAAACGAAATATTTAGATAAATGCCTTTTTTTTACTAAAGAAATGAAAACTAAGTAAACATTGTTTTAATATCTGTATTTGATGTTATTTCTATCTTTTACTTCTACTATTCTACAGCTGTTATTTTTGTTGTTGTATAAAACCTATTGCCTTGTTTTGCGTAAACAATAAAGTAGTAGACAGAAAGTTCAATTCAAAATCTGTAGATAGTCTTGTAAAATAACCGAACTGCCAAAAAATCTTGTTTGTAACAAAAATTTGCACTATAAGAACCAGATTTCCGTTATATCTCATATAATTATATCTTCAAATATACAGTTCTGTTGATATACTAGGAGCCTTATGTGTACTTTTATGAACATGACACCATCTTCATACATTTTTATGGCGGCGATTATGCGTGTAGTAATACAGATTCTTTAATTAACTATTTTTTTATTCAACGAATAATTCACATGATTTAAGAATGTTACATTTTTAAATCTTGTGACTTATTCGTTGAATAAAAAAAACAGTTTATTAAAAAAATATTAGCAAGTTCAAGTAAGTTACAAAAAAAATAATCTTGGAGTGTTCCGTGACTAATACCTATTTTGATTTAAAATACAAAAAACAATCGCCAATAAAAATTTGGAAAGCACTTCGGTGAGTATTAAAAAAGCCATTAGTCAAAATTTGTCACAATTAAGTATTACTCCTTTAGCATAGTGGTTATATGTGCATGAGCGCGATACCCGAGAGATGCAGGTTAGATTCCTGCGGGGTTGTCTTACTTTTTTCAAAAAGATTTTTTCTATTGGTTACAATATATTTTCTCAGAAGTGTTTTCAAAATTATGTATGTTTAATACAGATTCCGTTGAGATTATAATATACGTCACAGTATGTAATTTAAATATATTCAAGGCAAACGTTAATTAATACTTTGGACGCTGAAGACGCACCTGGTGCGTAATGACCGGGCGGCTGATCGGTGTAGTTAAAGTGCATTTTAAAGGTGGTAATTGAAAAAATCATTATCTAGTCAGCAGCGAATGAGTGTTAAATAATCGATTGCTACTGAAATTATAAGGTAATGGGTAGATAAACGTTCAACAAAGAGTTTTCACCACTAAACCTAAGTGTGAATATTATATCCAATATAAAAAATATATTTAAAAGTTGTGGAAGCTATGTATAAAGTAGCTGGTACTTTAATCAATGAGTACACAAAAATGTTTCCGGCATTTTCCGGCCACAATAACGGTGTTTCCCACTCTAATAAATTTGTTTCGTCAAATTATTATCTTCAGTTATTAATCGTCCCATCAGCTGAAACATTTATCACTTACGTCTTAGTTTTGTGAGTAAGAAGATGTTTTCTAGGAAGTCCATTCATTAATCAAAGTAGTAGGCTTTCATTTTCATGATTCACTTCCGAAAGTAAACTTCCGCCCGCTTAAGCTTTTCAATAGACCAGAGAGCTTTTTCAAGGTGTCAACGTCAAAGCATTTTTTAATTGCAAACAGAAATAAATCTCTTTTAACCCATCTAAGTTTAAACAAACCTCTTGATCTTAGTAAATTTATAAACAACGATCAAAAGTAATTTTATTTTAAAATATTTTTAAAAATAAAAATGGTTGTTATTTATTTCTCTAACCGAAAAGTTTATGTTCTGGTGATACCAAGTAAAAACTACGCTTTATTAATCTTTAACATCAAAGTATAGAGTAATCATAATATTACGCTATTTTTCTGTCGATGTGAGCAACGCGTGTATCGACTTTGTGGTACAAGTATAACATACGTCTTAACAAGCGGAATTTCTTCCTCAGACCTCCTTCAATTTCTACCTCCTCGAAACTGAATTCAGACCCCGCTACGTAGAAAACCTGGTCGTCAGCTCAACAGACAGATTGGAAACCCACAGAGAAGTATTGGCAATAACACATCATGCAATCTCCGCTGCATTCAGCTGAAGACCTACGTGGTTCGAATTCGCACCAAGCCTATTCAAAGTGTATTCCAAATTGCAGTCTGACACATGATTTGATCTTGTGATCATAAGGTAGGCTTATTCGACTGTCGAAGCTTGCGAATTATAAACAAACAAACGACGCGAGTACACATCCTTGCTAGACTCCAGGCGTAATTCTGAAGAGATTGGAGTACGGTTTGGCTGTTCTTACGCATTATAACCAGTAGAAAAATCTTTTTGAAAAAATTAAGACACCCGCAGGAATCAAGCCTGCATCTCTCGGATTTCTAATTCAGAAAGCGCTTCAGAGAGTATTAAAAGAACCATTAGTTAAAATTTGTCTTAATGAAGTATGGTACCTTTAGCATAGTGGTCTATGTGCGTGAGCGCGAAACCCGAGAGATGCAGGTTCAATTCCTGCGGGGTGTCTTACTTTATTCAAAAAGGTTTTTTCTATTGGTTTTAATATATTTTTCTCAGAAGTATTTTCAAAATTATGTATGTTCAATAATTAGAATGTTACATTCTTAAATCTTGTGAACTAATTAAAAAATAATTACAATATAAAAAACACTTTTTATATACAACGTTTTTAAATTTTCTGTTGAATCATATAAACTTGACTTGACTAGCTTAAAGATCAAAAAAGTTTGTACTTGACAGAAATAATACTGAAATGTCATTTTGACATTTCAAATTGATTTCCATAGTAACGCACGTATATATTAATAATTTAGTTGCTAGGACCCCAGATCCCTAGCAACCAATACTGTTGTCGAAATAACTTTTCATACAAAACAGAATTAACTGAAAATGAATTAAATTCTATTTAAAGATGGCTAAAAGTGTTAAAAAAATGCATTGACATCGTGTTCTGATATATTCTAAAAGTTTTAAATTTCTAGCTAGCGGGAAGTTAGTTAAAAATCGATTGCAAGATTTTTACCGGATAAACTACCACCGGACAAATAAGAATACGACCTAATAAAAACGTTGTAAAATTAATTAATATAAATATAAGTAAATCGGTCTTGGCACTTTTGAAAAATTACTTTGCACCCTCTAATTGATTTCAGGTTGTCAGCCACAGTTTTAAATGTACCTCTACAATCACTGTCTGTGAATATACTAAGAGAAAGTAAAATTATATGTTCAGTGAATTGTTTAGAATGGTTTATTCAATTAATTATTCTTGTTAGGTATTCACTATGTGCCGCCCATGTATTGGCTCGCTCATCCATTATTGTGGGCGGTCTAGCGGAATAACAGCACCAAAATAGAGTATGCAGACGGCGAAACTAGTTGTCGATGTGTCGAGATGCATCCGGATATATTTGTGGAGTCAGATCCAATAGTCGATTCGATCTACTTGTATCAAATCCACCGAGGCCACTTTATAAGCAGTGGAAAGTATATTATCGCTTTAGATTTTAGATTGTCATAACATTTGGAAGAGAACGTATCAGTATTTGCATTCAACCGGATATAAATATATTGAATACTATTAGTTTATAACTATAGTGTGAATTTAAATTCTAGTGGTTTTAAGTTTTGTACTATTCCATTTAAGTCGTTTTTTGCGACCCGGGTTTCGCCTTTCGGCATCTTCAGGCACTGTGTACACTCACCAAAAGGCAAATACTAGCTGATAATGAATACTATTAACTCTTACTTATATAACAAATCAATACAATAAAGTAGGTAAAAACAGTCAAGTTATATAACAAACAAATAAAATTATGAATACCTAGTTAAAGTGTTTGTAAAAAAAACCCTACCTTATCAATAAATAAAACACTCGATAAGCGTATAATAAATCGTCAAAACCTAATAATATATCATTAGTAATTATAAACAATAATAATTACAAGATAAAAAGAACTTTTTATATACAACGTTTTTAAATTTTCTGTTGAATCATATAAACTTGACTTGACTAGCTTAAACGATCAAAAAAAATGTATTTGATAGAAAAAATACTAAAATGTCATTTTGACACTCGTATTGATTTCCATAGTAGGTAATGCACGTATATATTAATAATTTCCTAGCAACTAATAATAGTGGATTGGATTACTGATTTCTTCCGAAATAACTTTTCATACAAAACAGAATTAACTGAAAATGAATTTAATTCTACTTAAAGATGGCTAAAAGTATTAAAAAATGCTTTGTCGTCGTGTTATCATCTACTTATACTTACTCTTACTATACTTTATATACAAGCGAGACAAATGGAATAGTACAAAAATTAAATCCATTAGTTTTAGTATTTGCACCCAACCGGATTATATACAAGATACAAATACATAAATTAACTTATTTACATTTAAAAAATCTTAAAATACGTCCCTCGGACATAATTTGAGCCTGTTTTATTTTTCGCCAATAATAAGGCTAACATCTTTGTTATTAAAATCAAGGTAACCTCACTAAATGTGGATTGTTCCAAATCATAGTGAAATGGGGGTTAAGATTTTTTGTGGTATATTCTATTTTATTACCTTAAAGAAACGTAATTATTACACCAGATAATATTATATTACAAACATACATATTTCAAGTTTGTGCGTTTTTCTATACGCAGTCAAATTAATAAATAATAATAAACCTTAAATAAGGCTTTTGAGCGTTAAGAATTAATATCTACGCCGAATCTTAAGGATACACTGGTACGACCGTGTTGCAAACTCTCGAGTTCGTAAGCAGACACGATAGCCCTCGGTGATTGAGGTACATCACGAAGAGACGCTTCACGTGTCTGGAACACGTGTTCCGGATGCCGACAGAGAGTAAGACATTTCATACCCTTTTGGCAAGGCCTCAAGGGCTTCGTCGCCGTAGCCAGCCCTCCTTCACCCTGCAGCGGTGCTACACCAACGAACAACGTGCTGTAGCTCTGGCATAGCGGGAGGCGCGGGAGTTAGCAATAGACGGAAGGAAGTCGCGCGAACTTATGCTTGACAGGATGAATGAGGAATAAATCTTATTAAAGAAATGAGAAAATTTTAAGTTTAGTACAGGACACAGCATACCTACTATATTTTCACATACTTCGATAACCACTCATATATTATTCTCATGGTAAAAACTTTATGCACTAATTTATAGTACGAGATGATTCCACTGGAAAAGCTCGAAATATTTGACCTTTATGAAGAAATCATGCAAGGGTCACTTCTTCTTCTTATTGTGCCATCCCCTAGCGGAGGTCGGCCACCATCAAGGCGATCTTATCTTTGTCGTTTGCTAGCCGAGACAGTTTAGTGGAGCTGCACTCGTACCAATCACGGAGGTTCTTAAGCCATGAAATGCGGCGCCGTCCTCTGCTACACTTACCATTGATCTTTCCTTGAATGACAAGTTGGGGAATGCCGTATTTTTGTCCTCTCATAATGTGGCCGAGGTACTGTAGTTTCCTAGTTTTGATGCTACATAGAACTTCTCGGTCTTTCCCCATTCGATTAAAAACTTCAACATTTTCACCCGGTCAGTCCAAGGAATTTTGAGGATGCGTCTATACAGCCACATCTCGAAAGTTTCAAGTCTCCGTGACATCTCTTGGTTTAGCGTCCATACTTCCATACCATAGAAAGGAATTGAGAGAACATAACGCACCCCCAGTAAAATACTGTAGTAAGTCAAAAATTGGCATTTTGCAGGAGAGCCATTTGAAGTTTCAAATATTCTTTGTAAATACAGGAAAAGTCTGAATGTAAAAATTATTACTCATTTTTATGGAAAAACATGATCTATTTTCAACTGTATTCATCATTTTTCTCTAAAACATATACAAACGGAGATATTTGAATATTTCTGAGTTACGACTGTATTTTATTAGGATATTTGACAATTTCATGGTAAAATTTGAATCAACTCAATACTTTCTATGTAAATTTCCCTACCATCACTCTAATAATTTCAACTAATTTGTTGGGCACTGTAAAGGAAGGTTTTCAAAATATTAAGTTATGGTACAATCTTTAAAGATTTATTGAAAAAAAAAGAAAAATACAATTATTAGTTCAAAACAACAAAAAAATACTTAATTATTTAATTTAATGGGAAAATAATTTTTTTACATACGATTTTCAATTTTTAAACATCACTTGGAAGAGAAGCAAAAAGTCATAATAAAATTCACGATGTTTAGCGGTGCAGAGGAAAGCAAATCCTTCTTTTTAATTGTCGTTATTTTTGGCCACACTTGATATGCTTTGGATATATTGAGACGATCCATTGGTAACGGTTTTCCTATTTGCTGTTGTCGAACATTCAATTTCCTACATTCTTCATGATAACTGGTTTTAAAAAAAATAATGTATGGATAGTCTCTGTCTACTTTTATAACTTTAATCTTCTGCCACAAAACTTTTTCTCCATTTTCATCCGTGTTGTAATTTTTACCGATTTCATCTGCTAGTTTTTTCATGTTGAGAAAATTATTTGTCGTCATGGGTTTAACTATGTATGGTTGTCCTGTTTTCTTACTTGTTTGTACAATGGTAATCATTTGGCTGGGCACAAATATTGGTCCACTTTTTAGAGCCCTGGTTTTCTGCTGCTCAATTGTAGAATGGACGATATCGCCTTCATTTTGTTTATGCCCGGTGACCAAAAACTTTGAGAGATCGTTGTATTTTTTTGTGAATTCCCGGTGGCATATAAATACATTGCAGCAATGTATTTATTTTTATTCTGCCCGGCACAATTGTCACTGTAAAAAATAAAATGCTCATTGTGGTGATATTTTTTACATGCATTGTAATCGAGTACACAGCTACCAATTTTATTGGATCCTCATGCAGCTTGACTCTCGTCCCACATGTATCAGTTTGCAATATTTTCAGTGATATTATAGACTGTACGATTGTACATTGCCAAACTTTCGTTTATAATAGAAAGTTGACACATTTCCGCAAGGAAGCGGTAAAACAGTCTGCAAATCATATACAGCTACATTAATGACGCTATCTTGGCCATTAGTTCGGGACTCTGCTACGTCTTTGATCTTTTCATCCCTTGCCTCTTTTTTCCAGGTTGATGTGTCTCATATTTTTCTTGAAGTTGTTTTTTTTCATCTGGTGGTGAAGAATTATTGTATAGGTCGCATTCAACGCACAAATCTTTTTTTAGGCTTAAAGAAGCCAATATTAAATTCGTCATTAAATATAGATGCGTATAATAGTGTTCTTTTCCAAATGGCATATTGCTGTCAGCTTGTTGTTTTTTGTATAACCGATACATTTCAGCAATTGTTAATTTACCATCTAAATACAATTTGGACGTCTGTGCACGCAAATAATGTTACTCGATCACTGGGAAAGACTTAATGTGAGCTCTTATATCATTTTTTTAAACATCACTAATTTTTTTGTGATTTTTGTGATCTCTTTGTTCTGGAATTGGCGTTCCGGAAAGAAGATCTCTTGTTTTCCATGCAGTGGAGCAGTACCTTTCACTCACCCCAAATGTGTTGATAAAGTATTTTTTGCATACTTCTTGTATTTTACTTCCATTTAATTGTTGATAACAAAAATTGTTGCCTCTGCTGCTTCCAGTTTTTTTTGTTTGAATACTTTGGAACAATAATATCCATGCAATTAGTGAGAAAATTACGCTGTATCTCAAGATTTTCCTGTAGTAACAGAGTTAAAACAGTATTTTTTTGAAAAGTATTGTTTTAGTTTTTTAGAAAGCTTCTTGTAAAATACTGTCGTAACTTAGTTACAACACTATTTTATTATCTATTCAACAGTTTTCGGAAAGTAATGTACTGTATTAAGTGCTTTCTCTCCGACGCTATTTGAGTTTGAGATACGATAGTATTTTATTAAAATAGCAAAAAAAAATACGAATCCAACCACATCCATAACTCGAAAACGCCCATTTCAGACTTACGACAGTATTTTACTGGGGGTGCGATAATAACGTACCATACGCAGTCTCAGACCTAGGTTAAGATCTCTATTGCTAAGGAGGTGTCTCATTTTGAGAAAAGCGCTCTTTGCGATCTTAATTTTATTTTTTATTTCCTGAGACTGGTGCCATTTCTCATTGACCCATGTACCTAAATATTTGTAATGTGTCACACGTTCGATTGGTTCGCTCTTAATGACAAAATTTGTGTTGGTGTCTGGTGTCGTGTCGGTCACTTCAGTGTTTCTAAAAACCTGTCGAAAGAGCATTTTTACCCCTTTCTTACAAACCTTTTCTCTTAGTTCAATCGGGTTTTTCGCACAAAAAAATACTGTCTAATAACATGTACAAAGATTTTTTAGCTTAGAAATTCATATAATTTAAAATAGGAAATTCATCAATAACTATCTGATGAAAAATAGGGCCCCTGTATGGTTGAGCTGTAATATTGCATACTCTTTAAATAAGATGGTTACGCCACTGAAAAGACCGCGAATTCAGTAGCTGATATCCAAAAAGACTTGCCAGCACTGTCATTAATAACTGTTTAAGAAAAGCGATTAATAGAGGAGTATTGTATAGAGCCGTGTTAATATCATTAACGTCACAAAATATAATTAACTTCCTATGTTAATTTTAATTGGGATCGGACATGATTAAAAAAAAAACAAAACCAAGTTCAGGCTAACATAATAATAAATATTTAATATTATATTAACTAATGCGAAAATAATGTATTGATAAATTAGTAAGTGCGGCTATATAAATTATCTAACTGTTTCATCGGATATACCAACGTGTTATCTTGTGGAATTTTAATTTAATTAAGAAATACCATGTTGACTGTCCAAACTACATTTAATTTAATTTTATATATATTTAAGTGTGGACGTGCGTTGTCTGTCAAATAAATAATGACTATGCACGTGTATACGTTTACGATCAGTTCTATATTTTGTTTGCGGGTATATCATGTATATTCATTGAAGTTAATGGCCCCACCAAACCAAACACCCCGCACCACACCCTGTCTTAATCGGGCGTATCACAGGACCCTACGTTCGGATGTAAAGCATCATTTTTTTATGACTGGGAATGTCTCAGGAGCAGTGACCCAAGACTAAGGTTGCCATGCACTCAAATGTGCTTTGACTGAATTTACATGACAAAACAGAACGTGAGAAAACAGAACTTGACAAAACAGAACAGGAGAAAAATAATACATTCATTTTTGTGGAATCTATTCTGTTTATCCGTTCTGTTTTATTATATTCTGCTTTGTCATGTTCTGTTTTGTCACGTTCTGTTATGTCCGGTAACCTAAGTTAAGGTACTCGTGGGAGGGAATCTCTATTTGATGAGCACGTAGAGGCAATATTAAAAATTTGTGAATTCAATATTGGTCTGGACTAGCTTAGGTAATGGCTATGACATTCTCCTCTCTCCCACGGAAACCGGAACACAGAAACAATACGTTTTCGCGCCGCTGGTTTCCACATTGTTGTTTTATTTTTTTATTTTTATTTTCATAAAAAACGGCGTTGAGCGATTTTCTTTTATTTTGCTGCGTAACGGGACAAAACACGCTGTTTGCTTTTTATTTATTTTTATGGCTGACCACAGGGTTTTACAAGAAACGTTATTTCCTCTATCCTGAGTAAGCGCTGCCAGATTATGCTGTGTTTTTATTTTATTTTTAAAACACGTGCAACGTTTAATAGACAATAGAAAACCCATGTCCATTAAAATGATACATATTTTTTCCCGGAATCTATCCACGTTTTGAAGCTTTAAATTTTAAAAGCGTCTACAAAAAAATATGCCAGATAAGTAGAGCTTTCAGGATGTATCTAATATTTATTATTCAAACTTGTATAACAATATTATGATAAACTAGCTTACTTCTTACTGATTACCCTAACAGCCATTTTTAACATATTGAGTAATTTCAAAATTTTCTTAGAAGGATTAAGTATGCAATCAGAAACCAAGATGGCCATCAACATTTCATTTTTTTTTTTAAATAATTATCTGATTTATTTGAATTTTAGTTATTACACGTATTTTTAATACTGAATACTAATTTAAGCTAGACTTAATTAATTGAAAGCCCATAAAATACAAAGATGGCGGTCAAAATGTCAATACTCTACTACTATAATATGCTCTATTATAGAGCATTGATAGTTAGATGTAGTATTCACCATAACTATAATCGTTCTACTACATCTAACTATCAGTAGCATCTAGCGGAAAAATACGAATATTGCTATCATAGACATTCTTTTAATATTTTACATTTTAAAGGGTTCTAATAATTAATACATGCATTTATTATTTCAAACATTAAAAAGAAGAATATTATTTATAAAAACATTACATACTAATTAAATACCTACTTATATTAATTATGTTATGTTATGATTTTTGATAATTAATTTAAGAAAAACATCAATTGTTAAATTTTAAAATCGGTAAAACACGAAATCCTTTATATTTATTTCATACACTATCAATTAAAAAATAGAAACATTATGGAAGAGAAATAGCTAAGTGTCACCGCTTGACAAATTAACGAGTTCAGCGATGGCGTGCTCGCCAGTCAGGATACTGTACAAAGACTCCACCATGCTAATGCAGTATTTCACAGATAAATAATGTTTGACAGAGTTTGAAACAAAAAAACAAACACAGAGAGACAGAACATGCACGTAAATGTATGAGAGAGAGAGAGACAATGAGAAGAAGTAAGAGAATGATGAAAGGAGAAAATATACGTCAGCACATACCTCCGAACATAATAATATCCGATCCTAATAAGATCATATGGGATCATAGTGGGGGTTTGTATTAGCAGATTTTGTTTTTACGAGAAATGGATGTTAGCATTGTCAGCCACTTGCTCAACCTATTAGGTCCATACTTTGACTCATACACAAATTGAAAAAGAATATGACGTGTACTTGCCAAACCCAGGATTCGAACCTGAGACCCACGACGCTATAAGCCTACGCTTAAGACGCGCGCCCATTGTGGGTGCTATTTTTACTACTTGATGATGACGAGCCGTCCACTACCAGTTATTTAGATAAATCTAAGTATTCAGCCATCTCTTGATTCATTGAAAGTGTACCATAAATGTCGTGTATGTAAAGCAGTTTTTGTCTCTCTTGTAAAATTTAATTTTTATCAAATTGGAGATTTCAACTACTTACTTGATTGTTTGATTCTTTTCAATTTATGGAATTTGTTTTTCATTACAAGAATACGTTTTTAATTTTGAAAATAATTTTTAGTAATTGGCGCTTATTTTGATTTAAGAACTACTATAATTTTCAATTTTCTCCATATCTGATAATATCCCTCAAGCTATGTTCTATAAATCTATACATATCCGTGGTCAGTTTGAATCTGATGCCAAGACGAAAGTTTATTAACCACCACTGCAAGGAGGTTTAATTCGCAAAGTTACCTACCGCCAGTGAAGCACAACAAGTTTGTGGAGGGCGTTGCGTTGCTCCGATTCTGGCTGGTCTGCACTTTGTAATTGTTCGAATGGTGGGAACGTCGAACGTGCTCTGGCCGGGCAAATTCTGCCAACTCCAGCGAATTACTTGCGGCTGACAGTGTACAGATTTCGAATCAAATCAGTCATGTAGAAATAATAAGGCAAAATTATCGGAAATAGACTGATGAAATGAATTCTTGTCATTAAACATACAAATAAGCCAAAAAACAATATAAATATATTATTTGTAAATAATGGTACACACAGTGGTGTGCCTGTTGCTTATGGTTGCGGATTCAAATACCATTCGGTAAAAAATATTTTACAACGTTTTTATTAGCTCGTATTCTTGTTTGACCGGTGGTTGTTTGTCCAGTACAAATCTTGCAATCGATTTTTAACTAACTTCCCGTCTAGCTTGACATTTAAAACTTTTAGAATATATCAGAACACGGTGCCAATCCATTCTTTTAATACTTTTAGCCATCTTTAAGCAGAATTGAATTCAGTTTCAGTTAATTCTGTTTTGTATGAAAAGTTATTTCAGAAAAATCCGTAAAAAGTAAAAACTATTATTGGTTGCTAAGCAGGTGGTCCTAGCAACTAAATTATTAATATATACGTGCGTTAGTATGGAAATCAAAATTAAATGTCAAAATGACATTTCAGTATTCTATTTATTTTGTTTGTTTTATTATTTACTTCATATCAAGTGCAAGTTTGAGCATATTGAGCATAATAATTCAACAGAAAATTATTTAAAAACGTTGTATTTAAAAAGGTCTTTTTATCTTGTAATTATGTCTACTAAGTAACATTACATTAATGTGTGTCTTTTATATATCGACATCCACGACATGGCGCTGTTTGCGATTTAAGTATGACGCTACGCGCTTTTTGTATGTTGGCGGTATTGCAATAGTTTTAGTTCCAGAAACCACCGCGCTGACGTGGATATCTCGATATAGAGCCGCACTCTATTGTTTGAAATTATGTACATATTATTATGTTCAATAAAAAAATGCTACCTTCTCATACCCTGTGTTTTATAATTAAACTCATCCTTTACTACCATTGAAATAAAATTTCTATGTGAAGGCGTTTATTATTTTTATTATTATAACACCGTGCAACGTACATCTTGGCTGCAGCAGTGGTCAGTGGTTGGATTTATCATCGGTTCTACATAATACAAGAAGTAATAATAATCACTATTTTAATGACAAATGGTTTATTGATGGTTTATATTATTATGAAGTTTCTTTTTAGTTACCTACTTTATATTTATATGATAGGAATTTTTAAGTTATAATTTATTCAGAAAAACTTAGCCGTATCATTAAATAATTAATTGTTATTTAATATACCTAATTATCATCTTCAAAAAAAATTTAAATAAAATATATCACATTTAAATCATTTATTTAATTATAAAACATACTTCTTGTAATACTAGCTTTTCAAACCTTGGTAGCTATCCTGGATTAACGAACTATTATGATTCGATATACCTAGTTACTTGGTGGTAAGAACAAGAAACCAAGGACAGTAGATAAAGTTTTGCTTTTAGGAGGTTTTTAAATAGGATTGTTTGGTTTATTTTGACAATATAAAAATGAGAAAACAGCTAAATGGCACATTAATTTTTCAAAATTGTGGTAAAACCACAAAATATGTAATATATTTTATTTAATCTTAAACAAAACCACTCTGGCCGCCATTTTACCAAAATGGCCTCGTTTGCACAAGGGTTCCAGAGTAGCACCCAGCAGACTTGTACTTAACGGAAAAACTGAATCATTATCAGGAAAAAATCATTTAATTTGTCCATCGACAATACTATGTCCTTCTGGCGACCAGACTACAATGGACTACAGTCTACAATAATTAACCTAAGTTCTCAAATCCAAATATAATATTATCATTCCATACTTAATTTGCAAAACATATTTTTAAATCGACCATATAAGCTTAAGCGTCGGCATATAGTGTCGTGGGTCCCAGGTTCGAATCTTGGGTCTGAAAAAGTACACATATTGTTTTTAAAAATGTGTATGAGTCAGAGTATGGACCTAATAGATTGAGCAAGTGGCTGACATCCATTTCTCGTAAAAACAAAACATCAATCATCACATTTACAAACATCCACTCCGTGGAGGCCTATCTGGTCTTATTTGGATCGGACATGGTCGGAAAAAAATAGGTTGAATCTATCGCCAAATAGATAACATCCATTTCTCGTAAAACAAATTCTTCAAAACCTGCTCGTGATACTTACATTAAAAAATTAACCCTTCTATTCAATTCTATCTTGTAAATTTTATCAGCGGTCCCCTTTTTACATTATATCTATAGATATATATCGTTATAAAGAGATAGTGAGAAATGTATATTATAATTTACCATAGAAATAATATTATGTTGGAAAACCTCATAAACATAAGTAGCAGAAAAAATCAAGAAAATAGATTAGAGCTAGTAGGACTCGAACTGATGTCTTTCATTTTCCGGATGCTTTTTTTCAATTTTTTCTATTGTGTATGTTTCTGAGGTTTTTTAACATACTTTGGTTTATTATACTTCAATCGAGACATTTACATTGACGTTCGACTTTTCCGAAAATGGGTTTATAGCCCGAAACAGCTGTAAATGACTCGATTAAAGTAGAATTAAAAAAATAAACTTTGCTTAAAAACCATTATAAAAATAATATACTATTTGATTAAGTTGGTTCTTACTTAGCTTCTTAGGTTCTTACCTAGCTTCTAGTTCTTACTTATATATCTAGCCAAAAAACAATCTATAATAATAATTTACGAAATATATGTAAATAATAATAAATTAACATTATTATATAACAATGAACGTAATCGGCTACTTTAAAATCATTGTGCTTATATTTTAAAAACACGTCATTATTTTAATTTAATTAAAAATGCCTGTTTTTAATTAAACTATACTGATATTCATTTGCTTTGATTTCGATAGTTCAATTAATATTTTCAAAGGATAAAAAGGCAACAACATGACATCGTGATTTTGTATTTATTTTTTCGACGAGAGTAAATTTCCATGAATATTCACGTAAGTTAAGCACGGGTGTATTAAAAAATGGAAATTACATTTTTTGCGTCCACTACCAAATATCATTACGGCGGCCTTTGTAAAAAAAAAATGAAACACATTTAAATTTAACACAAAAAATACATATTTTGCGTAAAACCAAATTCGAAGCGGCGTTAACATGAATGTCCGGCTGGCTGCAGTCGTATTATATATACCTACTGAATATGAGTTGTATAGTAGGTGCACCTGATTTCAGCAGGGCGATTTTTGAACGACTCACTACGGAACCCACTGCGCGGCTACTTCTTCACAGAAAGTATTGTGCGTATGCAGCTTCGAATGGTATCGAGGCATGAATAAAAATGAACCATAAGTGCGAGTGAGTAAGCATTCAGCACGCTGATACCTCCTCCGCTCTATGCGGTAGAGTAAGATAGAATTTTTACGGAAGAAACATGTCAACACGGAACTTTTCATGGAAAATAAATAACATTTTTATCCATTCTGGTAATGACTTCATATTTAACCAGTACTTACCCGTTAACGTTGCATTATTAAACGATTCATTGCTAAAGTACGTAGCTAATTAATTATTAGAAGCTAGTTACGTCCCCAATATTACAATGTAATGTGAACGGAATTTCCGGTGTATTTTACAACCAAACATGTATGATTCTGTAATAAAAAATCACAATAAATACTTAAATGAGAATTAAAACATAAAATAATACTTTCAACGGCAATAGTTATGTAAAAAACATTTAATAGATAAACAGCCTTTCTATATTACGTTCTGACATCAAAAATCTGACGTTTACCATATGTCAAACCGACTATTTTGAGCGCCTCTACTGTCAAAGCATATGTAGTTCAATCTCATCTGCACTCGTAAGTGCCGGTTAAGAAAATATAAAATTTCGCATACATACTTTAATCTAAGTAGGTTTTCGAAACGGTTCCGTAGTGTTTCGTTCAAAAATTGCCCTCCTGTTAATATACGTTAGTATTTTGCTTTCAAAAGCAAAATGCAGGAATTCGCTGAAGTAAGCAACAAAGTGGGCTTGCAAATAAATGTAACAAAGGTGAAATTCATGTTCAACTGCAGTTCGAACAGGTGAAAAACTACATCTATCTGGGAAAACAAGTGTCTATAGATGGATGTATGTTTGATAAAATTGTTCGCAGAGTCAAGCTCGGCTGGAGTGCTTTTGGTCGCCTGAATAATGTCTTCAAAAGTGACTTCTCACTGTGCCTAAAACGCAAAGTGTTAAACCAGTGTGTGCTTATCGTAATCACATATACATGTGAAACATGGACCCTTAGTAAAGGAGAGATCCAGAAACTTAGAGTAGTACAACGTGGTATTGAAAGGAGCATGCTGGGCATAACTCGAAAGGACAAAAAGAAGAATAAGTGGATAAGGAAACAGACAAGGGTTTGCGATGTAATAAATAGAGTTCTCTAAAAGCCTCAAATGGGCTGGACATATAGCTTGAAGAAGGGATAATCGCTGGACAAATCTAGTCATCCAGTGGTACCCAAGAAGTATAAAACGTCTGCAAGGTAGACCTAGAGGCAGTTGGATCGATGAAATGATTAAGTTCTGCGGATGTGCGTGGCAATGCAACGTACAGGACCAAGAGAAGTGGAATCAGCTTGGAGATGCTTTCATCCAGCAGTAGATAGATACAAGCTGATGATGATGATAACAACGTGAGTATTATTAATGAGGAATGTAGAACCACGATATTCACATCAGTTTAGAATATAGATCAATCCACTGCTGTTTGAAGGCCTCTCTAAGCTAATTATGTTCCTCTCGGTCACGCAAAGCCGAAAGGTAGAGATAGGCCGAGGAGATCCGACATAAAAGTAGTGCTCACGAAACTCTGTCAAACATATTTATTTGTTTTCATTGACCAAAGAATACAAATTGAAAATGATATTAGTTAGTTTAAAAAATAATGTCAACCCTGTCTAAAGTAAACCATATTATTATTATATTTATAATAAAAAAATGTTCTTCTATTTACAGCATATTATCTAAAAGTATGCCATTAAATCATTCATGATTTTAATTATTTAGAGATAAAATAATAAGTATTGTTTATATTTTATGGTTTATTTAAACATGGTTTAATAAAATTTAAAAAAAAACCTTTTGCAATATTTATTCTTAGTTGAATGGAAACAAATAGGAAATAATATGACTGAAAAGGTGTGAATTATTTTTGACAGATCTTTACAACCTACCTCTACTAATATGGTTTGGTATATAATAGGTTTAATTGTGTTTTAAAAATTAACCAATACCATCTACAATTAATTTGTATTCTTGGTTCATTGAAAACACTTATACACTATATATGTTGGATCTCTACAGCCTACCACTCACCCTTCGTCACTACGGTCACGTGCGGGGAACACAAAATGAACGGGAACTGTCTTACAGTACTGGATAAATAATATGGTATAATAATCTTCTGGTTTACCTGTATACGTCCTTGCTGTAGAAACTAATTGGCATAACATAACAGCGAAACATGTGTCGTCCCAGGGCTAATTAAAGTTAATGTCTCGATTGGTAAGGAGGCGTCTCTTTTTGAAAAAGGTACTCCTTACTAACTCAATTCTTGTTTTTGTCTCTTGAGGACTGTCCCATTACTCATATTCCTAATTATTTATATTGGGTCACATATTCAACAATTTTTTTCTTTAGTATCGCTGTTTTACAATCAATTTTTAACTAACTTCCCGACTAGCTAGATATTTGAAACTTTTCGAATATATCAGAACACGATGCCAATGTATTTTTGAATCCTTTTAGCCATCTTATTCACCTATTTCATTTAAACGCGAAAATTTACTTATATATTATATATATATATATATTTTTTTTTATGTTACTTTTTTTGTATATAATTTAATTATTCATTATTCTTCCTCATTTTTCTCATGTAATTTTATTATGTAATTTCCTTATATTTATGTTATTCTTACTCTCTATCTTGTTAGGCTTAACTATATTATAATGTATACATGGAAACTTTGCTGGTTGGAATAACTTGCCATTATTATATTTAAAATTTTTGTAATCAATATGTAACTGTTAATATCCTTAATAAATAAAATAAATGTAAAATTAAGTAGAATTGAATTAATTTACAATTAATTCTGTTTTGTATAAAAAGTTATTTCGACATCATTATTCTTTACTAAGCGGATGGTCCTAGCAACTAAATTATTAATATATACGTGCGTTACTATGGAAATCAAAATGACATATTAGTATTATTTCTATCAAGTACAAATTTTTTTGATCGTTTAAGCTAGCAAGTCAAGTTTATATGATTCAACAAAACATTTAAAAACGTTGTATATAAAAAGTTCTGTTTATCTTGTAATTATTTGATACTACATTTCATATTTTTTGATGTTATTTACTAGGAATAAATGACAATTTTATATTATATCTGCAAAAAAGGAGCAATCCCGGTGCGTGTAGTTTCTGCAGTACCCTGTCATTTAAGTAAGTTTATTTTCCAGTTTTTCGTTTTTATTTCCCGTGATATTGAATGCGTTCTGTTTATAAACATATTTTCTTTGGTGCTCAAGGTCAAGGTTACATTATGTGTTTTTTCGATTGTGTGTTGTGTTATTGTTTTATAAATACCTGTTTAAATAAAATCCTCAACAAAGACATTGTCAATTCAAGAGAAATAGATCATTGTCAAAAAGGTGTAATAATTACAAGATAAAAAGAATTTTTTATATACCACGTTTTTAATTTTTCTGTTGAATCATAATATAAACTTGACAATTCTATGTATTAACAAATAGTTTTTTTTGTACGTGATAGAAAAACTGAATAAATATTATAGAATACTGAAATGTCATTGTGACATTTCATATTGATTTCCATAGTAACGCACGTATATATTAATAATTTTGTTGCTAGGACCCCTTAGCAACCAATAATAGTGAGTAGTAAATATTACTTTTAACGATTTTTTTCCGAAACAGAATTAACTGAAAATGAATTCAATTCTGCTTAAAGATGGCCAAAAGTATTAAAAGAATGCTTTGTCGTCGTGTTCTGATATATTATAAAAGTTTCAAATGTCTAGCTAGTCGGAAAGTTAGTTAAAAATCTTCAATCGTCCAATACAAATCTTGGAAAAACAAGAAAAAAATTCTACTGGACACACAAGAAAAAATCTGTACCGGACAAACAAGAATACGAGCTAATCAAAATGTGGTAAAAAATACATTGACATAGTATTATGCTCCTGACCAACTTTTATCATTTTTAATGTTATTAAAATTTTAAATACCCTCCAATTTATGTATTCCCTTTATTTTTGTTGTTTTTGTCAATCTCTTCAAAAACGTAAAATCAGGGTTTCACTGTACATAACAATCCTTTTTATATAATATCTATTCGTCACTAGGGGGCGTTCTTAGAAGACAAATAAAGCTTTTATGCATTATCTCAAAGGCTTTCCCGGAGCGTAGTTTTGCTAACATGCCTCTTCCAGTTTTCCTTGAAGTTCTCTGCAACCGGATATCACAACACAATGACGTCTCTCATGCGGTGTCATAGAGCGTGATTCTCCTTTCAATTTTCCTACAGAATTTTCGTGCTGCAAAATATTTAAAAAAAAATCAAAAACACGTTCTACAATTAAAATAGAAATCAAACCATTTTGTGCATTTTTTTGTTTAAATTCTTATATGAACATACATCGAATATACTATTAAATGCAATACGTTACTCATTCATCCTGTTGTACATGGTCCAACCATCTAAGTCGGGGGGCAATTTAAATGTTTTGGGGGGCAAATGTTCATCTTGAAAATCATTCATGATAATTTATTTAACATTTATTTATGCTCAACTGACATCAAGAAAGCAGACGCGTGCAGGCTTGTTATACGAGTAGCTTAGCTGTCACTAACTGGAACTTCTTGTGAATTGTTCGTAAATTGCTGTACGTAGGTATGGGGTGATTCGTCCATGGAGTACTCTTTGGACGTTATATGCGGAAACATCTAGCTAGACAATGAGCACGTATAAATAAGCGTGTTACAGCTAAGCCGTCGTTAACTACAGAGTGACTCAGACAAAATATTCATTATGTAAGACTTTCATTGCGCTAAATCTGATACAGTTTAAGCGAATGTCGCGTCTATCGTCTATCCTGAAATTGTCATCATCATTCACCATCAATATATAACGTTTGCTAGCGCGTGAGTACGTGAACACTGAACCGGCTCCAGCGTGCGCCAGCCCTCTCAACATAAAATGTCAGTGTCTGGCATCCTGGTTAAACCACCCACCCACTAGATCCGTAATTCACCCACCGGCACCTTCAAATTACAGTACACTGCTAAAAGCGCAACCAAAGTGCTTTGTATAATATGAATTTCGAGAGTCAGTTCAATGCCTTGGAACGTAGCAATTTCATTAGACCGAAGCGACATTTGTTAGTTCTTTTAATTTCGATTTCTAAGCTTCTCTCCAGACCCCAGGTACACGACATTCTTGACTCTCTCAAAAACTCTGTTTTGCATCCTGAAAGTATCACAAGATCTATTCGGTATTCTTTACACAACCATATATTTGGTTTTCCCCACAGTATCTAGATTTTAGTGTATTTAAATTTTTCTCAAGGTTCAAAAATACAAGAAAGTAATAAAATATGCATTATATCGTGGGGTTTTTGTCAAAAGTTGGTTCGTCGATAATATAGGTACCTATTTAAAAATAATGACGGATTATGTGAATATATATATATTATGTAAGCTAGAAAAAAATTCAAGTCCATCCGATATAATTATAGACCATGCAAATAAAGCGCGACTCACATTGAGGTGCATACTATCGCCTACTGTCACGAGCTGGTGCTTCGGGAAAAAAGTGTGTAATGTCGTTGTTCTTGGTGTTTAAAATGTTTTTCAGAGTGATGCTTCCATCCCGTAGCACATTTTGAACCTTTAAACGAACATTGTCAGTTGGCAAAATCTGCCGTAATCACTAAAACAACAATGAGGTCACCTCACGTTGAACTGCACTGCATCGACACCTGCATAACGTTTTGAAAGTTTTTACCATATTCCACATGCCACACGAACGTCATGTCAATATGGTGATTTTTTGTTTTTGTCGATTGGCCCTATGTATTTTAGATAAAAATGGTCTGCAGGTTGGGTTCTATTATCTATGAATGTCATTCCGCAAATATTTTAACGTACTCACACGTATAAACTGTTAAAATTAATTGAAATTTGCATAAATAATTAATAATAATTGAAATTACTAATACATAAGGACTCTTCATCGGTGTCAGTGTTCAGTGAATTTACGGATATGGTCCACGTTCAAAATATTCTGCAAAATGACGAAACCATAGACTAAATTTTTGCCGTGACAGCGTGACAGTAGGCGACATGCACCGTGATATGCAAATCAATCTGGGTCGCGCTTGAAGCACAAACTAGTATTATGTCTGATTCAGAGGGCATGTTAAACTTCAAATTGTAATTACTCCATAACATGATTTCGAGACTTGCCAACTTTTGACAGGAACCTCACGATATGATATTTAAATTATTATATCCTTGCCTAGTTTGCATAAACCGGAAAGGTATATAATATTCAAAATAGTTCGTTACAGAGCAAAGCGTCTGAATAAAATGCTGTACAAAAAAGTGTCATTTCATTACGGCATAACGTAATTTTGTTTTTTTTTTCTCAACACAAAAAAAAGATTCTTCCATTTGACCCACCTCTCTTTTGTCTTTTATAAGGTTTATCATTTTATTTACTTAGGACGATGAAACAATTTCATCTTAACTTTCTTGTTTCATAAGATATTTATGGGGGAGGCTATGTTGTTACCATTTCTTTTTTAATAAAGTCAACGAATAAAAATCCCGAGGGAAATACTTCAAATAAAAGATGTTTCGCGAATACTTTTCATACTTTATGAGACTAATAATCAATGAGGGGTACCTATCTACCTACCCTCATCCCCCTGTTTAATAATTTTGAAGAAAGTTTCACAATTTCGAATAAACAATGGTTATTACTTACTTCTAAACATTGCAGATATGATTTCTCGCAATAACTTCACAACGGGAGAAAAAACAAAGCGGATTCAATAAAAGGATATTTGTGTCAGTGTTGTGTGGAGCGAAAAGTAAAAGGAAAATAGATACCCACACAAATATTATTTATTCTGAAAATTATACGTTGAATCAAAATTATTTTTAAAATTGTACAAAAACAGCTTTATCTATATACGTAGACGGCAGTGAAGGGTGGAGGTAGGCAGTTAATATCCGCAATAAATAATGCACACTTAACTTTATCAGTCATACGTAATTGTTTCCATTAAAATACAGATGGTGTTGGTTAGTTTTTAAACATCAATGAAGTCATAATAAATAATAGTCAAAAAATACTCGTAATGTCTATAAAATATCTAAAATTATGCAATTAAATAATACATATATTATTTCATACATAATAGTAAGTATACACTCACGTTCTTGCTCGACGATTTTACGCTGTCTCAACGTGTATACCATCTGGCTTGATGGTGTTTTTTTCGACATCGAACAAATTGCGCTATCCGAAAAAGATTGAAGGTCCATAATTCTTGCGCGATGCAGTTTGAGTGAGGGAGTGAGGACGCATCGGCAAGGCTCGTGTGACCTCGCTCTCACTCGTGGTCGAAGTAGTGGCGGTGCGACGGTGGCCTCACAGCATCTTGTGTCGAGTTGCTCGACTGTGTGGACGCAACGACAAGCATGCTTCCAAGTAAACATGCTCGATCGAGCAAGAACGTGAGTGGGTACTAGGCTTATTGTTTTTTTATAATGTTTTGCCACCCATCATTACAATTTTTTGTTTTAATTTTTGCCATCTTTAGATAAAAAGGTTCGACAGCCCTAAGCTCAGATATTGAAATGCTCCAAACATTACAAATAATTTATTTGTCGTAATAACTGATTTAAAAACCTACAACATTATTGAAAACAGGTTTCGTTATATCTTCGGTATCAAACAAAATAATATATATTATAGCCTTCATTGTTTTAGATAAGTGAGCCAAAAAGGGCCGCCGGCAAAAAAAATACAGATGGACATATTTTTCGTGTCAGATTAAATGAGTTTCTTAATTTCCCAGAAGGGCCCGCCGCCTGCCTTATGATTAAGCTGCTCTCTCGCGAAGCTTTCAACAATATAAATTTTTATACTTAATAAAGTCGCCAGAGTTACACTTCATTAGCTGAGATGCTTAACCGCTATGTTGAGATAAGTACCACATTTGGTAAGTAAACAACGCATTTGGTTACGGTGGCTAACCATTGGACTAGATTTCACTAAGTCACAAGCACAATAACAAAATATTATGTTAACACTTCAGCTATATATTATTTTTTTTATCACAGATCTATTTTTAAATATCGGTAAATCTACTATTCAATAGTTGTGTGGTAAACCATTCTTTTATTATTGTTGGTTTCAACCAATGATGTTATATATGTTTCAACATTAGTTTCTTTGAACATACATAATTCTGAAAACACTCATGCGTATGAGCAGGTTTTAAAAAGGCCAATAATTAAAATTTGTCGCAATTAAGCATGGCAGTCGTAGGATAGTGGTAATGCACAGGGCGCGATACCCCGGAGACGCAGATTCGATTCCTGCCAGGTGTCTTACTTTTTCCAAAAAAGATTTTTTCTTTTGGCTATATTTTCTCATGAGTGTTTTCAAAATTATTTATGTTCAATAGGTTATTAGAATGATTGAATAAAAGAAATAGTTAGTATTTTAAAATAAAACGGTGTACACATTGTTGTTTATCGCTTAATGCTTTTTTTATTTAATCGATTTTCATTTGTTTTTTTAACATTTTTTTCTTATGCGCTATTCGATAAAAATAATGTTAGTCATACTTATTTGTTTTCATTTAAATAAAAATTCAAAATGGTACCCAGATCACTATTAAACCTGCTTAATTCTAACAATAATAGAAAAATACATTTTATCTATAATTAATATAATATCTAACAATATGTCTGATTTAATTGCATAATTGCCGATATTTTATAGATAGAAGAATATTTTTTTTCTCTAATATCTATTATGGTTTGCTTTATGTAGGGTTTAATAAAATTTAAACAAATAATCAATATCGTCGGCAATTTGTATTATTAGTTTAATGAAAACAAATAAGTATGGCTGACTAAGTTTAGTGTGCATTATTCATATCCTATCTCCACAGCCCACCTCCACCCTTCGCCACCGTTATGAATTATGTACTTTATCTATATTTTGACCATATGTGGACTTATGCACTTAAATAAAATTAACTTCTTTATAATCTTTCTCTATATGTGTTCGTAACTTTGGATAATGGGTGTCACTGCCACATCGTGTTTCCAGGAATTCATGTCACTCGCCAATAATTAATAGTCTTGTATGAGATTCCGAAATTCTTTATAAGCTATTTAACCAATTTTCCACCATATAGCGTATATCACTGTTTGTGACGTAAGCAAGCTGACGTCACACGTCATTCAAAATGACTGCTTATGTCACTTTCAAATGTCATTTTAATAATGCATTCATTACAACAAACGTTTGCTTGAGGCCTTCGTTCATTTTGTAGGCTCTGTAAAACATTTGCGAACTCTAAAAACAGTTACTAGTCGTGCTGTTTATTCATTTCATTCATTCATTTATTCTTATTCCGTTTTGACATCTCATAATAGAAGTGATTGAAGTGAAGTTAGGTGGAAGTAAGTCATAATATAACTGTATGTATTGCCACCAAATGGAAATGTTTACTGGGAATATTCTATCCTTTTGTACAGTAGAATTATAAAATAAATGTTATAAAATAACTGATAAATTATTAAATAAAGTTCGTAATAATTATTCATTTATAATTATTAAATTTATATGGTACCATTCGCACACTTTCAGACACATTTACAATTTCAAAATTTTAAATTAATGATCGGGGAATGACATTTTATAAGTTTTCTATTATATGGACGCCATGACACATATGACGTCACATCGTGACGTCGCCAACCAACGGATTACATTTGCACTCATGCATACAAATGAGCAGTATTTAGCCTATAAAGTATTTGGGAATCTCATGCATACAACCCTTACATCGTCCCATATTATCATGCCAGTATTCTAAACCTCTACGAAATACATCATGACGATGGTATTTAACAGCCTTTTAGGACGTCGTAATCCTGATGGTTTGGCAAAACAGCACACCTCTGCATCGCGTGTATAGAAAGTATTGTATTCGGATCCAAAGGATGTTACTAACAATTTTCAATAAACCATTTCTTTTATTCAACGAATAATTCACAAGATTTGAGAATGTAACATTCCATATATTGAACATGCATAACTTGAAAACACCTCAGATACATACCGCCCTAGAAAAAATCACACACAATCTGAGGTGTTTTCAAGTTATGTATGTTCAATCAGTGACGTCCCGTGGGGGTAGGCAGATTGAGCATCGCTTGGGGGCGGCACATCGAGTAGAATCATTAGGTATACATAGAAATAGCTAACTAAACTTAGTACCTACTTAATAACGGAAATATCTTTCCATTGACAAAATCAGCTCACCGGTTTGAAACAAAGTGTATTAGTCACTATAAAAGGTTTAACAGGACTGTAATTTTTTTGTCGGGTTCGCGATGTCTAGTTTACTTCCTCTGTCCTTGGACGTCGCGTTCATGGTGATCAACAATGACATACGCAGATTTGCGTATTACATAAGAATTTTAGGTAGGTACATACTTACCTAATTTAAAATTTATCCAAATATTTTGGCCAGTCACCCGCGAGTTTTGGAAGTTGTTAGATGTATTTTAAAATGTACCCATCTGAAACCGTGGACTCACAATATTTGTCTATTGAAGCAGAGATGGCATTTAAATTGGATTTAGTAGTATAGGTCTTGTTAGTAATGTATCCATACAATACATTTCTTAGATATTGGTGTCATGAAAGGAAGATAAAAAATACGGCTTAAAAATGGGGCAGCATTTTGTCTTGGGACGTCTCAATATTGTTCAATATTATTATGTCTTTTTAGAGAAAGAGTCTTATATAAATGAATAAAATAATTACATGTTATTTGCTTGAAGTTTTAAAAGATCTATTAAAAACTTTGTTTGTGTATTTATAAATTGTCTTATGAAAGAATTTATTAAACAATAATCTACCTCATTTTTTCTTTGTTGGCACGCAAGAAAAACTTGTTTGTGAAAAAAATATGAACGTGTATGAAAACGGATTGTAAATATCTCAAATAAACTTTGTAGAACAAATTTATTGCTTTTTAAGAATTTTGACGGCAATACTTACTCATGTTTTAAACTTGTTGGAGTGCAGCTCGACAGAGACTTGATAACTAGGTCGATACAAGTTAAGAATTTAATAATAATATTTTTAATTTTATCTTATCATTAAAATTATCGACAAAATATTGACTCATCATCATATGCACTACAACTCTCATGTATCTTAGCCGTATCCAAAAGATGTTTCTGTTTCCCACTGTCTATTGCAAGCACCTTCTACTACTTTAACGACATAGACCCTGTCTCTTTCAATGGTTATGAACAAATATTATAAAGAGTTAAAAAACAACTTCTTAACTCAGAAATTAGTTATACTAAAATACCTACCTTAATTTTAAATACAAGAACCGATAGCCGACATTATTAACTCCCGTTTGCCGGTAGCTTAATGGGAAAAAGCATACTGGCGCAAATAGCCATCGGGTGTCGTATTTATTTTTCAAAGTTTCTTTCTGATGTGTTTTCAAAGTATGTATGTTTTGAGTATACTTAATACAGCAGATTGTTTATACATATTATTATCTAATGCTGAAATATTATAAGTATATTTTGTCATTTACCCCCTGATTTTTTTTTCTAGTAGGTATAAGCATGAAATGTTTTCAAATTATGTATATTCAGAAATTAATCATGATTATTATGGTATTTCATGTATCAATAACCAAGAAAGTTTACCGCACAGAACAGTTCATTACAGACTTACAAACGTATCTAAAGAATGGCCAAAAATGGAACTACGGACTACCATAGGACGCCATTTTGAAAATATCATTCGAATGTCAGATTTTGTCCAGCTGCGTGTCTTGATTGAGTAGTTTTCGACAGTGGCTCCCCCATTCCATTCTTCAGATAAGTTTGTAGGTCTGTACATAGAAATATGAAGCAAGTTACCATAGACATGTTATGGATATGTAACTCCCCTCTGTATAATATCCCCCCAATGACAACAAAATTGTCTTTTGTTTCATTAATCGATACCCTAAGTTACTAATAATGTACTCTTGTTAAGAATATTCGATCGGTGTGATTTCGACTATCACAATGTACCTACTCAATATTATATTATTGATCAGCCCCAATTTATCCACCCTATCTAGCTGTGTTACTACACACATAATATAAACCCTTGTACATGAACTAAACATCACTAATGTTACTTACTTACTATTATCAGTTTAATACTATTGTAAATGATCCTTGGATTCATTCAACTCGGACCATTCAATCTGTTCAAACATAATTCAGCTCTGATCACCGAGTCGCTTCACTGCGGATCGAACTCTGTTGAGTTCTTTCCCTTTTATTTATACAGCATGTAATTGTAAATTAAATATTGACGAATAAACATCTCTGAAGATTAAGATCCATCGAATTTTATTACTGACATAAACCTTCCACTGGATCACGTGAAGGATTGATAAGGATTTCCTTGCCGAAAACATAACAGAACATTTATTATCACCAAGACTTGCTTTATGACTTAATGATTATCAAGCCATACAACTCAATAAATCCAAAGCCTCCAGAATGCCTTCGCATATTTAATGATATTTCGTTTATGTGAAAAATGATACAAACGTAACTTAGTATTGAAAGTACTTTAATACGTACTTTACAAGTTATCGTATATTTACCATATTATTACGTATATAAACCTTGATTCAATTCCACCCAGAATGCAACAAACTTACCATTATTTTTGTGTTCCTTTGTTTAGCTTTTCGCTTTAGCTTATGAATTTTCCGTGTTATATCATCTGCATGGAAATAAACGGACGGATTCTGATAATCTTCTTCTATTTTTAAATTGGAACTATATTTTTTTTGCAACTGATACAACAAATATTAATAAATTGTTAATAGCTGACTACCTACTTCTATAGTTCTTTATGTAAAATTATATTTTCCAAAAATTCATTTCTCTTAAATACAATCATTTTTAATTTATTGTTCAACCCCAAGAGCACCTACCTTTTAGGGGGGCCAATCCAAATACCATAGTCTATGTCACCCAATCTTCATTTTACGTTATAATCGAAGAAACATGGCCTGTCCAACGAAGTCACTCCAAGTAAGTCACACTAAGTAACAAAATCAAATTGAAATTCATAGTGATTTAATCAGTCATGACCCGTGAGGGTAGGTTGGTCACGTGCAGCTTCTGTGCGACAAATTATAAAGGGCGGCAAATGAAGGAACGAATACGATATTTACAACTTTCGAAGGTAGTGGTAGACGATATTGGAATGCTTCGTTAGAAAGTACCGAGATCGTTTTTTAAATAACAAGAGGGCTTCTAAACTTGTCAGTGCCCATCTCCATGTACCTACCTAAAACCTCCGCTGTTTGAAATGGTCTATTACTTCAATAAATGATATCGTCACCTCGATACTATAACTAGATAACTCTGATTTGGTCATTGTTGGGAAAATTAAATTAAAACTTTACTTGAAGAACATAAATCTAGGCTATAATTATTATTTAAAACAGTGTGTAAAAGTGTAAACGAGTGTTACTTTGCACTTTACAGGATAGCCAAAAAACGGTTTTTTAGTTTCTTGTAACTCAACAAAGGAGATTTTATTTAAAATCTTATGTTCATATTTTATAATTATGATGATAACAACCAAAATTCATCCCGAGATCGACGCATTAGATATGCCTGCCTCAGGCAATAGTATCAATATTAATAATATAAAAAATATTATTATAATATATTATGTATGTTATTGTGTGCGTATTATTCTGAATAAAAAACAGTTTTCACGCTAGATTATTGGCAAAGCCGTTACTATATACTTTTTAGCATTCGTAGCATACAAAAATAAATACAATTTAAATACAAAAAACGTAATAAATCGTATTGTGTCATAAATACGAGATGATTTCAGTGCAAAAGAACTGATAAAAAACACCATTCGACACAAATCCTATTTCATTCATAAATATCATTGCACCGCTGCTTGGTACGTACTCCAAATAGCGACGTTTACACGTTACTGATATCACCTGGTATTAATAGTATTATATTTTTTACAACATATTTTCTTATACATCTTATTTTATTCATTCATTCATGATACACTAGGTATTCCCAATATGTAGAATACCTCCTCCAATTCCATTCAGGTATCTAGTACACAAAAGACAACGGCTACATTACCACTTTGAATATTAGATACTCACCTGAATGACACTCATTAGTTTTCCCACTAAATGGCGATACTATTTTAAACGCAGAGGGTCTCCATGATCCAAACGTTTTGAAGCCAAAAAGACAGAGTTTAGGGTCTTGAGAATGTGCCAACCTCGGTAGCATGTCACATTATGCATATTTCTTTCTTTTAAGGCAATGGTTCTCAAACGGGGTTCCGCTAGATTTTTAATAAACTTTTTGATAATTGAGTAAAACAGTAGCAATAACGGATAAAAGAATAAAAAAAATCAGAATTGAGTGGTCGGTTAAAAGAATCGCCACCTACTATGCACTGACCGTTTGGTCTAGTGGATGACATTATAATATATACGCTGATGTTACAGCTACGCAAGTGTTAGAATTAGTGTTAATTTATGACGTCCTAGTGGCTACTGCCTGTGACATCCTGTAGAAATTACTTATATTATATATATTATATACAATATACGAGTAAGAACAATAACAGCTTTAACAGTGGATTCCACGAAAATTACAATTTCCTTCCCGCGGCACTTATATTATTTATATGTATATATTTGTGGATGTGTATATCAGAATTTTATTGAATTTCGTTAGCATATTGTGTGAGTTGTAAAAACAATTAAATACAAAAGATATTGGAAATACATAATAATATAATACATAAAGTAAAGGATGGCACTTTATTTAGATGCGTTATTCCTTATTGATTGATAAGGTTTTTTGTAATTTATTAAGCCCCTTGTATTAATGTGTCATCCAGGTAAGGGTCCTCCAAATTTTACAAAATGCTTCAAGAGCTCAGCGTGCTACAGAATGTTATAAATCACTAATTTAAGATACTAGGTACTGTGATACCTATTTAATATGTATCACCATTTTTTTAATTATAAAGAATCAATTTATCATTGACGATAAATAAAACCACTATTTTTCTTCTTCACATGCACTATCACTTCCATCGGCTTCTGTTCGATCCTCTTACCTTCAGTCTATCACTCCTAACGCTTGCAAAGTCACTGAATTATTGGTCTTCCTGTACACTGTTTTCTTCTGGGACGTTAGACGTGAGGAGTTTCATACGTTTCACATGGCCAGCCCATCACTGGCGTTGGGTTTTGATTAATCTAAAGGTTCATCAAACAGCTTGTGGACGTCGCCAGATGCCATGCCATTGCCAAGAGCTTTTCTTAAGCTGAGGAGCTCAGTAATTAAAACTTTTATAATAAAAACACAGAACTATGTTTAATAAAATTATTCATGTCTAATGGTGGAATCAAAAGGAACAAGTGAAAAAGTAACTCATTTGTTTTAAAACAAATTAAAATAATAACAAGTTAAAGCATGACTTATTTGTTTTTAGAACAAATGTAAATGCAGTAAACTGCGTTACCGTCCGAGATTTTATTTATTATTTTCGCCAATTGATGTCACTACCGATTTATATTATTATGAACTGTTCACGTTTCTTTCCATGAAAAAAATTATACTATAGTATCTGAAAAGTTGCCATTTCACGATGCATATAAACGTAAGTTAGTGTAAACGCAGCTTTGGCAAATTTTTACAACATATCCCCCATTACCCTCGTACGAAGCGCTCGCCATACGTTGCTACGAGCGCCATAAAGTGCGCGTACATATTGAAAAATGGAAATCCCCGCAATATCATATCCGTTACATAAAATAAACGTCGCATTATATTCTATCTTCCGTATAGAGATTTGAATGGGATTCGCGGAGGGAAATTTGTCTAAAAGAATTTTCTATAGAATAATATATTCGATCGAATGAAATAATATAAGGCAACGTGTTATACAAAAGGTGTTTTTTTTATCGCATAACCCCGCGCCTATTTACATTTATATTCAATGCTCAACATAAAAAATCCTTCGATTCATTTTTTTCAGACTGTATTTTGTAGTTTTATTTCCATGAACGATTTTTTTCATCACGAAAAAAAATCTTTTACACGAATTAACAGCAGTAGTATTGGCACGTACAGCAAGTGAAAGAACGACTAGTTTGTCCATGGCCTTTGTTGAAATAATGTTTAAGGCTATACCTCAGTTGAGGCACGGTCTAAAAAGATCGTGGCTAGGCGATGCGCGGATTGCTGGTCGCGGGTACAAATGACGCATGCCGAACGAAATATAATTTATCATATAAATCCAACATGCATCCATTTAATGTTCTATTAGTAACAATAATAATATATTCATTGACATGTTTTCTTTTTCAAGTAAATGGGTAAAGTTTTTAGTAATCTTTACATGAGTTAAGAATTAATACCCACGTCGCCATCACTAAACAAATTGACGTGTTCCCAGCTCGACGTTCTCTCTCCGAATGCCAGCGAGTCTAAGATTTCGTCGCGCCTATAGTAAAAAATTATTTGCCGTTTCACTGATGTATCGTCTTAATAGTTGACAGCAAGCAACGTTTTTTTTTAGAGAAAAACTGATATTATTGAGGAGACAACCAATTTTCGTAAACGTCATCATGACCGCACCCATTGCTGACGTTTAGGAAACGGAACCACCAAAAATATTAATGCAGCTATGTCATACCCATCGCGCCCTATCGGCTCAATTTGACACCGGTGTTACAGGATGCAGGACATGATGAAAATCAAAAAAAAATTATCATAATTTGATTTTTTTAAAGTTGAAATTACTTAATAATATATGTAGCTATCACTTTATGATGTTAGTTATATACAGTCCAATATATTTTTTAAGAAATATTTGATTTATAAAATCTATTTTAATTTAAATTTGTCAAAATAATGATCAATTCGCTAGGTATGAGGTGTTGGAGACAGCAATAAACATAAAACGGCCCTCCATCTTCTAAATATCTTAAAAAATATTGTATTCAGCTCCAGTTTTAGTATATTTTCATTTTATCATTTATTTCTATCATGGACTTTTTATCTATGTCATTTTGTATAAAAAAAAAGCTAAAAACACCCAAAAAACCTATATTTGACACGTTTTTTTTGATTTCACTTATACACAAAGTTTACTTAAAATTTAAATACTTAATAGAAAAATTCAAAACCTATTTAAAAGATGTATTTGAATTGAATCAATAATACTTTAGTTATATCAATTTAAGTAATCAGTGTGCCTTTTTAAGTGATCCTGAAAAATTAATTCTGTCTGCAATGGGTTAATAATAATTGGTTCCCATAATTTCCCCATTATTTTAAAATAACAATAAATTATTATCAAATTATATATATATTTTTGGGGATGCTGAATCCTGGAAGGCCGCTAAATACTGTCTATAATAGAGTGTATACGGCGGAGCTATGGGATGCTGGTTTAACCTGGAACGATGCAAGAAGACCGGCAAGCGACAGGGATTCTTGGAGGCGCCTCGTGGTGTCCATAATATACTCCAACTAAGGGGCGGATATGGCAGAAGAAGATTTTTTAAAAAGCTCAAAAACGTTGAAGTCCATAGATGAGATATCCAACATGGATTATTATATGGCGTGTCTTTTTATAAATCTTAACATAAGAGGAGAGTAAGTTAGCTTTTAATGAGAGCTTTCTCAGATTTTGGTTTTAAAATTCTATTTTTTTTTTAAATTATTGTTTTTTTTTTAAATTTTATTTCTTTTCTATTAAATTATTTTTTGCTTTGTTTGATTTTCTCTACTATGTTGATTTACCTGTACTTTTTATTTTTATTCTAAATGTCATGTTGTGAACGTCTTGAATTAGTAATTTGTTATGTTCTCAATGTGTCTTTTTAAAATAAATAAATAAATCAAGTAAAGTAACGAAGCTACCTCTGAGTGTATTGAAAGCATCAATAAAAATTAATCAGAAGTTTTTCGTGGTTTCAGCTAGTTAATCCAAGATATTAATTTAACCTTGACATATTAACATTGTTAACAATAAACCGTGTTTGTGTTTATTTCACAAATAGCTCAAGACGCAGAAATCACAACCTACCAAGTATTACATCTTATCCCATCTGTCTCACGAGAGCCATATCCTCATAACACGAGAACTTTGTTTAACTTAAAAACTTGCGGGATACCCCTCCGTATTGTAATGATAATATGTGTCTCGTGATAACTTCTCAACAACACCTCACCAAAGATATATTATAATATACAACAGTTTGTATTAATTTATGCGAGTTACATATGTATATGAGCAGTTGAGAACCGGAATCGTATAAATCAAGTTAGCAAAACATACTTTGACATAATTATTATCAAAGACAATGAATAAAACCTTCTACATATAGACCATAGTTTCCCAAACTTTTTTAGCCACCGACCCCTTTTCAAAGATATTTTTTCACATAATTCTTGTGATATATATATATATTATACTTAAGTGTATATATCTTATTATTGTTCACTTAAACCTCATTCGCCCGTACTAAAACTAGGGCCACAATCATCGAAATCCATTTTGTGTTCATTTTAGGAAATCATTATATATATATATATATAGACCGCTTCTAAATATATGAAAATGAGGATATAAAAACCTATTAGGACTGCTGATTAAAATTATTTTGTAGTGCAGATTCATGTGTATCCAAACCCCATACTGTTATCGCTGATAGTAGTTATTTTTAATAGTGATGGGTATTATAGTAAACCTACAGTAAAATCGGATTTCTGTAAGGGGGGACATGCTCGTCGAAGGTCAAAATTGAGTTTTTATTGTATTTTCAAACCATGATCCTGGACACTCCTTAAACGTTGTAGATAATCTATTTATATAATTTTGAAGCCTTATTATCCTTTATAGTTATTTTAAACATTTTATGACTGCATAAAGTATTTTTGTTACATAAAATAGTATTCTTTTAAACCTCTCGCTCTAATGTTTTAGAATATAGTCATATTTCGGTACATAACTGTGCAGTGGTGTTAAGATTTTTTACATTTATTAATTTTTAAACGCATTTATAAAACTATTAGTATAATTTATTACGAGATATTTTTTGATAAATATTCACGATAAAAAATTATATTGATAATCTCTGTGATCCCAAATTTGACAAGAATTAGGCATTTTATTATTCAAAAAATCGGCAAGATTAACACATTTGAAGATGATTCTAAAGATATTTATTATAAGCTATGTCCTTGACCATTCAAGTGTGATAAAAATCTTATGAATAATGATTGCTTTATAATAATTATTGACCTAAGAATAAGGTAGTGTTTTTTTTGAAATACGCCATTTCTTTTGTCATTCCCCAGTGGTTAAGCTACAACATACGGCTGTAGCCATAAATTGACAAACCATAATTAAAATTGGGAGTAAAATGATATTAACGCGCGTGTTTGAACATGTACCGTTTAAAAAAAAACGGTTAAGTACATGTTCAAACACGCGCGTTAACATAACTTTACTCCCTACTTTAATTATAGTTTGTCAATTTATGGCTACGGCCGTATGTTGTAGCTTAACCACTAGGGAATGACAAAAGAAATGGCGTATTTAAAAAAAACACTACCTTATTCTTAGGTCAATAATTATTATAAAGCAATCATTATTCATAAGATTTTTATCACACTTGAATGGTCAAAGACATAGCTTATAATAAATATCTTTAGAATCATCTTCAAATGTGTTAATCTTGCCGATTTTTTGAATAATAAAATGCCTAATTCTTGTCAAATTTGGGATCACAGAGATTATCAATATATTTTTTTATCGTGAATATTTTACAAAAATTATCTCGTAATAAATTATACTAATGATTTTATAAATGCGTTTAAAAATTAATAAATGCAAAAAATCTTAACACCACTGCACAGTTATGTACCGAAATATGACTATATTCTAAAACATTAGAGCGAGAGGTTTAAAAGAATACTATTTTATGTAATAAAAATAGTTTATGCAGTCATTAAATGTTTAAAATAACTATAAAGGATAATAAGGCTTCAAAATTATATAAATAGATTATCTACAACGTTTAAGGAGTGTCCAGGATCATGGTTTGAAAATACAATAAAAACTCAATTTTGACCTTCGACGAGCATGTCCCCCCATCTTAAGTGATTTATCATTACATTATCAAATGTATTTACCTGATTTTTAATATATATTTAATACTTATATAATATATTATATACAAAAATAATAATATATTTTCTCAGAAGTATTTTCAAAATTATGTATGTTCAATAATAAGAATGTCACAGTCTTAAATCTTGTGAATAATTCGTTGAATAAAAAAAATAGTTAATTAAAAATCATTAGCAAGTTAAAGATAAGTAAGTTACAATATATACATATTGAACTATATGAAAAGATCTTTATGTACGCAATAAGATGCCGCGTCTTTTTAAATTATAAAGTTGGCCTTTGTGGCGACCAAGTTGGACGGTCCAATGGGACCGATAAACAGCCACATTTCAGGCATATTAAACTAATTTATTGTTATATTGTTTGGTTGAAATAAAATATCATTATTCTCGGCTATAGTGGCTAGGTCAGTAAAACATTCCTGAAATTTAATTAGTACCTACTCAGTCAATTAATAATTGTTTGGGTCAAGGGAATTAATAGATGTCTAACATTTCTTTGTATTTTGTTTATATAAATTCGGTGTTTATACTTGGTTAAAGAAACATCAAAGTAAGTAACTAATTAAAAGTTAGGACATATCAAAGGAAACCAGTATTGAATCCTTTTAGAAATAAAATTGAATTGAAAAATTACCTATATTTAAAAAAAAATACTAAATTATATTTTATTTATTTACTATTTACTTCTTTGGTTCATCTCCACTTCCCAAAGAAATTGTCATATTATGAGATCTGCAGCTTTATCTGACAGTGGGATACGTCTGTATTATGATATTATGATAACGGAACTGATATGTGCGTATCTAGGGCCACCAAAAAGGTACAGATACTTTCTTTCGATACCTACTGATATTTAGCGATTTTTTTTTCGAAAAAACCGAATCAAGCATATTTTGATCGATACTTTATTTTCATACGATATCAAAACCGCAGCGAATGGGTTTTGGTATCGTATGAAAATAAAGTATAAAGACTTTTTAGTTAATATTTAATTACCACATTTAAATAACATGTTAATTATATCTAATAGCCACCTGGTGGGCAAAGCATCAGTTGCGTTGGACGCAGCGAATGTGCCTGTAAACGTGCATGGATGTACTTTCACTAAGTATTGTAATAGTATGTATTTTAAACTATTTCGATAATAATTGCTATTTACACTTAAAAGTGCTGACTGTCTCGCTGATTTCTTTATTCAAGAGTAAGCGGGACGAGATGTTATCATTGTTTGGTACTAGTGATAGATCGTGAAAATCGGTTGACCTCAAAATGGGTCTCTGCGCGGTGTAGTTCGTTTTTTTACCGGCGGGTTCGCTACTGTCGTTCTACTGCGTAGGCGGAGATATTGCACGGTCTAATTCAAAAGCTTCTGAACTTTTTGATTCTTGCATGCAATCTTGCAATTTACACGATAATACGTGATTTTTTTGTTATGGCCGCGATAATACGTACTGTCAGCAGTAAATCCATGTACGTGTAAACGGGGTTTTGAGTATCAATACTTTTTCGCAGACTTTGCAGTCATTCTTGACTCTTAGATTGAACAGTCGAAAGTCATGAACATAAAGCGTGTAGATCTTCATCTGAATATGGCAAAAAATGAATCCATGAGTATATATTTTATTCTTATTACACTGTTTTTACTAAAATATTTTAAATACTGCATAATATATCTTGATTTTTTTGTTTTTTCATACCATATTGTGGCCGGCTTTATAATTTATAATTTATAATTAGGTATAAATACATTACTTCAGCGCTCGAAATGGAAAATTTTACGAACCGGAGCGCTCGATAAGTTTACGTAAATATGTAAACTATGTGCTTATTTATGCACAATATGTAAATACACAGTTATCTAATTTTATGTGTATTTTATAAAAATATATGTGTTAAATTTTTTGTTTCATGGCCTGTTTAGCTCAGATAGTCAAATTAATTTTACCAGGAGACGGAGAGATAATTTTTGGGATTATATGAACCGGAACGGCGCTCCGGTGCGTTTCGATCCATTTCGAGCTCTGCATTACTTATTCCTTTAATTATTATAATTTGTTTGGTCCAATTATGGTAGCACTAATCCCAGACAAAATGCTTAATTTATACACACAATGATTTTAGTGCGTCCAGGCATGGTATAAACAATTTAGTTACCTCCAGACTACAAACGAGTCAACTAGTTTGACCATATTACCTTCATCACAGAAATAATTACGAATTATTGGTTCCCCCAATGCCTCGTAACGCATCATAATTCATGAAAATCATACTCATTACCCAACCATTTATTCAACAAATCACAGAGTGATGAAAAAGTACAGTATAATCTAGAAAGTAGTAGTGCTAGTGAGTGAGAACCAGCCTCATCATCATTAATGGTTAGTGTCTGAAATACTTGGTATAACCCTCCCCCCAAGTATACAAATCTTCGAGTCCTATTACAGTCCACTAAAAAGCGCCGCCATTTATGTATTAAATAAATTTTCATATTCAATTTTTGTTACATTAAAGTTGTTAACCATTCGCCTAATCTACAATGTCATTGAACTGGAACAAAACCTTTTGATCACCCGCGGGTTTGAACCCGCAACTCACGGTTTCGCATGTATGCAAGGATAGCCGTTCTACGAACTAGTTTAACGTATGTATAATTTTTAACTTAGCAGGTGCGAGAAACTTTATTAATAGTAAGTTCCTCCAATATACTGTGCCAGTCACGAATAGGTCCTTATCAAAAGCTTAAACTAAAAATATGCTTTCTATAATAGTTTCCATATAAAAATTACCGAAGCAAGTTCCAGTTTGATATTAGTGCCATTTTGTATGAATACATCTTTATATTATCTTAACATTAGTACAGTATTCCTAGATATATTGTCTCATTTTCAAATATTTAGACTTCTGCACGACATTTTACAACGTTTTTATTAGCTCGTATTCTTGTTTGTCCGGTACAAATCTTGCAATCGATTTTTAACTAACTTCCTGACTAGCTAGACATTTAAAACTTTTAGAATATATCAGAACACGATGTCAATGCATTTTTTTAATACTTTTAGCCATTTTTAAACAGAATTGAATTCATTTTCAGTTAATTCTGTTTTGTATGGAAAGTTATTTCAGAAAAAATCGTAAAAAGTAAAAGACTATTATTGGTCGCTAAGGAGGTGGTCTTAGCAACTAAATTATTAATATATACGTGCGTTACTATGGAAATCAAAATGAAATGTCAAAATGACATTTCAGTATTCTATATTTGTTTGTTTGTTTGTTTTTTATTTACTTCATATCAAGTGCAAGTTTGAGCATATTGAGCATAATAAATCAACGGAAAATTTAAAAACGTTGTATATAAAAGTTCTTTTTATCTTGTAATTATTTTCAATATATTTAGTTAAAAGTGATCCACTAGTACAATACTACATAGTATATTGTTTATCAATTAAATTATTAAAGTACCTAATAAGATTCTTCAAAGAATTATTGTATTACCCCGACATTATGAAATACGATTAACGACACCACTGCATAGGTAATATTTTTGGCTGTGTTCCTAAAAAATAATCTCGGGTGTTTTAATATAAAAATATTTACGAGGCTTTTACTCAATTAACAAACACACGAGGTCCATTGTTGCGTGGCGTGTAGTGGTGTTGGCGACTTCCAGGGCCGCCTCCAGGGACAGGCTAAAGAGGCGCCGCTCGAGGGCAATATATCATAGGTGTCATCAAAATTATATGTGTCGAGCATTCAGCATAGAAGGGCGTTCGCAAAATGTCCCGGCGCTGAGATATTTTTGTATTTAACACGCCCGTGTAGTGATCTTCTATATCGGGTAAAATATATATTTCAAGGAGATAATAATAATATATTGTAATAAAATTAATAAAATAATTACGTAGTTGAATAAAAAACTACATATATAAAAATCCAACGACTTATCCTACTTAGTAGAATCATTGAGTAAATATAAAATTGTCATACCGCCTACCTATCTGTAACTCAAAGTAAGTATAAGTATGTAGGTACATAATTTTTGCCCAAAATGAGTTAAGCGATGATTTTATAGATATTGTACAGTGGTGAAGGGTGTCTATTGAAGGAAGGTAGGCTGTTGTTGTAACTGAAAAGGTCCTTTCATTATTCCTATTGCTACAACCTTATGTGGGTCTTGGACCCGTTTCACAAGGTACACCTGTGGCAAGCCACTGGCGTGGCGAGATTCCACATTTACATATAAATGAATGCGACACTCGTGTGTCCCCATCTGAACGCGCGTGTAAATGCAGAATCTCGTCACGCCACACAGATGTCCCGTGTGAAATGGGTGTTGGTCTGTTCTCAGGTCTGCTTAAAGCAGCTTTCCTCTAGTCTTTGCCATTGCTAGAGTATTAAATCTTTCAGAGTAAATAATTAATAACATGTTTAGTCAATTCATAACCAAAACCTGAAATTCGGAAAACAAAATAGGTAGCTAAAAGCCCATTAATACGGCTGAAAATCTTTGCGTTTTTTTGAAAGTACTCTATTTTGACATACAATACAATGGGCTCTCATGTAAAATATAGTACAATCTATGGATAGGCACTGGAATATTATAAATCTGACTCAGATTAACAAACATGGTACCTTCTTCTTGTTCTTCCTATAACCGATTTTTTCTAATATTCGCGCTGTCTTTTGTCAAAGGTTGAAGACCAAATGTCAGTATGTGTATATCGTTATCCTGGTATTTATACTCTACGTGGCGTGTTTCTCAAAGTGTGGTACGCGTACCCCCTGGGGTACAGGAAGAGTTTGGTAAGGGTACGTGCTGCACCGGGCTTTGGCTGCTCCTGGTGGAACAAGCATTAATGCGACATCAATACAACATCCATGCTAGTAGGTTTACCTCATGCGGAAGAAGAGCAATTGTTGGAATTAGCTTCAGACGAATTCTTGCATAATAAATAGGTATAAAGAATGTACTTTAACATCATTCTGGTTGCAAATGCAACATGTGTATTCAGTTTTAACAATAAAAGTCTTGAAATACATCTTGCCTTTTCCAACTTCATATCTATTTGAAGTCACTTTTTCAGCATTTGTGGACATTGAGTCAATAAAAAGGAACAAGCTTTTGGATGTGGAGCCGCATCTCAGATTAAAATTAACAACCAGGGAACCAAATTATGATGATATATCTCAATATAAACAATTTCATTCTTCTCATTGATTATAATGAATATTATTTATAATATAACTTTTATTTATTTTATTATGAATGAATTTTATTTTTCGTTTATAATCTAATTTGTGTATATACTAAAAAAGGAAATGCAATTTTTTTTTTGATGAGGGTACTCAATATTACGAAAATTATAGAAGGGGTACACAGATCTCGAAAGTTTGGGAAACACTGCCGGAGTCTACGTGATCATTTTTATCATTCTGGTTTTATTAGCATTAAAAATATAATATAGAAAATAAAATATTTCTATAATATTCTACATTTCGTATTATTTTCCTGACAAAGAGCATCATATTTGACCTGAGACCTGTCCTGCACCAGTAAACTGACACAACCCAGAAACTGTTTTATAAAACAAAGCTTTGTATTTAAAGGTGACAAATTGCGCGAGTGCGAATTTTAATTTCTGCTCTTCCCCGATAAACAAACACACGCTGACAGATTTCTTGAGGTAACTTTGTGCCATGTACCTAACTAGGGCCGTCAAAAAGTGCTAATTGTACTGTAATTTGTAATATCGCTATTTTTTTAAGCGATACGACATCAATATTCATTACTTTCTTGTCAACATTGGATCATTCTATACGTTTTCTCTCGATGGACATTATTATATTTTATTAATTTTATTAGTCAAACAATCCATAATAGCGCCTTTATACATGCATAGATTTACTTGCATCAATAGTGTGTATTTTAAACTATCGCAATAATAAACGTTTACTTGTAAAAGTGATGACTGTCTCACCAATCTCATTCTTCAAGTGTAAATGAAACACGATGTTGTCATTGTATGGTGCTATTTGACAGATTGTGAAAATCGGTGGACGTAAAAATGAGTGTCTACGACTCTACGCGGTGTAGTTCGTTCTTTTCCGACAGTTCGACACTACCATTCTACCGCGCAGGCGCAGATATCACACAGTCCAATTGTTGAAATTTCAGAAGCTTTTGAACTTTCTTGATTCATGCATCGAATCTTGCCACTTGCATGCTAATACGTATTTACATGTGATTTTTTTTTATTATGGCCACGATATTACGTACTGTCAGCAGTGAATCCATGCACGTGTTAACGGGGTATAATATTATAAGGGTTTATAAAACAAAAAGAATAAGTAGAATAGAATAGAGGAATAATTTATAAATCGATGACCATTTTAACCCCATGTCTGGAAATATATACGTATGCAGTTCGCCGTATCACACTTCTCCGTGAAATGTTATATCTGAAATATATGGCCGTATATTAAAGACCGTCCAACGTCTTTGGGTCGTATAGTACTGACATACAATTCATGTCTAAATAAAACACAGTTCTTGTCGGTTTACACTTTACAGGAAGCCAGTAGCAAACAAATTTTGAAAATAGCCGATATACTGGAGTATTTGTTAGGTTAGGTTAGGTTAGGTTAGGTAAGAATAGGTTTCCATTCTTGAATTCATGAATTTTCCCAAAATCAGCTATGAAAATTGAATTAATGTTCATATTGAATGTAATAAAATTAGAGACCTTATTTTAAACGGTCATCTCTTTCGGATAAGAAAGCTCACGGCGAACTGTGCCATGGTGAAATGTTTTACGTAAAATTTACAGGTAACCTTTTCCCCACTTTACATGAATTGAATATTTCGATCTCTGAAACAATTTCAACTACAATCTTGGATATGGTTGGGGTGAAGAAACAGCTAATAGTCTTAATTCATATATTCTAGATTAGTGGTTGTATGTAGGTATTTTATAAAACCAAGTAGGTACAGAACCACTTGACGGTAATATTAAAATGCTAAATTTTTCTTGACAAATTATCAAAAACGTAAATAGCTTACAAATTACAGAGTATTACAGCTCTCTCGTATAAATTGTAGAGATAGTGAATTTTTAATTTTAATGTTTAGGTTAATGTTCCGGTTTCCGAGGAGTAGGTGAACACAAGCTTCATAAGTATCTTAAAGTGTGCGTTTAGTTTGACGATATACTAAGCTTAACTTTAAATATGATCGAAGTAACATCAGTTCACTGACAGGATTCTTTTGATAATTGCCTCTGTGAGATGGTGATGCCAGTTCACAAGAGACCCAAAGTAGACGAAACTGTCAACTGTATAAAATTTGTATATACCGATGTCCAATTTTTAGGTGCGGTTTCTCGTACTATAAAAAAGAGAATGAAGTCCAACCAATTAATTGAGCCTATTAAGGGACCCTACGTTTAGTGTAAAGAGTCATCATTTTTTATGATTAAAAATGTCTAAATAGCAGTTATCAAAGACTGAACGCTGCCACGCACTCAAATAGATGATATCTGCAACTTATAGAGATCAGGCTGAACAGCTCAATATACCTAACTACTAACTAGGCTGGTTAGACTAACTTAACAAGGGATGACAAAGACAGGCATATACTGTGTTTTAATTACATTTTATCTATAAACCAATTCGTTTTCCCTTGACTTCCAGTGCTGTGTATATTATATATATTTTTATCTATGATTCAATCATGGCTATACTAACCTAACCTAACCAAACAGCTGGTCGGACTAACTTAAGCAGGGGTGATAAAGACATGCATATACTGTATCTTAATTCCATTTTATATAATATAAACCAATTTTTTTACCCTTGGCTATCAGTACTGTGTACATTATAATATATATTTTATATATGATTCTATCATGGCGATAATTATCAGATATCATGGGTTAGTAGCTACACGTCATGTTTAGTAAATATTGTGCCACTGCTGTTTGCATTCATAAATTCATCCCGTATCACTTATTTCAGACCCGGTTTCTCTTGGTGTGTTAGAATTAGCACAACAGTATTATAGATGAATCCTCAGCCAAAAAATACGATTTAATAATATTATTATGGAGAAAAGAAAGATAATAAAAAAAACTTTTTTGTGTGGCAAACCATTGAAGCGAATAACGCATAAGGTACGGACGTGTTGAATTAATGGGCTGAGGACCCAAAATGAAAAGGCTCTCTTTCTGTTGTATGTGAAAGGGTAGGGGGTTGTTTTCCTGCGGCTTCCTGAAAGGTGGTAGCTAGTAACAGGGGGTTGTATTTAATTGAGGATAAATTTGCAAAACTTAACCCACGTTATTACTACTATTACAAAAGTTTTAGTTATATTAGTTAATATTTTTTTGTTAATCAAGTATTTAACGGTGGGACTATTGGGAATAATACATATGAATCACAAACAAATGTATTATATTATGTTTCCTATTAGGGTATCGAAGGATGTTTGACTAATAAATGGCAATAAAAAAGTTTTACCTAACTATTGTATCAAAAAATATTTGTGTTTATTGTTAAGTAATTAATTTTCCATTTTCACTTCTTTATAGCACTCTATGGGGATCGATATTATGATCTTATTAGGATCAAACATGGTATAATATTAGTATGTGTCCATACAGAGTTAAGTTAATAAGTAATTAGGAATAAGTCCATTTTTTGGATCAAATTATATGTATCTAAAATATGTATTCAGTATATTAATAATATATCACGTCATAACAAAGATGCGATGTCAAGTCATTAATTTGAAGATTATCAGAACCAACATATTTTTCAATGTACATTTATAAAGGCTCTGAATACAAAAACAGTAGTTTCCATATTGGGAAAGTGTAGATAGACAAAAATATGTTTCATTTCCCTGTTAAAGGCATTTTGAAAAAAGGTTTTTAAATGTAATTTATTATAAAATATTATTATTATCATTATAATATTAAAAAAAATATTATTAAATATCTTTTTTTCAGAATTTTTATCTATGATATTATTATTATCTATTTGTTACCTGCGCACTAGAAAAAAATCTTTTCTTTCGACCATGTCCGATCCTAATAGGATCATAATTATGGGCCTCCACAGAGTAGAGGTTTGTATTAACAGATTTTGTTTTTTACGAGAAATGGATGTCAGCCACTTGCTCAACCTATTAGGTCCATACTCTGACAGACACAAATTGAAAAACAATATGTGTACTTGCCAGACCCAGGATTCGAACCTGGGACCCACGGCGTGATAGTCCAACGCTTAAGCCGCGCGGCCACCGTGGGTGTACAAAATACATCTGCGAATCTTCAAGGGTTAATAATTGTACTCTTATTTTATGACAGCTTTTAGAAGATATTTTTATGTTTGAATTTATTTATTTCCTTTTTATTGTAGATAAGTATTGATTGTTTAAAATACTTAAATATGAAGCATGAAAATTGTCATAATTTTATTCTGTCGGTAGATTCCACCATAGTTTCCAATCTCGATATTCCGGAAAATTTTAATTTTCATGCACCCGTCAATTACATACGTGGACGCAGCCATGACCTATTTTGGGTGAAGTCTGCTTCCTCATGTCAGGCTCACCAGGCACCAATAGCGAGGTCTGGGCGGCTGATGAATGCACTCCCTAGAGATGTTAACATTTTTAGCGTTGCATTATGAATTCTATTCTAGTGTTTAATTTGTATTTTTCTTGATTAAATTATTGTTTTGCTATGTACTTAATTATTTTTTGCTTTGTTTTTTCTTTACTAAGCTGATTTGATAACACCCACGATGGCCGCGCGGGTTAAGCATCGGCCTATAGCTTCGTGGGTCCTAGCTTCGAATCCTGGTTCTGGCAAGTTAAGAATATATTGTTTTTCAATTTTTGTATGAGTCAGACTGCAGCGTTTTTCAAACTTTTTCATACCACGGCCCCGAAATCGGAAAAAATAAATCCAAGGCTCCCCTCCCCAAAAATTTTTATGAGTGACCAACTGTACTTTATTTACCATTTTATTATTATAGGTAAGTACATTTTTATTAAAAATTAAAAAACAATATATTGAATAAGAGGGGTGTGGTTGCAAATGTTGACATAATAAATCAATATCTGGTAAAACGTTTGAAATGATAATTCGCAGGTTTAGAGTCACCATTCAAGTCACCATTGAAAGAGACGACCTGTGTTTATTTTGTATTAAGTACCAGTAATACGAAAATGCTGTTTCGCATAGGTATGTTGTCGCAATTAGGTCATTATAAATAGAGTATAATATTTTGTTTAACTAAAAAATTAAATAATTTATAAATATTAGTAGATTATTTATCCATGACGGATAAAGTATTGTAATCGTGTGAAAATTCGACCTTAACGGCCCACATGCTCGTCGTAGGTCAAAATTGAGTTTTTATTGTATTTTCAAACCATCATCCTGAACACTCCTTAAACGTTGTAGATAATCTATTTATATAATTTTGAAGCCTTATTATCCTTTATATTTATTTTAAACATTTGATGACTGCACAAAGTATTTTTGTTACATAAAATAGTATTCTTTTAAACTTCTCGCTCTAATGATTTAGAATATAGTCATATTTCGGTACATGAATGTGCAGTGGTGTTAAGATTTTTAACATTTATTAATTTTTAATCGCATTTATAAAACCATTAGTATAATTTATGACTAGATAATTTTAGTAAAATATTTACGATTAAAAATTATATTGATAATCTCTGTGATCCCAAATTTGACAAGAATTAGGCATTTTATTATTCAAAAAATCGGCAAGATTAACACATTTGAAGATGATTCTAAAGATACTTATTATAAGTTATGTCCTTGACCATTCAAGTGTGATAAACATCCTACGAATAATGATTGCTGTATAATAATTATTGACCTAAGAATAAGGTAGTGTTTTTTTGAAATACGCCATTTCTTTTGGCATTCCCCAGTGGTTAAGCTACAACATACAGCCGTAGCCATAAACTGAAAAACTATAATTAAAGTAGGGAGTAAAATTATGTTAACGCGCGTGTTTGAACATGTACCAACATGTCATGTCATGGCGCTACGTCCACGTATGTAATTGACGGGTGCATAAAAATTAAAATTTTCCAGAATATCGAGATTGGAAACTATGGTGGAATCTACCGACAGAATAAAATTATAACAATTTTCATGCTTCATATTTAAGTATTTTAAATAATCAATACTTATCTACAATAAAAAGAAAAATAAATAAATTCAAACATAAAAATACCTTCTAAAAGCTGTCATAAAATAAGCGTACAATTATTTATTAACCCTTGAAGATTCGCAGATATATTTTGTACACCCACGGTGGCCGCGCAGCTTAAGCGTTGGACTATCACGCCGTGGGTCCCAGGTTCGAATTCTGGGTCTGGCAAGTACACATATTGTTTTTCAATTTGTGTCTGTGAGTAACCTTTACGATTTTTTTTATGTGTGACTATTCTTATAGTGTGAAGAACTACTGTTTGTTTTTATTTAAGTAAATAATATGTTTTCATCCACTTGCGTTTCATAACAACGTGTTAGCAAAGTTTATGAAAGAGGAAATAAAACCGCCGTGTATTTTCTTTAATAGCCTAAAGTTGAGATCTGGGCAACACGTTTAGAAACAGCGTCACCACAAAACAATTCATCGCTCGGAAAACCCCCTCCTTTCATTTTGTTTCAGTTTCACGAAAACCCCTGCATTCAGACTAAAAGGGTGGAGCTCCACAAATAACAAAAAAATGGCGCATTTCCAAAGAAATTTTGAAAGTATTTTTCACAAAAATATAGATAGCAATGTTGAATATTTTTTATGTTGTGGTTAACCCCTTGCAAGTACTGCATCCATTTTTTCAGTTCTTCGCAGTTTGTTACATTTTTTCTGCAAAGCTACCCCGGGGTGGAGTTTTGTTAATAAAAAAAATATTTTTTCGTGTAGCATTTTTTTATACGTCGTATGCGTCTACAACTTTTTGTTGAAGGAAAACTAATACTTTTGTTTATACTACGATGATTGATATGTAAATCAAAAAGAATCCAGAGAAGCAGGTATAAGCGTTTTCATTTATGGTAGGCTAATGCGTCATAAAACACAGATTATTTAAGCATCCAGTATATATTATCACTATACTTGTGATCCTAGACGATAATTCAAGCTAGATAACTCAAGTTGTCAAATAATCTCTCAATTGAATAATCATTCCTCCCTACTGTGTTTTTTCAAGAATGGCGTAAAACTATTATAATAATATAAGTACTAAATTCACATAGATAACAAACTATTATAATCTAAATATATATTATCCTCAAAATGTTATAGTGTACAAATTGCATATTTTGGTAGTCTCGTTGTTGAGGGATGCGACCGCTGTGATTGGGGTTGACCAGGAGTTGTAGATGGAGAGTCGTCAGGAGAAGAGTCGAGATTTGGTGGTTGTTCCGATGGACGGAGGAGCGAGTTTTATTTGCAGCGTAAACAGTCTGTACAAGAGTATGTTACAAGAGCGTTACGTTACAATACGTATGATACTGATCCGAGGTCCGAGCTCGGTGGAATAGAATGCTGTGCGGGACGACTGACATGAAGCTTACTAATCGAACTAAGATTAAGATTGATACTTATACGTATTTAGATTGACTAACTCATCAACTATGAAATGCTAATTATATGTGTGAATATTCGGTAAATTGCGAGTCATTTTTGATGAAGTTTGCAATTGAGAAATCTGCTGGCCTCTGCATTATTGCATTTCGAACGTTTAGATCCCATCGCATAATGTCACGCATGGCCCCCGCAAGGGGGGGTTGACAGGGCTCTAACCTGGGGGGCCAGGCTTAGAGGGGGCCCGGCGTGGCAAGCCGACCAGTTAAATGAGAAAAACACACATCACAAATTTGCTCTAATAGTAAAAAAAGTCGCCTGCGGTACTATTTTCCTAAATGATTAGTAACTTTTAAAAATATGTGTCTGTGCAATGTATATGGCGAAGGGTTCCATGTTACTTGGGTACTTACCACAAAATGAGGTCGCGATCAGTGCTTTATAATATGCTGACGAGTGCCGACGAAAATAGACGGAATACCCTTAACCCTGGGGTTCCGTGGAAACCATTAGGGGAACACAGCTGTAAAAAATCACACTGCCCTTAACCTCAGTGATAGGTAGGGGATCCCGCTTTAGGATGTGGGGGCCATGATGCCACGAGTATGCTGACTGTAGAAGCAACGATTGTGCGATAGTTTAAAAGACTTGCTAATTCTTAAACTGCCGAAATAATGCTGACAAGGCCCGAAGTCTTTGACCGCTACGCATACAATAAAACAACCATAAAAACAGTTTTGTTTTTATTTATCAAATATGTATCCATATAATATAATGATAATAATTTAAATATAATTAAACTTACTGGTAAATGAACAAGTAGACCACACCGTAGGTATATTCCATATCAATAATATGTAGCGGTCTTTCAATATATCGGTATGTGACTAGATTGAAAAATAATGAGGTTAGTAGTCTTTTTGAGCATATGTTAAGCCAATTACCTAAATAAATAATGACACAATAGTTAAATATTTTTTGACTCGAGATATTCTGTCTTTTGACAATTGAGCGGCCGACAATTAAATGAATACAAATCTCGCCAAAGGATTCTACTAGTACCTATGTATGTTTTTAAGGATTTTTTAAATTAGGATGTGTTTTTAATTTTCATCCAAGGATTAGATATTATATTTATTAACTGCATGGCAGCTGCAATATTCAAGATTGTATAAAAAAAACTTACTTGCATAACTCAGTTGTAAATTTAATTGGTTATAAACTAAAACAAATTTAAATTATAAAGGAGTCAGGCACAGAACAGATTATTAAATATAATCCTAATACACTACATTTTGACGTAAGGCAAATTGAACCATACATTAAAGATGTGCTATAGTGTGTGTTGCAACCGATATTAAATTAGCATCAGTGCATAAAACGAGACCAGTTGTCAGAACGAAATATAAGCGTATTTTTACACGTGTTTAAGTTTGTCCCATATTCTTCCACACACGAGATGAGTTGCCAGTTTCTCCACACTCGTTAGGTATTTTAGTTGCCAATATTTTTGAGTTCCTTGGAGTCACGTCAATACGTAATATTAATTGTGAAACATAAGGACTAACTCCTACATAATAATTATTCATGGTAATGATGATTGTTAATTTTATTTAATATGACAGTGTGTAGATATTGGATTTTGAATGAACTTATGAATCACCCAAGTGTTGCATTTTTCCATATACATACATCAAAAATGCATATCTCCCTCGAAAGTTTAATCCAAAATTAAAATAAGAAACTACATACAACTAAAAACATAATAATATGTTTCTTACCGAACAGCAAGCAAAATATTATTCAATACAAAATACTTACATGATTACATAAAGAATGTTATATTTTTATTATTGAATAATTACAAGATAAAAAGAACTTTGTATATACAACGTTTTTAAATTTTCTGTTGAATCATATGAACTTGACTTGACTAGCTTAAACGATCAAAAAAATTTGTACTTGATAGAAATAATACTGAAATGTCATATTGATTTCCATAGCAACGCACGTATATATTAATATTAATAATTTAGTTGCTAGGACCCACTTAGCAACCAATAATAGTTTTACTTTTTACGGATTTCTTCCGAAATAACTTTTCATACAAAAGAGAATTAACTGAAAATTAAATCAATTCCACTTAAAGATGCCTAAAAGTATTAAAAAATGCATTGGCATCGTGTTCTGATATATTCTAAAAGTTTAAAATGTCTAGCTAGTCGGGAAGTTAGTTAAAAATCAATTGTAAGATTACTGGACAAATAAGAATACGAGCTAAGAAAAACGTTGTAATAATAAAATAGACAGTACGTATGAGACACAGCCGAACTGATAGCGAAAGAACTGTGATCTACTCGTCCTTGATTTCCACCTCCAAGCAACGCATAACCTCGTTTCGGTGCTCGTTTTTAATAAATCTCATCATGTGAATGAAACATGTGTCGTAAATAAATCTCGTGTAGTAAATATCGAGAAAAAATGTATTGACTGATATATTGTTGAAAAGTTAAGTGAAAAAACGATTTTTTTTTTTTACAGTCTGATGCACCACCCGATTTTCGCAGAACAGGCCTCTATTCATTTTAACTGAAAGTTTAAATAGGTCTTGTTGATTCGTTTTGGTTTTATTGCCAGTGTTGCTGGAGCAATTTGTCCCATTAAGCTCGGCGGGCGTGCATATCGACAGTGGTGGCGCAAAACGATTGAGTTAATAAGGTTAAAATTTTTGACATATTATAACTAACTCATTTCTAGCACCATACCATCTCAAATATGACGAGAATTTTCTTTTACTTGTCTCCACAGTATAATATACACACAAATGGTAAACACCAAAATTTGGTAAACAACAAAATAAATCGTTAATCTAAATGTAACCTCACTAATTATTAATTACAACGTTTTTCTTAGCTCGTATCCTTATTTGTCCGGTGGTTCTTTGCCCGGTACAAATCTTGCAATCGATTTTTTACTAACTTCTCGACTAGTTAGATATTTTAAACTTTTAGAATATATCAGAATACGATGCCAATGCATTTTTTAATTACTTTTAGCCATCTTTAAGTAGAATTGAATACATTTTTAGTTAATTCTGTTTTGTATGAAAAGTTATTTCGACACCATTATTGGCTGCTAGGGGTCTGGGGTCCTAGCAACTTAATTATCAATATATACGTGCGTTACTATAGAAAGCAATATGACATATCAAATTCAGTATTATTTCTATCAAGTACCAGCTGCATGGTCAGCATGGGCAGAATTTGCATCGTGCGTCTTCAAGACCAAAGAAGAAGGCGAAAGATCTCGGCGAGAAGAACAGGTAGAATTGGCCTAACAAAAGGCAAGGACATAGCTGTCTTCCTGAAGTAATGCATAAAAGCGGATTCCGGGAGGGCAGCTGAGAAGAGGAGGGGGGTTTTAGTGGGTAAGAATCCCACACTACCACCAGTCAGTCGCCGCTGACTGCTGGTGGTGTCTTAAGAAAATTTCCCCCCGCCGAAAAAAAAAAAAAAAAAAAAAAGGTTAACCTAATAAATAACCCAGTTTATCGGCTATTTTCAAAATGTGTTTTCCGCTGTATTTCTGATAACCGAACAGTACCAAAATATTTAATCTGTCATTTCCCAGCGACATACCTATGTGCGTAAGTATATATTATAAATTGATTTTCGTCTTGGTCAACCAGATGGCATGTAACAATGCCAATAATACGTCACGATCTATAATATAATATAATAAAAGCTTCTACTAATTTGATATATTTCACGAATACAACACATACACATGTATAGTAAAAAACACATGCACACAATGATAAAGCCTGAGGTTATAGATATAATAAACCTAGCATGTTTAAAGTGATGTATTTTTTGCGCTAGGGTCAATGCACAATGGTCCCTTTTATAAAATGCCGAACTATCGAGACAGTATAATTTTCCAGTCGGAGTGCGAATAATTGCAGTTGGGCAATACCTTTTAATATATATTTTAGAACCTGTTGTCTTGTTTTCGTGAAATATATTATGTTATAAAAAGATAAAATATAATAATTTTCTAATAATTTTATTTTGTAAAATATTTAAAATAAACAAAATTTTAGTTCAATTCCTGTAAATAATATGGTTGTCTTAGAACTTTCTTTCAGTTACCTATAGCTTACTTACTTTGAACATAATATACCCATCGTCAATGGTAATAGGAACGGGGTTGAAGAAAATATTCCCTCCACTTATAAAGGAGGCAAAATATTTTATTAAATTTAAATACTAAAAAACTGACTAATACTAATAATTAAATTAACTGCAATGATTGGTTACTGCATCTTATACAGAATACTGAATACTACGTGGAATGAGTACTAGGATATTTTGAGCGAAGTGTACTACGCGAAATCTATGGACTCATCAATGATCAATAATCAGGGTGGAGACAGAAACACATTAAAAAACTGTATATAAGATAAACACTTTATATAGAAGCCCGTGCATTGTACCTACATTCGATAAAATGTAGTCTTTTTGATAGCTGCGCCATGTACATAAGGCAGACGAGTATAGCATGAAAAGTAACCAGATGGTAAACGTAGACCTGCGGGTCTATTTTATACAAAAGGCGACTATCAACCGCTAACGTGCTAACGTGATAATGTGTTAGTATTTGTTACATACATTTTATATTGAAATATTATAATTGTAATTGTATTGTAATCAGTTAATCAGTCGAAACTGTCTCTCACTCGCTCTCTCTCTATCGCTCATGCTCTAAATTTTAGCACAGGCAGGGGACATACCGTTAAAATATATCATTTATTGCAACAATTAATACCGGCTAATTATAATTGTTACAATACGTGTTAATAATTTGATAAAAACATACCCTAGTTAGCGGTTTTAGCGGACGAAGGCAGCCTTTTGTATAGAATAGACCCGCTGGTTGACAAGATAGAGGCATAGTTTGAAAGTGGCTTTAAAGATTTTAATCTTTGATTTTAGATTTTGTAATTGTTACAATAAGTGTTAATAATTCGATACTTTTCTACCCTATTTAGCTGCCGTAGAAGACCAAAAGCAGCCTTGTGTATACAATAGACCCGCTGGAATATTAAAGGAATATATTGAACATATCCACATTATATTGGTTTTGCAATGTGTGTTTGTCCAAAGCATACCCCCAAATAGACTGAGAAAATAACCATCAACCAATTTTCGTAAAAAATACTTCACCAGCTAAGACACTTAGCCAGAAGGCGACCTTGATTATGATCGATATTTAAAGCCGTGTATTAAATAAAATTTCGAAGAAAGGACGCCAATGTATGTCAGTAAACGGTAAGCGGGTACCCGGGGTCTATTGCCCGCCGGAGACAAAATATGATACATCTTGGGGACAATAAGACGAGCTTTCGCAAAAAGAATCTTTTCGAAGGTAAAGTTTTCGTAGTTCGCTGTGCGTGTTTCAAAGAAATCAATGCGGCAAAGCTTTCGTTTTGCAAAACAGCTAAAAGTTTCACACTGAAACTGAGTAAGTAACTAGAAAAATGTTTTTTATTTGAATTAAACATGATTTTTTAATTTTCTTCAGTTTTTTTTTGCATAATGTTTTGTATCTTTCATTATTTAGCGCAGATATTGTAGTATAGTCGTATCTTAATATGCGCATATGCTTCGTGTGAATTTGTTTAAATACCGCATGTTGTATCGCCTTGTTTTGCATTCATACTTCTACTATTTGGTATATCCTGTAGGTAGGTAATTTAGTACCTTTACACAACGTGTTTATTTAAAATATAATACAATTCTATCATTTTTCATTCAAGACTGAATACACCTAGGTACAGAGAATTTAAGAATATTGTATAATGTCTATGATTCATTCAATTTACAATATTTATTTGTATTGACAAAAATATCTAAAATAAATAAATTAAAATTTATTTCTCAAATTTCAGCCATTTATATGAGTCAAGTGGGTCGCGTGGTCACCCATGAACTACCCAATACGATTATTTATTTCGCTATATGGACCACTTGACGCCCACGATCTCCGAGCAACCAACTCGTCAACTTATGATGTCAACCCTGGTTCGAATCCTGGGTCTGGAAAAGACATATATTGTTTTTCTATGTGTGTCAGAGTATGGACCTATTAGGTTGAGCGAGTGGCTAACATCCATTTCTCGTAAAATCAAAAATCTGTTTATACAAACCTCCACTCCGTATAACTAGGTGTAACTCCGAGGCCCATAATATAATCTTATTAGGATTGGACTTGGTTTAAAAATATATGGACCACGAACTAACTGTCGCAGTTATGATTTTTGACAGTGGCAACAGAAACGTAGATTATCACCATAACAATCATCGTTGAGACGGTACAATTGGTATCTGAATAGTTGTGTGCAATAATAATAAATTAGTCTCGCCGACACTAGACATCTATTTTAGTATTAATACTTTTCAATTGGAGAATATTATATTTATTTAAATATATTGAATTATGAATATAAAATAATATTACACTGTCTTGATATGAATAAACTATGAACGGCTGAAAGCTCAGTTTGACAATTTTCCAGACAAGCCTTAAGCAATTTTCAAAGTTCAGCCATAACAAGTAAGGTGCTGAGGTTAGACTATTATACTGCCTAACTTGTGTCGTTGGTCCAGATGTATTTTTCGGTTTTAAGCATAAAAGTAGTCTACGACAGTTAAAAAGTACAACAGGGATCCTAAACTAGTTTTTTTATCAGAAAGGTGAACAGTATGTAACTATTATCAAAAATATTGCAGCAGTACACTTATTTGCAATGAAACTTCCATAATTAAAGACATTTTAATTTATTCTTAAAATTATGCATTGATTTATAAGTGATTTTTTTAAATTTTCTAAACATGTTTGTTTCATACCACATTAATATCATGACGTATTTTTCTTTAGAATTATTAATAACCATCTCCTTGCTTTTTCGTAAAAGATGAGTTTGAGAAAAACACATAAATATTATGTCGTGACCGAGAACCCAGAACTCTCGGGTGGAAGGCCAGCGCCTTACGCACTGCATCACTAGAGCTGCCTATCATGACGTATTATATTTTGAGATAGCGTTTAGATACTTTTCACTTTTATAATAATATACTGTTATGAGAAAAGTTAGCTACTTTTTCAATTATTTAATGATAAGACATGTGAGAAAATATATAAAATTTGATACATTTTTTCAGAGATTACAAGTGGCAGCGCTTTTAAAGTGGACTGTAATTTGGAATGATTGGGGATGTGGATAGTGGGGAGGACGGTTTATGGTCCCAGGTCATGCAATCACGCACTAGTAGGCAAATTGTTCTGGCTATCACTCGCACGGTATCCACTAAACTTAAAAATATTAATGATGATGATAAGTTTGTATGAATGATAAGATACCCTGTGCCGATAACATGGCTCAAAACGTGGTCTAATTGACTGAATTCTTACGGAGACTCGAATTGAATTATTGCTTGGACGACGGTCACACTGTAGCAAGTTGACCTGGTCATTGCCTACGAATAACTCACTTTATCAGTCACTATTGACTGATGACCCGTGATTGCATTGAGTGCCTGGACTTGCGACAATAATTATGATTATGGGTAGGAGGGAAATATTGGGATGAAAGCAACCATAACTGTCCCAATCAATAAGATATACGACGAAATTAGATAAACGATAGATAACTAAGTATTTTTACAAATTTTGTCATTTGACTATGAAATTTTTCATTATTCTTCTGCAATAAATTTCTCACAAAAAAAGATATCACCCACTATATTTTGCAATTACTGAGACTAACACATTTTATTAAATCTGAATAAATGTGCATTGATTTATAATTTTATTATAAAACTTTTAGATCTTAAATTATGTTTATTAAATTGTTAAATATTATTTAATTTGAAAAAACCACTATTTCTATTTTTAAACAACTTATCTATATTTGCCGGGGATGATGGGGTACCAGCATGCTTGCTGCTAATTAGGAATTCCTGGATTAAACATTACAATTATTTTCATTGTAAATGTATTTTTTTGATTATTCGCCTCATTATTAAAAAAAATGAGTTGAAAGTTAATAATTTCTTATATTGGACTCCTTTATTATACTACAATGTTATCACTAGGTGCATGTAATCTATAATGTCATTTATAATAATATTTTATTAGTTCGAACATAATAAATACCTAATATTGATTGAAGTAGTTTACGCATAGGCTAATAAACTTTACTATATAAACAAAACACATGCTATATAAAATGAAAAATAATGTAAATGTGACAAGATCAAGATTTATTACTTAAGTATCTGCACACATTCATACAGCGGCGGTTCGTCAATGACACAGGAAACAACAATACTATGTTACAAATAATCACAAACTAATGAAATCTTTAATCACAATTTTGTATTTTATTGTTATTTATTCTTTACATATGCATACTTGGTATGGAAAGGTAAATTTTAGGCATAACGTGTAAAAACGAAACAATTAAGTCACCCAGTCGTACCCAAGAAGTAAAAAACGTCCAAATGACCACTGAGTCGACGACATAATTAAATTTATTCCTACAAAAGTACGTAACAATGAAACTCAAAGAATCGAGATAAATCATCTTAGAGAGACCTTCATAAAGCAGTCAATTAATCATTGTTGAGTAACTTAATTTTCATAATATCTGGTCTTCAATGGAATATCGATCATGAAATTGGCAAAGGCTTTACTCAGCTTGATGAATTTTGTTTAAATTGCAGTAAGCAACCGTGCATAAAAATAATTGTATGTCTTAAATTTTGCTACACTAGAAAGTTTGGTGCACCATTCACTATATTTTTTCAAGTACTCACTACCAAGACTCTTAATCTATTGAGGACTTTCCATATAGTTATATATATTTTTGTATGTGAAACCAGGTTCTTTTCGGATGAGACAGTGGTTGTTTTTTTTTAAATTAATTAATTAGAATAAATTATATAGTAATAAACCTGTGATTTTTATAAGCAAAAAATTTCAAACTGCCCAGCAAAATACATCCCTTAAAAACATTCCTGGCCCGAAACGGCCGACGCATCGCATCCGAGCGCCAAGCGGGATAATCCCGTACTTAGTTAACCGGGCTGTAAAACAAGATTGCATAATCGCCTTACATGCCAGTTTATAATGAAGAAGAAGATCTAAATGCAAATTGGGGGCTGCCTCCCCCAATACAACATTGTGTTTCGCCGTGCAGTAACTAACTATAAAAATCTCTGGGGGTCGGTTTTCAATTTAAAATTTTATTTGGATCTCCTAATATCAGAGGGATAGGCATTCTCAAATTCCCATAGATCCAATTCGGGAAGGGTTTCTATTTGGGTGTAGAAAATATTCCCTAAGGTTTCTTCGCTGGCTTTTATAGCAGGTAATATATTTCATAACGTTTATAATTCAATAAAGGTAAATAAATAAAACAAACGGTAAATTGCAAAGACGTCGTGAAACCTTACATTTATTATCATGCAATATAAGTATATATAATATTATATCAATTGGTAGTCATAGAAAAAATTCTATTCTGTTCATTAAACCATTAAAAAATCGCGACTATAAACAAGATTCTGGCCTCTTTTAATATTGGTTATAATGTAACCACGTCTCATTATATACTTTTTTCCCCCGATGTTTTGTGAGTATTCTTCTAAATACTTTATATAATATGAAGATATATCATTGTTTTGAATATGTTTCAAGCTTGCGATATTAATGTAAGCTGAAACTAACCTATTTCGAATACTAATTTGTATTTTTATGATCTTTAATCGTATATAAATGTAATAATGTACAGGTAAATAAGACATTTGTATCTCAATGATACCGTATGTATCAAGAAACTAATTATTGAATGTTACCAATTTCAAGACGTGTTATAATACAAAAATAGTCCTAATCTAAATCATCTAGAATTTGGTTATGACATGAACTTTTTAGTACATTACAATTCCTGCTCCAAGGTGGCGATCATGAGTTTTTTTCAGAGAAGTGGTACACGATACTCGTCGAGTGGTAGAATGAGTACTATAGAAGCAATGCGTATTCGGAACCAACGTGTGGATGTAATAGTTTAAGCCTTAAGGGGGGACATGCTCGTCGAAGGTCAAAATTGAGTTTTTATTGTATTTTCAAACCATGATCCTGGACACTCCTTAAACGTTGTAGATAATCTATTTATATAATTTTGAAGCCTTATTATCCTGTATAGTTATTTTAAACATTTGATGACTGCATAAAGTATTTTTGTTACATAACATAGTATTCTTTTAAACCTCTCGCTCTAATGTTTTAGAATATAATCATATTTCGGTACATAACTGTGCAGTGGTGTTAATATTTTTTACATTTATTAATTTTTAAACGCATTTATGAAAATATTAGTAAAATTTATTACGAGATAATTTTTGTAAAATATTCACGATAAAAAATTATATTGATAATCTCTGTGATCCCAAATTTGACAAGAATTAGGCATTTTATTATTCAAAAAATCGGCAAGATTAACACATTTCAAGATGATTCTAAAGATACTTATTATAAGCTATGTCTTTGACCATTCAAGTGTGATAAACATTTTATGAATAATGATTGCTTTATAATAATTATTGACCTAAGAATAAGGTAGTGTTTTTTTGAAATACGCCATTTCTTTTGTCATTCCCCAGTGGTTACGCTACAATATACGGCCGTAGCCATAAATTGACAAACTATAATTAAAGTAGGGAGTAAAATTATGTTAACGCGCGTGTTTGAACATGTACCTAACCGAATTTTTTTTTATTTTTTTTTAAACGGTACATGTTCAAACACGCGCGTCAATATCATTTTACTCCCTACTTTAATTATAGTTTGTCAATTTATGGCTACGGCCGTATGTTGTAGCTTAATCACTGGGGAATGACAAAAGAAATGGCGTATTTAAAAAAAACACTACCTTATTCTTAGGTCAATAATTATTATAAAGCAATCATTATTCATAAGATGTTTATCATACTTGAATGGTCAAAGACATAGCTTATAATAAGTATCTTTAGAATCATCTTCAAATGTGTTAATTTTGCCGATTTTTTGAATAATATAATGCCTAATTCTTGTCAAATTTGGGATCACAGAGATTATCAATATAATTTTTTATCGTGAACATTTTAGAAAAATTATCTCGTAATAAATTATACTAATTGTTTTATAAATGCGTTTAAAAATTAATAAATGTAAAAAATCTTAACACTACTGCACAGTTATGTACTGAAATATGACTATATTCTAAAACATTAGAGCGAGAGGTTTAAAAGAATACTATTTTATGTAACAAAAATACTTTATGCAGTCATCAAATGTTTAAAATAACTATAAAGGATAATAAGGCTTCAAAATTATATAAATAGATTATCTACAACGTTTAAGGAGTGTCCAGAATCATGGTTTGAAAATACAATAAAAACTCAATTTTGACCTTCGACGAGCATGTCCCCCCTTAAGGGAATCGATAATAAGTGTTATTAAAAGTCTCTTTCAAGCTAAATTTTACGTAAAACGACACATTGAAAAGAAGAATACTGTGGCCATTTTCTGTCTCCTTTTCCCCTTTTTGCTAATTTTCTAATTGTTTTGTGACAAATTGTCTTGGCAACATAAACCTTTAAAATATTTAGTACTGTTCGGTTATCAGGAATACAGCGGAAAACACATTTTGAAAATAGCCGATAAACTGGATTATTTGTTAAGTTAACCTAACCAAACCTAACCTAACCCAACCTAACCTAAACTAACCCAAACTAACAAATAATCCAGTATATCGGGTATTTTCAAAATTTGTTTTCCGCTGTATTCCTGATAACCGAACTGTACCAAATATTTTTTTTTGCGATGTTGTTAGACAAAAAGAACTCTGAACAAACGTAAAAGTTTGACGGAAGTGACCCACATCCACATGTATGTTTTGTTGTCTAAAATAATTTATAGGAGACAGGCAAGATGCATGCTAGATTAAAGAGTGAATATATAATAATAAAATAAATAAAATGTATAGAGAATCTGAATAAAGTCGCAAACTGTAAAAAAAACTGATAACGAGTGAATCAAAATATTATGTACCTATTTTTACCTAACAAGTTGAAAACGGGGGAATAATATATAACATAGGTAGGTACATAACTTTTACACTTCTGAGAAAATAATATATTATAACCAATAGAAAAAATCGGTACTGTTCGGTTATCAGGAATACAGAGGCAAACACATTTTGAAAATAGCCGATAAACTGGATTATTTGTTAGGTTAACCTAACCAAACCTAACCTAACCTAACCCAACTCATCTAACCTAAACTAACCCAAACTAACAAATAATCCAGTTTATCGGGTATTTTCAAAATGTGATTTACGCTGTATTCCTCATAACCGAACAGTATCAGAAAAAATCTTTTTTGAAAAAAGTAAGACACCCAGCAGGATCGAACCTGCATCTCTCAGGTTTTGCGTCCATGCACATATACCACTATGCTATAAGCGTCATACTTGATTGCGATAAATTTTAACTAATGGCTCCTAATACACTCTAAAGCGCTTTCCAAGTTGAGTTACTATTGGCGATCGGAGTGCTGCTGTTTCCTGCTGGATGTTTTACTTTTTTCAAAAAGATTTTTTCTATTAGTTATAAGAAGGGCCCGGATTTATATGCTAGTGCATGTTTTATTAGGGTGTATGCACAGCTATGAGAGTTGCGCAGAAATCTGTTTTGAAAGACGCATAATCCAAAAATAAAATTTTATTGTGCATATTGATGCATATTTGAGACGTTAGAACATATTTGAGACATTAGTGCATATTTCATAAATAAATGCATATTTTAGGGCTTTTGAATTTATAATTATAGTTTTTTTTTTAAATCATTTTAACCAAATACAACTAAATCAGGTAGGTACTCGTACCTAGATAGTTTAGAAATTAGATGCACTTGTATTTTTAACGGCGTCCCCGAGCTGTGGATGTATCAGAACAAATCATCTCGGGCACTTTGCGCAATCACCTCTGTAGACGATGAGAGGTCTTTTACTGCGTATAAACAAAATACTGACAGATATGCGGAATATTTTAATAATGCCAGAGCACAATATTGAAAAAAATATTGCAACTTATTTTTTCAGACAAAAAAAACAGCAAATAGTAGGTATGTATGAATACTTAAGTGTCGTTTTTATTTGCGTCTTTATTCAGTATGCATTCTTAAATCTTGTGAATTATTTAAATTTAAAAAATTAAATACTTATATTTAATAAAAACATTTAAAAAATAATGTAAATTATGATAAACCATCTTTTTAAATAAAAATTGTTATATTTCTTTTCTCATCGGATATCGCGCAAAAGCCCGTAAAATTTTTCATACATTTACATGCAGGCGCCGTCCTCAAGACAATATTTCACGCTTAAATCCTTTACCCGAATAAGGAATATTGAAAAACACTCGATTCTCTTTAAGTGATATTCATAAAAATTGAATATTTTCCAGCGACAGGAAATAGGTGGCGTGTCCTATTAGCGTAATTGATGTCCATATTTGAGGCCATTTCGTATAAGTTATTACGCCTCACTCTGCAATACTGCCTCGTTTCCCTTTATGCTCCAAAAGGTAAGAGATAAATTCAAGTTTCCGGTGTTATCGTGTCTGAGAGGCTGATAAAACCGGGCGAAGGTCTCGCGCGAAAATGGTTTCAATGATTTCTTCTTTGGTGAGAAATTTCAGACGGTTATCTTTTATGGAATTGGACTAATTCGACAATCTATATCATTCATAAATTAAGGTTATGCTATGCCTTAGAACTATTTTTTTTATTCGCTAGTTATATTGTCATATACAAAAATAATACATGATTATACACTATAGCTAGGATCAGCGACGTAGTGCCCGTGGGTTCCAGTGCAGCCTAGGAGAACATTCTATGTGCTCTCACTATTTTTCCAATTCGACAAAAATTACCTGATGAAGTAAGAAAAGAAGTCATTTAAAATAAAGACCGCTAAATTTCCATAATTATTTTGTAAGTTTCATACAATATGTTCCATGTACATTTAAAGAGTCGCCGGCGGTGTAATTTTGTTTGGTAATTGTTGACAGCAAAACGGAATAATAGTAATTGGTGGCCAGAAAATAAACAGCTTAAGATTCGCAGATGATTAAAGAGAACTCACATAACTGCTTCATTGAGTAAAGGAAGAGATTCAGACAAAGTTAATGGTTATCAATCGAGCTTACCTTCTACCAACAGAAAATATACTCTAAAACCATTAAAAAGTGGATGATTTTGTAATATAATGAGATCTACCATTAGTGAAAAAAGTGGATGTGAAGCAGATATACGAAGGCGCACATAGAGTGCGAAAAATACGATGTCTTACCACTATTATATGGAAGGATTGGGGAATTTCAATTGCCATGAAAATGATACTCGTGGATATATTAAGGATCTAAATATTTTTGTGTGGTGTCGATTTATACCTTAAGAGCAAAGGGTGGTGTTAATCATCCAGTGACTACAGATGAAGAAACGGCTCTTGACAATAATATTATATTTGAGTCGCATTCTGAAGTTTTTTGGACATGTTGTTCGACGCGGCTCGGATGACCTGGAGAGACTGGTGATTTTTAGTAGCCTCCAGGGAAGGTGATGCAGAGGAAGAGCTGGGGACAGCCTTCAACCCTGCCCTGAAAGAAGCAAAGGATTGAGAGGGGTGGAAAGTCTTGGTCGCTCAAAAGATGGTTTACAAACATTTATCCGTATGTATCTGTTTACGAACGAAATAATGTATACGAAGCAACCCTAATATGAAATGATTTTTATTGACAGAAATTGATAACGATGGTAAATTAATTATTCACACACTGCATCCACTACATGCACCAATGCATGGTATGCTGAACCAAGAAATAATATTTATATTATGACAAAGTGCTGAAGATTTCAATACGTGGCTTTGGAGACGTATCATGATCAGCTTGAATCTATCCACTGCTGGATGAAGGCCTCTTCAAGCTGCTTCCACTTCTCTCGGTCCTGTGCATTGCGTTGCCACGTACTTCCACAGAACTTTATCATTTCATCGATCCAGCGGCCTCTAGGTTTACCTTGCGGACGTTTTGTACTTCTTGGATACCACTGGATGACTAGATTTGTCCAACGATTGTCTCTTCTTCGAGCTATGTGTCCAGCTCATCTCCATTTAAGTCTTTTAATAAACTGTATTACATCGAAAACCTTTGTCTGCTTCCTTATCCACTCATTCCTCTTTTTGTCCTTTCGCGTTATGCCCAGCATGCACCTCTCCATACCACGTTGTGCTACTCTAAGTTTCTGGATCTCTCTTTTACTTAAGGTCCATGTTTCACACGCATATATGATCACGGGAAACACACACTGGTTTGCGCACAGTGGGAGGTCACTTTTGAAGATATTATTCAGGCGGCCAAAAGCATTCTAGCCTAGCTTTACTCTGCGAACAATTAATATACATCCATCTATAGGCACTAACTTATTGTCACAGATATATGTAGCTTTTCACCTGTTCGAGCTGAGTGCCATTGATGAGGATCTCTTTTTGGCCTGCAAAGCAGTTGAACGTGATTTTCGTCTTTGTTACATTTATTTTCAAACCTACTTTGTTGCTTACTTCAGCGAGTTCTTGCATTCTGCTTTGGAGGTCTTCTGAGTCTTGCGAGAAAATTACTATGTCATCGGCAAAGCGCAGATGACTCAGGTATTCTCCATTTATGGGGATCCCTTTGTCATTTGAGTCAAGTTGCCTGAATAAGTCTTCAAGGGTAGCTGTCAATAGTTTAGGTGAGATTGTATCACCTTGTCGGACTCCTTTGCTGATAGGAAATGTGCGATGGTTTATGGAGATTAACAGTGCTGTTGCGCTACTGTATATATTATTGAAAATATTTATATAGCGCCCAAGGATTCCTTGTTTTCTGAGTGCGTCGAGTATTGAACATTTCTTTATCGAATCAAACGCCTTCTCATAGTCTATAAATTGGAGACGTATACCTACTCAAAATCACTTTCACAGAAAGGGAGGCTTCTGTTTTTATATTTGGTATGAGAAACCGACGTACTCATCGAATAATGAAAGGAGCAATAAATTGAGCATAGTTTATAGCAATGCTTTGGCCACATTATGAGAACATTATAGGAAGAAAGAACATTTTCCTGCTCATTACATAAGAAGATAGCGAAGCAATTTGTATACCTGATTTTAGAATATTATTTTCCTCCAAAATCCATTTCCGTTGGTAATGCTAATTGGTTAGACGATAACTATATTCACCAAAATCAATTTGCATATCGATATACGATATACTCTAGTTGAGTGTTGTCAAGTAGTTAGCTTATAAATAAATTATTTTCCCTAAATCAACTCACCTTTTAAATTGACTTCGCAAACGTTACGACTAAACATCGCTAGCTAGTTTATCTGTGGGTCTACTCTATATACAATGCGGCCATCGACGGCTATCAACGGTAGTTTATCACATTTACGTATTGAGGTATAATAATTCTTACAATAAGTTAGCCGTCGAACTAAACCATCAAAACTCTCTATTTCGCTCGAAAAGTTAACACATCCAAGTGAGGGGTTGTTAAAACATAGCACTTTTTGACAGTTTATACGGTTAACTTATTATAACAATTAACCGCCTCAATACGTCGATGTGATAAAATACCTTCGATAGCCGCTTTGCGTATAAATAGACCCACTGATTATCGAAGAAATCAAATAATATTCTAACCCACTATTATTACATTTACATAGTACTTACTTTGTATGTTTTCTCTTTTCGTATTGTTTGAGTACTTTGGCATAGTATAAACTACGTAGATACTTTCTAAATTTAGTCACCTTTCAGCGTTTGGAGGCCTTTGTACATGAACTAAATCTGGCAGTTTGTCTATGTTGAACGATGATAAATCCATCAAAAATCAGCTAACGTATACGTACGGGAATATGCATGTATGCAATTTACCTTGTAATACGGCTCACTTCACGTAGTAAATACCTAGCAACAATAGCCTATGAAATAAATCGATTTAAATCTGTAAGTACTTATAATAACAATTTGTTTTTTTACGCTATTTTACAGTAAACCATTTAAAAGGCCAGTACGGTACGCTGACTTCAGACACTCGTTTTCCCGATTTTTTTAAATGATCGCTTTGCTGAAGGCAATAAATTTCATTATTGGCAAAATTCCCAGCGGAACCCCCTTTGTTGTTATTCAGTACATTTTTTTCAATGCAGTGCCTGCGTATTTACAAACGACAGGGTTTGAAAGGATTTCTTGTTCACTCGTTAACGTTCGCATTTATCCATATAAACATTGTTCAAATTTATGCGTACCAAAGTACAGTTGCAATTGAAGAGCTAAGGGATGAAATAAAATACCTAAGTGCTCTTGAGCCCAAACTGAATAAACCGACTTCAAATTTCAACATGCGAATGTAAAATCTACATACTTAGGTACCTAATAGTTTTCAATATTCTGTAAATAATGTGTTGTTAGTAAATCATTTATTATTACTATCACATGGAAAATTATATATATTTAGTATATTAAGTACTTTTTTTTAATATTAATAATTTTAGTTAGGAAGGTACTAGGAATTCTATTCCCGGGATTCTGAGCTATTTTCGATACCTATGAATCCCGGGATTGATAAACATAATCCCGAAACTTTCGGGATTGATTTCTTTATCAATTTTTATGGAAAATAAAATAAAAACGAAAATACAACAGAAAAAATACTTTTAATAACAAATAACTACATTAGAAATACACTGAGTTTGAATGAAGTTTGATTTATACCCATGTGTAAGTTGCCGATTCATTATATTTTTTCACATAAATTAATAAAAATGAGAAAGATTGGAAAAAACAATGCTTCGCACTATTAAAAAAGTAATTCCACCATGATCTCATACGTTTTACGGCAGTTTCATATTTGGCTGACTAATTAAATTTATGAAGCGGAAATGCCATAAGTACACCATGATTTGCTTTACTATTTTAAATATCGCTAACCCATTCATTAAGTCTTTACTTTCAGTAACAGCAATCTCATATTAAATTCACATTATTATTTATATTACAATATTATTTACTCCATTAAACTTATGTATTTCCGAGATTGAACGTATACAATATTAACAATTAATGTCTTAAATAGTATAAATTATACTAGATCTATTTTTAACCGATTTTATCACTGTTATTCGTAAATATAAAAATTTTATATTAACAATGGAAAAAAATGCTAATCCCGGGACCAGTCCTGGGATTGTCAAATTGTAATCCCGAAATCCCGGGATCAGAATTTTGGCTCGGGATTGGATTCCCTAGTAGGTACTTATATGATGTATACGCAAAAAAAATCTTACGATACTATAAGAATTTATTATTAACAATATGAAGTACCTAGTTATAATCGACAAATAATATTAAAAATAAATAAATTATAGTTTTAACTTTCCATACACAGCAGATACATGCTTGAACTTTATTTCTAATGAATAAGCATAATATAGGTAGTGATTTGAAAACTGTTCTAAGCCCATTTTTTTAAAAATAGTTAGGGATTTACTGCTGATATTACGTATTATCGCGGCCATAACAAGAATAATTACAAGATAAAAATAACTTTTTAAATACAACGTTTTTAAATTTTCTGTTGAATAGGCTCAAACTTGTACTTGATATGAAGTAAATAAAAAACAAACAAACAAACAATCAGTGTTCTATATTTAATACAGAACACTGAAATGTAATTTTGACATTTCATTTTGATTTCCATGTTAACCCACGTATGTATTAATAATTTAGTTGCTATGACCACCCCCTTATCAACCAATAATAGTCTTTTACTTTTTACGGATTTTCCTGAAATAACTTTCCATACAAAACAGAATTAACTGAAAATTAATTCAATTATACTTAAAGATGGCTAAAAGTATTAAAAGAATGCATTGCCATCGTGTTCTGATATATTCTAAAAGTTTCAAATGTCTAGCTAGTCGGGAAATTAGTTAAAAATCGATTGCAAGATTTGTACCGGATAAACAACCACCGGATAGATAAGAATACGACCTAATAAAAACGTTTTAAAATACACGTGTAAACACGTATTATCGTGCAAGTTGCGAGATTGCATACATAGATCAAAACAGTTCAGAAGCTTATGAATTTTCACGCAATAATTGGTACTTGAATGGTGGGTGCGGATGCGTAGTAGAACGATAGTGGTGTACCTGCCGGAAGAAATACGAACTACACTGAACAGAATATTTTAGCGTTTACTGATTATCTACGAACTTATCCGAACCTGTCTGTATCCAGCGCTGGAAATGGAAAGGTTTACAAACCTGAGCGCTCGACAATTTTCTTAAGATATTAACATACTTAGGTACCTACTCGTAGTTACACAATTTAATTTGTATTTTATTAAAATAAGTGTTTTAGATTTTTTGTTATATGACCTATCTAGCTCGGATGATCAAATTATTTTTTCTACGACACGAAGCGATAATTTTACCGATTTTACGAACCGGAACGTCGCTCCAGTCATTTTGAGCCCTGAATCTGTCAAATAGCACCATACATTTACAACATCGCGTCTCGCTTATGCTTGAAGAATAAGATTGGAGAGACAGTCACCACTTTTACGCATAAACAGTTATTATCGCGATAGATTAAAATGCTCAATATTAATAATTGGTGCAAGTAAATCCATGAAGGTATACAGGCGCTATTATAATACATCAGTTTTAGTCTGGTAATATTCGATGATCATTTTAAATAGGTAGGTTACCTATTTAAAACTTTAGTAAATGATGATGACGTGTATATATAACAATAATTACAAGATAAAAAAAACTTTTTATATACCACGTTTTTAAATTTGACAATTATATGTATTAATAAATACTTCTTTTTATACTTGATAGACATACTGAATACATATAGAATACTGAGATGTCATTTTGACATTTCATATTGATTACCATAGTAACGCACGTATATATTAATAATTTAGTTGCTAGGACTCGACACACAAGCAAAAATGTGTACTGGACAAACAAAAATACGAGCTAATAAAAACGTGGTAAAATATATGATTAACGTTTTCATTTCTTAGTTATCAATTTTCTAAGCTCAAATATCAAATATGTTTTTGTTATTTTTCGTTTGGTGCTTAGAAAATTATCAATAATTTTATATAATAAGTACTAAAAAACGAGGTAAAATATTAATATAAATTAAATATTATTAAAGACACTTTTTCATATATTTTATTATGTTTTTTAAATAAATTTACGTCTAACCATTTTTGTCACGTCGGGTAGGTAGTCAATTTAGAAAAAACATTATTTTTACTCTTTTCACAATGACAACATCACGATGAAAAACAAATAAAAATGTAGCATTTGCTGTCAATGTAAGTAGTATATTTGCGTGGAGTGGTAAAGCTAAATTGTATAATATATATTAACAATTTAGTTATTATAATGTAGTAAAAATATTCCACTTCTATGGAATATTAAATCAACTATGTATCACACAAATAGGAAGTCCTACAACATACCATGCTTGCTCCCTTGAGACATGAAACGGGCAGCTAGTTTTAAATTATATTCTTCGCAAGTACTTACTTATTTCAAGATTCAATTGCATATATTATTATTTGGTTATTTTAGTAAAATTGTTATTAAATACATTATATAATTTGTATAGCAAGTATAATTTTATTTTCGGATACTTACTCATTCTTTTATATTATTTTCCGGATTTTCTCACGTTTCGCTTAAAATTTTCAGCCGTATCAGTTTTTCAGCTAAGCGCTGTGCTGGTGTAAATTTTCTGCGCGCAAAAAAGAGTTTAAAAAATGAGTCTTTTTGCGAAACAATAGGTTTTCCGGTGAAATGACGCGCGGCGAACGGGCTACTCGCAAACCGTCGCGTTAAATGACCGGACCGCCTTATTGTGTGAAACAATGGACAGTGTAAACGAATACACTTGCATATGGCTTGGCCAAGTGTACATACAACTTACTGCAGTGATTCCAAACCCTTTTTTTGTACCATGGCAAACTAATCAAAATATATTTTATTCCATGAACACTGAATAATATTTTCGTAGCTGAAATAACTGCATTAATTAACTATTTATTTTATTCAATGAATAAATCAAAATATTTAAGAATATACCATTCTAAGAATAGAATAATTTGGAAGAGCGCTGACGAGCAGGTATTAAGGGCCAATAGTTAAAATTTGTCGTAATTAGTTTTTCATCTTCTAGTACAGTCGACAATGCGCACAGGGCGTAAACCCAAGAGATGCAGGTTCGATTCCTGCCGGGTGTCTTACTTTTTTCAAAAAGATTTTTTCTATTTGATATATTATTTTCTCGGAAGTGTTTTAAAAATGATGTATGTTCAATAACTGCATTAAATACTGTCTTTAATATACAGCCATATATTTCCGATACAACATTTCACGGTAAAGTCTGATACGGTGAACTGCAAGCGTATAAATTTCCGAACACGAACCAAATAATAGTTCTGATAAAACCGAAGGTTAGTCGACGGACGTTCCCAGTTACTGATTTGATCCAACGCCATGACCAATCGTACGACTTATGGGGATAAACAACTCAATCCGTGTCGGCATATTGATAGGCGATATTAAATACATTGCCACAATTACAAATTCTCTAATAACCATTTTCCGTAGTGTCCAATTATTGATTTGCACATTATACTCAGTAAATAGCTTACTGCAGTTATAATTTTCGCAATATCCGTTTTTCCACATAGTCAGCCAATGACGTAAACTCCATTTAGAGTAGCTGACTCAATTATAATAATTTTTTCCTAAATATTCTTTTCAATACATTATTTTGACCGTGAGTAGATACGTCAATAAATAGCGGATCATAATTCATTGGACATATTATCACTCGAATATAAGTTCCTGGTCTGTTGGTACCTCAGTCTCTGTATCGCTCCGCACAATATCGCATTCTACCAAGACTCGGACCTCGGAACAGTATCATAAGTATTGTAACATACTCTTTTACCGATTGTTTACGCTGCAAATAAAACTCGCTCCTCCATCCATCAGAGCAACCACCAAATCTCTACTTCTTCATCCACAACACCATGACTCCCACAATGGTGAACCCGACGTTCCACACAACCTTCTACCGCCAAGTTCAGCAAGGTGCAAATGGGATACGAGACCCTATCACAGTGATGACCCCCACAGACTTATTTATATCTATCTATTCTTTCATACTCATATTTTGCATTATATATTGTACATATTATTTCTGTACTGAAAAATAACAATTTAAAAAAATATTTTTAATAAGATATTTTCATGCATAATATAAAACTTAGGTAGTGATTAGATAGCAAGGTCCCTACAAAACCGCCCGGACAAAACCGCCCAAACATTGCCGCTCAGATATTGCCGTCAAACAAAATCCGCCCGTTCCAGTGCTCGCCAATTCCGCCCGGATAAATCCGCCTAGGCAAAAACCGTCCGCAAAAAATACAAAAATATATATTTATTATTATTATTTTGGTATTTTAATTGATTATCGATAGAAATTTACATACCTACGATAATCAGTGTAATTTGAGATTTAATCCGTTGGAGCTGTTAGTAGAGTAATTAACAACTTAAAATCATCAGTTTTTAACACTTAGTACAAAAATCAACAAAGAATGCCGATACTACGTGTTTAATTATTGTAAATTCTACAAGACTACGTCCAAAGGTTTGTAAGTGAGGTTTATTTTACCACGTTTTTCTTAGTTCGTATTCTTGTGTGTCTGGTGTTTGTTTATCCAGTACAAATCTTGCAATCAATTTTTAACTAACTTTGTAAAAACAATAGGTATGTGTAATTGCCAGACCCAGGATTCGAACCTGGGAACCACGACACTATATGCCAACGCTTAAGCCGCGCGACCACCGTGGACGTTTACTTAAATAATATATTGTGAAAAATGTGGATATCACAATATTATGTTATCACAAAAATTCAGTAACATTCATGTAGTAAAAAAAATACACCTGAATCATGCGTAAATAAGATCAGCTTACTCCTTAAAAATGAGTAAATAAAACAGATAACATTACAATGCCTAGTATCAGACTAGAGCTTGTTATTTCTCTACTGTTTTCGTTTCTAGAGATTCGAGAATTATTTTCGAAATCAAGAATACTGTTTTCTTAAGAATTCGAGATTAGTTTATTGATTTCTCTGAACGGTCCATTTCCTTGATGATTTTTCGTTTTTCAACAATTTCTTTTTTTACAACGTTTTTATTAGCTCGTATTCTTGTGTGTCCGGTGTTTGTTTATCCAGTACAAATCTTGCAATCAATTTTTAACTAACTTTCCGACTAGCTAGACATTCGAAACTTTTAGAATATATCAGAACACGATGCCAATGCATTCTTTTAATACTTTTAGCAATCTTTAAGTAGAATTGAATTCACTTTCAGTTAATTTTGTTTTGTATGAAAAGATTTTTCGGAAGAAATTCGTAATCCAATCCACTATTATTGGTTGCTAAGGGGGTGGTCCTAGCAACTAAATTATTAATATATACGTGCGTTACTATGGAAATCAAAATTATATTTCAATATTCTATATTTGTTTGTTTGTTGCAAAATAGCAAAAAAATGATTTGTTGACAATTGCCTTATTTTTCCTAAATTATTAATACATAATATAATAATTGTCAAGTTTATATGATTCAACAGAAAATTTAAAAACGTGGTATATAAAATGTTCTTTTTATCTTGTAATTATTTCCCATTCAATATTAATTATTACCTATATTTTTAATGAAAGAATACAGTTTAAACCAAAATTTAAATAATTATAATATTTTATTTCTATGGAACGATATTTTATGCATGTCCATCGGATAGATTCCAATGTTGGAAATAAAATATATTTTTATACAAAGCAGTTGTATTGTCATTGAATTATATTTTATGCATATATAACATAAATATATTATACCTAATATATTATGTGGTGTGTGAAAACTAACCTAACACATTTTTTATTTTATTATTGCAAACAAACAGTTCAATCTATCATATTACATTAAGAATTAAAATATAGAGAAACAATACTCATAAGTCATAATAATAAAAGAGTAAAACAAAATAAGTGATAAAAATTGTAAAATTCAACAATGTAATTACTTTTATAATATATAAACCAATAAAATAATAATTATAAAGCTATACTAGGTTTCCCCAAGTATATAAAATACCTCATATAGTCTCCTGGATATCCTAAGAGTACCTAAAACAGCGACTGCATTACCATAAAAAAGTTATTCGCTGTCTTGTAAGTATACTCAGTCGAACGACACTCACCTGTTTTATTAGCCAAGCCATGATCGATCTCAGCCATCGTCTTCAAAGCAGACGGTCCCAAGAGTCAAAAAATGTCTGAAAACTTAGGAGACAGACGTATTTTTTGGTTTTGTTAGACTGAACTGATTTTTCAGGTAATATGCCGTGATTTTTTAATTATATTGTCACTTCTACTGTTAGCTTAATCTGTTTTAACGGAACATTTTCCATATACATTAATAATATATTATAAATGAAAGACGTATATGCTACAATGTGTAATGGCGTTCGTTTTGCAGTAGATGAGTTTGATTGATGGTTCAATTAATATGTTGGAAACATCAAAAGCATTGCATTTTCCGTTGACGTGTAATATGTTTCATGACTAGTAGGTACATTATAAATATATTTATCACGTAAATCTCATTTTGAAACATAATAATATGCCCACGAAAGCATGTTTAAAATAGTGTGTGTAGATGGGTTGAATAATATCAGATAGAACTGCGAGTCATATTATTATAATAATTTATGTATCTAGATTCTAGCGTAACTCTGTTCATAGGTTATCTTCTACTTTGCAATAACCATGGGCGCGCTACAAATATTTTGGTTTTCACAAATTATATCGTCACCTTACTATTAAGACGATACATCAGTGAAACGGCAAATAATTTTCAACTATAGGCGCGACGAAATTTTGGACTCGCTGGCATTCGGAGAACGAACGTCGAGGTGTGAATACGTCAATTTGTTTCGTGATGGCGACGGGGGTATTAATTCTTAAATCGTGTAAAGATGACTAAAAACGTTAACCATTTACTTGAAAAAGAAAACATGTCAATGAATATATTATTATTGTTACTAATAGAACATACGTTAAAGTGCCCACCACCACCCGTCATATATGCACAGCCGTGGATATGCACGGCCGCTTTCTATGACGCTTTAAACGTGCCTGAAAGAACTGATTTTAAGTGCTCATTCCGTCCCGAGACGGGGCCGCACGGGACTGATGCTGCAACCATGCACCGTAGTGCTTAAAGAAGAAAGTTAAGTTAAAGTACTTAAAACGGCAAATAATTCTCAACTATAGGCGCGACGAAATTTTGGACTCGCTGCCATTCGGAGAGGGAACGTTGAGCTGGAAACACGTCAATTTGTTTTGTGATGGCGACGGTGTATTAGTTCTTAAATCGTGTACAGATGACTAAAAACGTTGCCCATTTACTTTAAAAAGAAAACATGTCAATGAATATATTATTATTTTTACTGATACAACAATAAACAGAACATTAAATGGACGCATGTTGGATTTATATGACAAATTATATTTCGGTCGGCATGCGTCATTTGCACCCGCCACCCGCAATCCGCGCATCGCCTAGCCACGATCATTTTAGACCATGCCTCAACTGAGGTATAGCCTTAAGACCTCGAAGTCCGATATTATGGAAAAATAAAGTTAGTTAGACAAAATTTAATTAAAAAAAACATTTTAAATCATATCAAAACCACGGTTCTCAAGACTAGTATGCTGTCCATCTATCGAAAATTTAAAAACTCATAGGTCTCATGATTTCAAACATGGAATTAAAACATCGTATTTCACAACCAGTGTTAGCAGATTCATAGCGAGGTGTTTAATATAGTTTTTATTACGTTTGTTTTCCTTCCCCTCAACGTTCTTCTCAAATAAACTTAATATGATCCCAGCATCGGGAAAAATCTAAAATGTACGTCGATATACAATCACAGTATCAGTGTTTTAACTGTGGTTGACAAAAACATTTATCACACGGGGTATGAAACAAAGCTATTTGGCATGAAAAAACGCTAGATTTTGTGAAAATAAAATTGCAAGTCAATGCCTTTGCTTTCGCGTATCGAAAAAATGTCGATAGTGTAAAAACCACATATTAAATTTAACAAAAATATTTAAAAATTAACAACAAATACTCACGTGTTTGAATACGAGAGCTTCTTTCTTATATAGGACAGACATAGAGAATTAATGAACATACCTTTTAGATGAATAATTGTTAAATTATTATTTTTTATTTTATATACGCGGAAATTTGGAGTAGTACCTATATTTACAAAAACATTAGATAATGCATGAAATTGTTTCATCGTGTTTTATTTCTCACTAAAATAGGTAGGTAACCGACCTACCTGCATTAAATATCTGATAGAAATTGGATGCGCATGAAAATAAATAAACTAAATATCTAGCGTCTTTTCAACACATTTAAAGCTGTTGGAGGCTTGTTGGTTGGGAGCATTTAAAGGTGTTGCCAACTTTGCGTTTTTCTTGCCAGATCTAGCATTTTTCGATAGGCATTAAACAACGCTAGTAAAAACGCCACAAGCCAGGTGCGTTTTTTGCAAGCTAGATGCCTATCGAAAAATGCTAGATCTGGAAAGAAAAACGCTAAGTTGGCAACTCAGGTAGTGGGTAGTAGATGGGAACATGGCCCTTCTAAGGGGGGGTGGCTGACAAGGCTCTAGCTTGGTGGCCCGGGTTTAGAGGGGGCGCAGCGTGGCAGGTCGACCAGTTGCGTGAGATAAACATATCGCACCGTGAATGTAAAACCAAGGCAACTGCAAAAGACATATTTTGGATATATTAGGGTTTGAAGTCTTCGTTTTGTTAGGAGAAATAGAGTTTCTAAAAAAAAAACTATAATATTTGGTTTATATCTACATTATATTGTATGAACTTTCAGTTACTTTACTTTTACATTATCAAGTTCACGACTTTTGCAGTTGTTTTACATTTAATCTCAAAATTGAAATATTTGCAGATCCCTTGGTTTTACACTCACGGCGCGATATATTACAAATTTACTCTAATACTAAAAAAAATCGCCTGTGGTGTTATTTTACTTCAAGACTATTTGATGTGATATAATTAAATGATAATACACGTTTATAAATTTACTTTAATTGTGTATAGTGTGTTTCCAGACTAATAAAAATGACTATTTTTATCAATCATATTGAAGGTAAATTATATGCTTGACTAGCACAAAGAGGAGTCGTAATTATTGCTTTATAATAGAATACCGAGTGCCAACAATTCAATAATTCAAGAGTAGATTCTTTTAAAAATACTAAAAATCGCTATATTGTAAGAATAGCGTCCTTACGCCCATACTTTTACCTTGCGGAACCCTGGGGTTCCATTGGGGAATACCATTTAGGAAACACAAATATAGAATATCACACTGCCCGTAATACTTACGATATGTTTGGGGGCCCGCTTCTGGATGTGGGGGGAATGGATGGGAACGCCGATAATTTGTGAGCTTTATTCTTTTTTCTAAATAATTGCGAATCACTAGTATCTCGCGGTATCCTGGTTGACAATCACTTCTACCTAATACACGTTTTCTCATTGTGCAAGTAGCAATGTCAAATTTAAGCATTTGTTTTGCATGGAGCATTGTATAGCTCCAGTAAGAAACGTTTATCAACTCCTTTTCATGGACCTCGCGATACGCATTTAATATCTGCGTGTGTCAGATTACTTTGTGGGCGAGTCACTGTCACGCCAGGCCAAACTGAAACACTGACATGTTTAAAATTCACAAAAGCCCGACAAAGAGTTCGCACGGAGTGTTGCCCGTGCATGGGCCAGATGGTGTTGTCGTTTGTAAAAAAATAATAAACACATGAATACACATAATTGTTTTTGAGACATGTTATGTATACTCTTTCATGTAAAACGGGCGGGGAAATTTTTCGCTAGGCCTATTTTTCACCGCGAAGGGGGGCCGACGGATAACAATGAAAAGCCACATTGTTTTAAACGTTATCAAAAGTATTGAAAATCCATTTTTGCAGTTATACTTATTTAGTAGGCGCGTTTGGAAAATCAGATCAGAGTGTATTTTTAGCGTGTGACATGTAACACATAATTTATTTTTTCACACAAAAATAAACGCACTCGATTAGATTCGAACTACCGATTGTTCGGTTATGAGCCGAACGCACTACCATTACGCCACAGTATGATACTCTAATCGAGACGATTATACAGTATAATATTATAGTTTAGAATTGTTCCGTTACCTAGGCAGCGAATTTATTATTGTCGGCCATTTGCAATTCCTTACGTAAACAAACGATTAAACGTCAATTAGTAATATAAGTTAAAATGTATAGAAATAAACCAACGGCGTTCCAAAAAGCGGTCTTTTTTCTTGAGTGTGTAATTTAACAAGACAATTAAGAGCTAGCAAAGAATCTAGTTTATCAAAAGTTTTGTTAGGCCAAAGAAGTATAACTTCTAACGCGCGTACATAAGTGCACACACCGTTTTTTTTAAATATAGCAAACAAACAGTTACAATCTATCATATTACATTAAGAATTAAAATATAGAGAAACAATACTCATAAGTCATAATAATAAAAGAGTAAAACAAAATAAGTGATAAAAGTTGTAAAATTGTTACGTTGCCTAGGCAGCGAATTTATTATACAGTATAATATTATAGTTTAGAATTGTTTCGTTGCCTACGCAGCGAATTTATTATTGTCGGCCATTTGCAATTCCTTACGTAAACAAACTATTAAACGTCATAGTGCCAGTTGTCACTTTAAAAATAAAAACAATGATAAATTATTATATAATTTAGTAATATTAGTTAAAGTGAATAGAAATAAACCAACGGCGTTCCAATAAGCGGTTCTTTTTCTTGAGTGTGTAATTTAACAAGATAATTAAGAGCTAGTCGAAGAATCTAGGTTATAACAAGTTGTGTTTTTGTTTTGTTACGCCAAAGAAGTATAACTTCTAACGCGCGTACAAAGTACACACACCGATTTTTTTATTCAAGATTTTGAACTATAAATACAAGGAGCCATATACATTATTTCTGTTATGACATTTGTAATTATTTGGACAACACGTGGTTAAGTTTTAAACACCAGAAATAAAATATGTACATCGCATTTACGCACATAATGACTGCCATTTGTTATGTTTATTGTGATTAGAGTCTGTCTTCTATAAGCTGGCGTGCGGTTTCCCCCCGCTTCAGCATCCATCTCGTTCCCTCCCATTGAAATCTTGCAACAGTTGAACGCGATGGCACAATGCTTTCCGCGTGACGTGTACGCCAACTTATAGAATACAGACTCTACTTTCTCGGATATTATAGTTATAAACCATTGTATACGAATTTCACAGGATTTTACAACTAAATAATAATGTAAAAATGTAGTAGTATCAGCTGCTTATATATTCATTGTCGTGTCCGGAAATTTGTACGTATGCAGTTCGGCGTCAAATGTTGTATCGGAAATATACAGTCGTATATTAAAGACCATTCATCCTTTTTGGGTCGTATAGTCCTTCATGTCTAAATAAAACACGGTTCTTGTAGGTTTGCAGAAAGCTAGCGGCAAACAAATTTTGAAAATAGCCGACATACTGGATTATTTGTTAGCTTAGGTTAGGTTAGGTTAGACAAAATTGGAACATCATTGTCTTGCATTATTATTGGCTCACGGCGACCTGTGCTACAGTTTTTTGTTATATGTGTGCAATTTAAATGTAACCGCTCATAGTAACAGATTTTTTTTGTCATACTCCATGCAATTTGTTAAATAAATCTCTCAGAGCAGTAGTGCAAAGTTCCCTGCGAATGAACCTACAATAGGTCACTTAATAACTAAAATATACATCATGAATTTATAATGAAAAAAAAAATGAAAATAAATTATTATAAAGACATGGCTGGCATCAGTTTTGATAAAATTTAGTATATTATACATATATATTGTTTCAATATGTGTATGCGACTATTTGTTTTACAAAGGGCTGGCGCGTGCTGGGGTCGGTTCAGTATTCACGCACTCAAGCACTGGTAAACGGACGGTACACTTTTGATGGATGATGAGGTTTATGAATGATGATGATAAGTTCAGGATGGATGATTTCGACCTGACGTTCACTCAAACCGTAACAGATTTAATGCTACGAAGGTCGAGCAGATGCATTGTGTATGAATCACTTTGTAGTTAACGTGGCCTTGTTCGTATCGTACCAGATAGAGAGCGATAGCTTTAGCAAGCCTACGTGCGTCGGCTTTCTTGGTGTAAATCGAGCTGACTCTTAAATCAGTTTGCATAATTATTTGAATTAGGTTAAGCGGTAACAGGCCTACACGCACCCGTTGTCTTGAGCTAACTGAATGTTATTCAATCACGGTCAATTCAAACACCCGTAATTGTTCGTCGTGTTGTCTTGTGACAATAATAAATAAGGGATTTGGAAGAAGTTGGGAAGAAAGGAATGAGGGCTAGCATATTTGGCCCAACCAAATAGTATTAAACATTAAGTTGGAATGGCCTATTATACTTATATTATAAGTGTAAAATAGTTGTAATAATTATTGTAAGTTAAATTTTGTCGTATCCGGAAATTTGTACATAAACAGTTCACCGCAGGACACTTTTTCGTGCGCCGCAGTACGTGAAACATGAGTTCGTGTAACATTTAATCAAATGACGAGTTCTTCGTTGAAAATTTCACCGTGGAGTATATTTGTATGCATGCTACAACTTGTGGCAAATTTTATGAGATGTTTTTACTAGATTAGGTTAGGTTAGGTTAGGTTTAATCTAATTGGAACAGTACTATTTGCAAACTATCGCAGCATTTTGTAAGATACGTACAAATATATTCCACGGTGAAATGTTCAACGAAAAACTCGTCATTTGATAAAATGTTATACGAACTCATGTTTCACGTACTGCAGCGCACGAATAAGTGTCCCACGATGAACTGAATACGTACAACTTACATGTAACCAAATTTGTACCTACCCTCATAAACGAAATCTGAGATGAAGAATTATGTATTATTAAGATTTGCCGGGTGGCAAGGTGTCATAATAAAAGTAACATAGAATAAATTTCCTTTTGTAATATGTCTATGCTTCATAAAATAGTACCCACTGATTTAAATGTCGGTCAAATTTGAGAATGCGTATGTATTCCCTCCAGATTGTTTGAGTGTCCGTAGACATCGTCTGTGGCTTGGAGCAATAAAAGAACACGGTGATGGTTTGAAGAAAACGACGAGGCTTATTGCTGAATACAATTACGGATGTTACATTATTTTGAATAAAATTATAAATATTATAAAAATGTACAAGGGATGGACCATGCTAACAGATTGAATGACGGGGGTGTCTAACAAGACACTTCACAAAATCTTTCTCGAAAAATCGAACGGCATCTGTCTGCCACGTGTGATCAACGTGTGTATTTGAAAAATATCTATTAGAGCAGTGGTTCCCAACTCCGGTGGCTCCGACCCATCTAACAAAAATTTCCTATCTTGGGACCCACCTTTTAGCTGTCTTAGAGAAAAGAGGGCATAAATATTGGCAATGCTCAGATTCCCTAGTGGCAAGTCGTGGAACTACTTAATGCTGTGTTATTTGTTCTAATTCAAATAAAAAAAATATTTTTTATAAGTGTTAACAATATGAATGAAAGACTGTTGAAATAAGAAACACAACTTAAATAAAAAAAATATATTACTTAAATACCTACACCTGCAAGGTTTTTTTACAAAGTTATTTCAATGGGAAGGATGTATTTGTTTCTTATTTGTCTTACAGTTTTAGCATCAACTTCAACTTTAGTTACTTTTAATCGCAGTGAGTTTGATATATCCAATTTATTGCGGTATTTAGTTTTAATGTTAACCATAGCCGAAAATCCGACCTCACATAGATATGAGGTAGTAAAGAGGAGGAGGACTTTCATAGCTTCATCGAACAGGCAAGGATAATTATCAGCAACTGAGAGCCAGAATTTCGTTAACTGTTTACGATTGAAACTATTTGTCAGTGACGTATCTTCTGATAAATCAATGAGTTCTTCACTTGCTTTTGTTGACATACTAGTTGGGTAAGTCGTCTTGAAATGGGTTACAAATCGAACGCGACGAATCAAACTTTTTCATCTCTTCCCCAAAATAGTCGTCAAAGTTATTTATTAACAGTAATAAATGACTGGAAATTTCAGACAGTAGGGGAGAGCAGGTAGGATTCGTACACTTTTTACTCTAAGCCGTATAAAAACAAAACTGTAAGATATTTTTAAATAACTTCAATTCTGTTATATATCCAATATATTTGGCTTTAATAATAGTGAAGTATAGTTTAGATAGAAATCAGCATGGCGAAGCTACGGTAACTTTTCTGAAAAATGGAAAACGTACGAAACTACCCCACACGTGGGGTCAAAGAAAATGCTATTTATTCAATGTAATATATTCATGTATTGAGATCAAAGCTAACACAGAATCAGCCTTCATGTAATAATAATTAATAGTTATTGTTTTTAAAGTGCTTATAACTACTTAGTCATAAAAACATAACACTTTTATTTATTTTTTTGTTAATAAAGGAACGAATAAACCAACATTATAAAATTAACCATTAGAGTAATAGGTCTTAATCGTATTTAATAGTTGTACTATCCAACATTATATATAGATAGGTCTTTTTCGAAGCTAAATATTATCCGGGCTGTTCTTGCTGTAAAAGCAGATTTTGATACCGGAAAAACACATACCACATCTGATATGTAAACTGTTCCTTCATCTTTGGTAGTGGGAAAGACAAATTTCCAGGTATGAGGCTTCTTCCTTAAAAATGAAACTTTGTATTCAACAGGACTATATTTTTTAAGCACCTGCCCAAGATAATTTAAACGGTCTTTGTTTTCTTGAACTCTACTATCATAAAGCGTTCTTCTTTGATGTTCTCTGACGTAACTGGAGTTTCATTGTCAGTATCCGATCCTTCAGACGTCTCTTCGATGAGAGAACAACAACTTTCTCTTAAACTCATATTAGCCTCATCCTCACAATCAGTTTCATCCTGACTATCAGTCTTTACAGTTTTATTTTGCCTCTTTGGTTTAGTTGTCCCTGAAGTTTTCTTCTGTCTCTTTGTTTTGGTTCTTGTATCTGACAGTAAATATAATGCTCGCTTCATCTCCTTAGCCCCTTGTTTCCTCTCTTGCTCTTGCTTCTTCAACTGTTTTGCTTTTTCTATTTCTTCTAGTCTATTTTTTTCAGTCCATAATAGTCCAGATAGGGCCGGATAATTTCTGGAAATATTAATCCTACAGTTGATGAAGATGCAGGTGCAGTTGCAGGCGATAGCAAGGGGGGTGATACTGGCGCTGAGCTCCATGGAAGATCTTGTTGAGTAATCTCTGTTTCTGCAGGTAGAGTTTCTGGCACATTGGCATCTTGGCCCGCTGTAGAAGTTGATTGTCCACCTTACGTGGATTCTAACGGCTGCATCTTGCATCATTGCATCTTCTGTTCCTGTCCCCTTTTTCACATATATTCGCGGCATGGTTCTGTAACAATAATATTTTTGGTGAACAATCTTTCTACTGCCACGCAGTTAGGAATGGGGAGCATTCGTATTGTACGAATCTACCCCACTCATAACTGCACGAAGGTACCCCAAACCGAGAAATCAACAAATTAATTGAAAATAAAAATAACCGCTATAGTTAGCCTAAAATGACTATTTACATATTAAACAAAGTTATCACTCCATAAACTATACTAAGTCACTTATAACATTCGTGCAAAATTTATAACAGTTAAGCGTTTTCAAAAGTGAATACAAAAAATACTTACGTAGAGCAAAAACACGTATCGGCGTGCTCCGTCGAAGCTGTTGGCCGCACTGATGCCCTGCCCCGCGGTTACACTATGCGTATGAGCGGGAGTCTTACATACAAACGTGATCACGCCAATGAATTGGATAGTGAAGATATTGCCACTGTACGAATGCTCCCTGTGTACGAATCCTACCTGCTCTCCCCTACGTTCATCTTAGGCTGCACTTGGTTTTCAATAATAAAAGTTTCAAGTGTTTCAAAACAATCATACTTGCCATTCTCAATACAACTTTTCCACAACATAAGCTTTTTCATGAACGCTCGAATTTTATCGTGAACTGCAAAATTATTTTTTTTAATTCATGTATACAGTGGCGAGGGCCCACTCAATATTCGCTCGCGACCCACTGGTGGGTCGCGACCCATAGTTTGGGAAACCATGTATTAGAGTATTGATCTACTAACAATATCTGCCGGTGAAGGACATCTGAAATTTCCTTCATAAGACTGGCGTAGAAACATTTAATGATTACTTTAGCCTTAAATATTAATTTAGAATGTCTATTATTTTAAAATGATGAGTATTAATTGAGTTGTTAAAGGGTGGCCTTGAGTCCACTCGAAAATAGTTCCGGCTTCTTTATGTATCCAGAGGAGACCTCCCCCAAATGCTAAAATTTGGGAGGGGGGGTGAAAATACATTATATGTGTCGCTAGATTTCAAAATAAGTCCACCTTTAGGCATTTTTGACTTTTTTGTGAATTGTTGAAGAACTACTAACTGCTTTCTAACACTCCTGCATTATCGAAATGTGGAACTTATGTCCTATTATCCTATTGTCCTATTGTCCTATTATGTTATATTATCATTATTTTTTTAACGCGAAGCTACATATTATTATATTTATTTTGTATCAATAAGTTTGCAATCTTGGCAGTTTTTTGCGTGAAAACGTTGTTAGCCATTTGCTTTACATGTAGAAATTCTTTGTCGAAATGCACATTTCAATAATAATAATTATATATGGCTGTGCCAGTAAGGGATTAGAACACGCTATCGACGGCTTAAGAAACGCTCTACCACGAGTGTTACCAAAAATATGTCAGAAAGGGTAATAAAGTAAGCTAATAAGAAAAAAATACTAGATTTTCTCAATTTACAATTGTCTAGAATCCAGCATTTTAAAAAAATATATCATAATAATTATTTAGGCTATACTTTAGTTGAGGCATGGTCTAAAAAGATCATGACTATGCGATGCGCGGATTGTGCAAATGACGCGAGCTGAACGAAATATAATTTGTCATAAAAATTCAACATGCGTCCATTTAATGTTATGTTTATTGTTATATTAGAAATATTAATAGTATATTCATTGGCAGTTTTCTTTTTTAAGTACATACGTAGTTTTTTAGTCATCTTCGCACAATTTAAGAATATATTCCTCCGACGCCATGACTAAACAAATTGACGTGCTCACACCTCCACTGTCGGTCTTCGATTGGCGACGAGTGCGAAATTTCGTCGCACCTACTGTTGAAAATTATTTGCCGTTTTACTGATGTATGCTCTTAACACTGTTTTCACACGACCAAAGATTAAAAAAGAATTAATAAAATAATTCATGTAATTAAAATTGTTATAATATATATACTTATATGTATAATATATACTGTCGAATAAGATCTTCTTGTCAACACGTTAAAACCGTGAATAATGTATAATAAGCCCTTCCTACTTTTAACCGCACTTCGACTGCAACGACTTCCGGTTATCGACGGGTTGTCCACGTGTTAAAACTGTGAACTAACAAGCCCTTCCTATTTAGTTGATCGCACTTCGACTACAACGACTTCCGGTTATCGCCTATATCATCTTGTCGGACAGTAGGTACTCTATATTTACATCAATGCTACCATTTTTGGCATATATTTTTTGAATAAATCGATACATTATAACCACAGAACAAATTAATAAACGGAAATATGAAGCAGTCGCCATTCATATAACAAGAATTTGAAGCTCGATTTAATTGTAAATTAAAGACGGTCCGGTCAATCCAGAATGTCCTCAAATTATAACATTATTGAATGGTCGCTTTGCTTACGTGACAAACTTGCATTATTATGATACAGACATAACTATAGAAAATAACATATTTTTATACTTTAACACGGTGCTTAAGTTTGTCCCATATTTTACACCTTGGAGAATTAAACCGTGTTTCAGCCTCACCCTGAAGACATTCCACTAACCATTATTTTTGTGTTACTTGTTTGTAACTGTATATAAGTTTGTGTTGAGTAGTTGTAATTTTCAATTTAATTTCCATAAAACACCATCATAAATAAAATTTACGATCGAGAGTTATTCTTGAGGTTTGACGTATGGCGCACTGGTCATGATAAATGTAACACAGTACAAATTTCCTTTTGGAGAATCTCCGATTGCTTCGTATTTATATACGCCGTAAAAATAGTACCCTCTGATTACAGCATTGAATAATTTAAACAAGTTAAGTTCCACGTATCTGTCCTTCACCTAAAACACAGTGAGTTGATTAAACTTTTTTTTATTAAATTTCAGTAGGAAGCATGCGTCGATCTCTAATAGTGGGCATTTTATTAAAAAAAAATACACACATAAATATATATATATATATTATAATATATGTGCCTATGAATAAAAATAAACCTTGAAACGAGGGATGAGTTAAACACATTATAATTATTTTTCTATGTTACTGCCCAACTATGTTATATATATGTGTTATAACAGTAGTTCTACAATAACGATCAATATAATTATATATATTTAAATGTCAACATAATAAATGTAGGTATTCAGGTTTTTGCTATAAAATATTATTTTAAAAAGATTTTAATAGCTATATTTATTGATAAGCACCTACTTCTGTGTATGTGTAAGAAATACCGGCATTCAATAATAAATACCGAAAAACCGGTATTGACATTTTCATTCGGTATTGCGATCCCTACAAATCTAAGATCAGACTCTAAGCGCACATTAAAAAGGCAACTAATGTGAGTTTTGATTTATTTAATATTTTAAATATATTTTAAATCATTATTTTCAAAGTGTATCACCGTCAATTGAATCTGAAAATTAGAATGAGTATTATAATATTATATCCTATTTTGTAATGTTGAGTATGAGGTGTGAGAGCTTGCAAGCAGTGAGATGTAAAAAGTTCAAAGGGCTCAGGATTAGGGAATCCAATCCCGAGCCAAAATTGTGATCCCGGGATTTCGAGATTACAATTTAATTATCCCGGGATTGGCATTTTTTTCGATAGTTAATATTATTTTTTTATAAACTTATACAAATAACATTAATTCAAAGTCAAAAATAAATCTAGTATAATTATTTATACCAATGTTTCTTAACCTTTTATATCCGCGGACCACAAAAAATCAAAAAATGTTTTGCGGACCATCAATATTGGAATAAAATAATAAATATTTATATACTTAATTGATTTTTTATTCAATACAATCAATTTTGCAACACAGTATGAATAATAATATTTAAGTACTTATATTAAAACAGACAGTAACAAAAAATATAATTTAAAAATTCATAAAATAAAACATAAAATTCGATTGTTTATCAAAATAATAAAAATAAAATTAAGACTTAAAAATAGAGTTTTCAGTATTATTTATAGATCATCCAGAATTTTAAAAAGCAATCTCTGGAATAATTTTATTTATTTAAAATAAATTCCAAATGTTTGGGAGTCCTGATTGGGAGTCCGGTTCGATCGCTCAATTACAAACCTACCATTATGATAGGTATTGTCATCATTAATTAGACACCGGACATCTGGAGTCCTTTTTTTTTGGGACGGACTCGAATATTACAACATTTTTTAATTACAAAATGCGTTAATAATTTATGGAACCTATGTTTTTCAGAAAAATAAGTTGTACGATGTAGTAGGTACAATGAAATATGAAATAAATGATATTTATAATATGTGCAAGAGACTTTATCGATACTTAATTATATAGAAACGCTGCTATTAGTAGGTAGATATACTATACTATTTAGAGAAATTAATGAAGCGCTTACGTATAGAGTGGAAAAATTAGTTGTTAATAGTAATATCTATAATATTTAATAATATTCCACTTTTTATATACATACCTATTATTGTAATCAAAGTTTGAAATTTCTACTAAACTACTTTTATTTTCACTATCAAATAACAAATCACACTTGCTCCCATAATGAGAAGGACCTGACAGCTAGTGTTTTATTAAAATCGTACCAAATCTGAATGATTTCGTATATTATGTTGATACTACGAAAATATATAATATGAAAACATATTATTATATTATATGGATTTATGGATGGGTAAAATGGAGAATATCGGACCTATGTGGTTAATGAAACCCTTTAGAAAAAGTTTCGTACGAAAGATACTTCAAATCGTATTTTTGTGTTTCAAGCAAGTGGTTGGACATATTGAGATATTCAATTTTAATATATAGTGTCACGACCTCGGACTTCGGGTCTTATACCTAGAGTACCTTTTAGGGGTGTAGAGTGGCCTGAACACGCCCTTGGCCTCGTAGTCAAATAAACTGCACCGAGCCGCACCCTTGACCACCCAGAGGGACGTTTCTTTCCAGAAATAAGTCCCACGGCCCGTGTCTTTGAGGCTGAGGACACGGTTCGTGGAAGACCAGGTGTGAACAAATAAGAAAGTATGCGAGACGACGAATGAAATTGGGCTTCACCCCTTAAACAGTATAAAAAGTGACCAACTGTCGCTAACAATAATGTATGAAACATGTCAGTAGAATGTGTAGACAAAACGCCAATAAATTGCCATACCATGTATAAAGAATGAATGGGAAAAATAACTTGTATTGTAATTGAGAGAGAGGAATGTTAGATAGTGCAAGGATAAGAAAAAGAGTTGTTAGAAAATAATATGTTGAATGGCAACAATGCCATAATTTGACCGTTGGAGATATTGCAACGTCGCCTTGAAAAAAACCGTTGAAAGCGATTTTCAAGATGGCGTCAGTGTCGGAAAACAGTCAAGCAATGAACTCACGAAATTTTGTCCTCCGTAAAACAAATTATAAAACAATGTAATAATTATATAACATCCACGTAAATATACCCTGCCGTTATAAAACTAATTCCGGTGCGTTATTTTGCCCAGCCCAAATCCTAAAAAAAACCATACTAAAGATAAAAAAAAGGACAGTTTACCAGTTACTAACTAAAAATTGTGATACCAGGGTTCGAATTGAACTTTGTCTGAGCTAGACCGGAACCCTGGATTTATCAATAGGTACTGATGTTGTAATGTTTTTTTTGACATTTTATAGGCCATTTTCAAAAACTTTATATTCATCATGCAAAATATGTAAGTACATGCGTTTTCTGTTAATTGCTACTCCCTTATACTATAAATTATATATCATAGTATTATTTCAATGAAATATATAAACCCGATATAATTATTTATTTCGGAAGTTATCAAAATGATACAATCATAATTAGTCGACATTGATACATTGTGTATATATAGTACCTAATACCATTGATAATAAATTATTTTATCAAGAAAATATTAGATATAAATAGGTATAACACAGTTGCAGTGCCTACCATTTGCCTTAACAAGTTGACCTTGGTTCTAATAGTTCATTGATTTATCCAATCTGGGAGTTCACACATGAAACTATAATTTGATGTTATAGTAATATGGTAGAAAAAACAAAAAAAACTTAACCTGCGCGTTTGTTAACTGATCTACGTATATTCTTAAAATCCGAGATCACTTCAGTTTTGACGATTATGGATTATAGCTTAAAATTGTTTATTTGTTTTTATTTAGTGAGTAGGTATATTTCGTGATATTTCACATTAGCTGGTTCCATTGTTTACGGGAAATGACGATTTAACGGGCTTACCTATTGAATGTATTAATAGTATGTAATATATTCATTACGGGTTTTTCACAAACACTTCAGATAATCAAAATTTGTTTTTTACTTGGTGCGCATAGTGCACGAAGAAGCCAGAAGGCCATAAGCCAGAAGGCATAAGCCGGGTCGTAAATAATGACTAATAGAATACCTAGTACAAAACATAAATCAATTAGAATTTATTGATTAATATTTTTGCCACTCGTACCCGTTAGATATAGGGACCATTATACCACTTTCCTCTAGAACAGTGGTCTCCAACCTTTATGTTACTACGCCTCCCTTTAAAAAAAATCTAATCTTGGTGCCTCCCCCCCTTTATTTCATTAAATAATACAGACACTTTTTTAACACACAAGTTTTTACTACTTACTTATATTAAATTCATTTTTTAATTAATTTTTTTTTCATGCGACGAATGAGCTTGTTTATTACCACAATCAATTTTAATAGAAGTCAACCAAATTCATCATCGTTCATTGACAAAAATTAATGGATTCTATCATGGGCTCCACATACTGAATAGGGCCCACAGGCCAGGATCTTTCACCCATATATATTTAATTTTTTTAATAGGCCTGAAACAAAGCAGCGCCGCAGGCGACTTTTTTACTATTAATAAAATAATATGAAAAATGCATTAGCAAACTAACCAAGAACTCAGGAAATAGATTTTTGTTTGCTTCAATATATCTGGCGTAGAAATCATTTAAAAGTGAAGACATGTATTATTGTTATATTATATTAAAGAAATCACGTCAAAAACAATTTAAAAAAACAATATCACACCCTGCCTACACGCTTCAGTTGACACTTTAGCTACGAGTGACATTTAAATTTGAGGTTATTGTTTTCATGCAACCAGCGGTCGTTTTGTGCATTACCAAAACAGAGCGTTTGCAAAAGCGCCATTTTTAAATTTCTCCGCTCCAAATAATTTAATTGTACATATTATGGTATAAAAATTAATTTATTAAAAAATTTTGGCGCCTCCCCTGGCAATAGATCGCGCCTCCCAGGTTGGAAACCGCTGCTCTAGAAGGTGTATAAGGTACTTTTAAACACTTTGTACATTTTGCATTTTTGTTTATTGTTATTAAATCTTAGTTGATATTATTCTTAGATAAAAATAACAACAATGGATGAAATATAATATTCCTAAATATTATAATATGTCACATATATAATATTGTGTAAGCATATAATATATAATTATCAAGCCTCGATAGCGAAGGCTGCGTGACTAGCAAATGCACTTACGACTTATGTAAACCTGCCGCTTTGTAATTTTATTCTTGTAAATCCACGGTATTATAGATGGTTGCACTATTATATCTAAAATGTAAACATCAATTTATATGCAATATTGGTATATACTACAGCTGATGATGATACATACTATCGTATGGAAAATAATTCAATTTTTAAGTTGTGGGTTTCTTGTACGTATCATGCGACAAAAGCAATAAAATCGTCTTCAAGTTTTTGTCATTGGTCGGGAACCTTTTTTGATACATACACCTACGGCAGGTGAATTTTAAACACAGCAAATTTTTCACAGTTTTGAAGTTACGCTATTTCTTAATGTATATAAACCAGTCATTTAATAAATAAGGACAAATATCACCAACAAGTTAGTTCAAGTAAACAATCGACTCCCACGTCCTCTATACTTAATTGACTTTTTATGCAATAATATGTACCTACCTATATTTTGTACTGTTATTCAATTGAAAATGTCCATTAGGATAAAATCGGTTGAATATCAACATTATGGAATAAATGTGGAAAAAGTACGAAAGTACATATTATAAAGTGTTTTAATGAAATATATATACCTATATTTTGTACTGTTATTCAATTGAAAATGTCCATTAGGATAAAATCGGTTGAATATCAACATTATGGAATAAATGTGGAAAAAGTACGAAAGTACATATTATAAAGTGTTTTAATGAAATATATATACCTATATTTTGTACTGTTATTCAATTGAAAATGTCCATTAGGATAAAATCGGTTGAATATCAACATTATGGAATAAATGTGGAAAAAGTACGAAAGTACATATTATAAAGTGTTTTAATGAAATATGTATCTAGGTACCAGTCGTTTTATGTGATGAATAGTTCTTTACACTTTATAATATGTAAGTATTTAAACCAAATACATAATATAATCATATATCAGATAATTTCTTTTTAATAACAACATTTAAATATAATGCTAATTATGTCGAATGGCCACCTAATCGGCGCGCCTTTAGCGTACAATGTATTAAATGGGACGGCGGGACTTTTTTTAATGTTACACACCTACAAACTTACCTGTAGAATGGTCAAAAATGGAACTACGAATTACCATAGGACGCCATTTTGAAAATTTCATTCGAATGTCAGATTTTGTCCAGTTACTAGTCTTGATTGGGTAGTTTTCGACAATGGCTCCATTTTTTTTGTAGTACTTATTCCACTTTTAATCAATAAATTAGGACCGGTTTCATCCGCCTCAGAGGGACATTTTCAACTGAATCTTCCCTTGTTCGGTTGAAAATGTCCCTCTGATGCGAACGAAACCGGTCCTTATTTATTGATTAAAAGTGGAATAAGTACTACAAAAAAATGCGTTTTTTTTATTAAACAACAATAAATATTAACGTAATACAATCACTAAGTGAAAATCTGAAGTATTACATGGGACGGCGGGACTTTTTTTTAACGTTACACACCTACAAACTTACCTGTAGAATGGCCAAAAATGGAACTACGAACTAACATAGGACGTCATTTTGAAAATTTCATTCGAATGTCAGATTTTGTCCAGTTACGAGTCTTGATTGGGTAGTTTTCGACAATGGCTCCATTTTTTTGTAGTACTTATTCCACTTGTAATCTATAAATTAGGACCGGTTTCGTCCGCCTCAGAGGGACATTTTCAACTGAATCTTCCCTTGTTCAGTTGAAAATGTCCCTCTGATGCGAACGAAACCGATCCTAATTTATTGATTAAAAGTGGAATAAGTACTACAAAAAAATGCGTTTTATTAAATTAAACAACAATAAATATTAACGTAATACAATGACTAAGTGAAAATCTGAAGCAATATTATATTGCAAAACCTTTAGAAGAATGCAATTACGGCTTACGCAATACATAATATTATAATAGTAGGTTCAAACGAATATTTTCAGGGATGTCTCGCATCTACAGATGTACGCCACTGGTATTTTGAAGATGAAATTTCTTACGATCGATTTAATGAAATTCTTCAATGTCAATAGTTTATAATCAAATAGACCAGTTTGGGCAGAGCATCCTCAAAATACTTAAATATCTAAAGAAATAAACAAGTAGGTATGTGACTTTTTTTATCGATATGTAGGTACGGTATTGTTGCTTGGTAATACTAATAGGTATCAATATGATACATTTAGAACATAAAACGGGTCAGCGGACAAAATCTTCCAATATTTGTATTTATATTAGTGGTAGGTACGCAAAAGCTATTCGATATTTAATTATGAAAAAACATATTCTACACGCATTTTATAAAAATGGTTTACCATTACTTACCTGCAATAAAACAAACCATCAATTTTGTAATGCGATCTTTTTAATTGCATTTTGCGAATTTGAATTCGTTTGTCGTAGCCGCAAGTCGCGTTATAATATTGGCAAGACGATTATCATAATTACAATAATTACCATCGCACCTGAGCTGCCAGAAAAAACAACTGACAAATTGTAGAAATCCATACTAAGAATCATTTGGGCAAAAGTCTCCTTAGGATATTGGATTCGTCCACCATTTTAATGTGTTTTTTTATGGGTTGACGGTTAAAAACTTGAAAGATCCGGCCTTTACATCAAGTTATCATTCGTATTTGGGACAGGCGATAAAATATCGCATTATTTAAATGGCTTTAGTTCATAATTATTGCATAAAAATATGAGTATATCATTAACGAATGGCTTGTGAACAAATATTAAAAAAAAACATTCAAAAAGTTATGAGCGATAATGTCGACTATATCGAGTGACGAGGAAAGATATTTTTTGTTACTTGAAATATAATATAAGCTTTTAAAAATCGTGGTTAAATGGCGTTTCTGCTTCATACATCTAATTAGTCAGCCAAATATGAAAATGTCGTAAAACGTATGACATCTCAGATCATGGTGGAATCACCTTGTTAAAATTGCGAAGCTTTGTTTTTTTCCAATCTGTCTCATTTTTAATAATGTTAGTGAAAAAATAAAATAAGTTGGCAACACATGGATAATAAATCAAACTAGATTCAAACTCAGTTTATTTCTAATGTTTTACGTTTTTAATTTATTTTCCATAAAAATTGATAAAAAAATCAATCCCGAATATTTTGGGATTATGTTTACCTTTCTCGGGATTCATAGGTATCAAAAATAGTTCTTCAGTCCTGAATAGGGATTGGAATCCCTATTCAAGACTGAAGAAGGAAGATATTTTGATATCATATCGCACACTGAGATCTATAGGGTCAAAACTGCAAATAAACCCAAAAATGACTTATGAATGCAGTTCGATAGAAAAAAAAAACTATTTTTTCATGCTATATGGCATAAGATGCTACTTGGAAGTGACCTCCTACACACTTGTATCCGTAATTCTGGTTATTTTATATTATTTTTTTTATTTTAGAGCTATATGGCATTATCTTACATGAGGCTCTTTTGCCTAAAAAATATTTCATCTTTGGTACAATATTTATTGTGCTAGACCACCATATTTGCAGATGATTTGCATTCTGATCGAATAAGTACAATACGCACATATATTTTTTTTAATTATCCGACATTGAAATAAAATATATTTCGTATCCTACTGATGATTAAGTTATTTTTAATGTTCTTTTTTATTTCTCTATGTTTTATATTATTTTTATTGATTTTTTTAATTATATAATATTTTTTTATATATATAAAACACTAATTTTGTTAAAATTTCATATGAAAAGGTGCATTTTGTTTTTTTTTATTTAAAACTATGAAGCCGCGTCTGCAAGTTTGTTGGAAGTTTGTTCGTTAATTTTCAAACAATACGGCCGCAACTGCAAAAATCCACAATTTAATTTAAAAAAATATATTTATATATTTAACTAAAGTAGGATAAAGTACACAAAATTATTCTAACATGGTACGATTTTCAGCAGTCTACTGCAATTAATAATTAAATTATAGTTAATTATATAACATTCAAATTCAAATTACTCAAGATCGTGTTATTTGCAGTTACGACCCTATTATAGATCTCAGTATGCGACATAATCACGAACATTAGAGTTCATACAAATACACTTCAATTCTAGATCACGGAGATTCACCAGACTCTGCCACGTCTTATAAGAGTGAGACAGTCTTATCGATATAACCTAGTAATAAGGAAACTGTTGCAGTGGCTGACACTGTCACCTTTAGATGATGCTATAAGTCAGTATTTCCCAAACTTTCTAAATCTGTGTACCCCTTCTATAATTTTCGTTTCACTGAGTACCCCTCGTTAAAAAAAAAGCATATACTTTAATAACAATCAAAATATTATTTTTTCCTTTATAATAAATAAATAACAGTTAAATTATAAATAACATTCATAATAATCAATGAGTAGGGTGAAATTGTTCATGTGAAAACGACAGATTTTCAAAATTTGGTTACTTGGTTGTTAATTTTAATCTGAGATGCGGTTGCACATACAAAAACCTGTTCCTTTTGTTGACTTAATGTCTACAAATGCTGAAAAAGCAACTTCACATAGATATAAAGTTGGAGAAGGCAGAATGTGTTTCAGGACTTTCTCTGTTAAAATTGGATACACATGTTACATTTGCAACCAGAATTATGTTCAAGTACACTCCTTATATTTATTTTTCGAGAATCCGTCTGAAGTTAATTCCAGCAATTGCTCTTTTTCCGCATGCGATAAACCTTCTAGCAAAGATGTTGTATTAATGTGGAACGCATATCATATCCATTCAATATATTTGTTTAAATCAGGAAAATAGTTTTTCAGAACCACTTCTAAGTTCTCTAAATGCTGTGTTATACATATCAAAGTATCAGCATCAATTAATTTTACCAGCCGAACTTGTTATAAACTCATAAAGAGAGAGAAACGAGTCCACTTCTCCATTATCAACTCCTGGCGCAGCGCTTACCCCCACCAAACACTTCCTGTACCCCAGGGGGTATGCGTACCACACTTTGGTAAACACTGCATAAGTTTTATTCGATTTTAAGCTGCACTTCAAAATTAATAGTAGATAAGTTGCACTCAACCTCTAACAAAACACTGGATGTGAACTCATTAACCCCGGGCGTTATGAACGTTATGAAATCAATATAATAACTATAAATTTGATGTTTGTTATTGAATTGATAATTTACGTATGCTGCACGATAGTCATGGACCCTGAAAGCAAGGGAGCGGAAGGCAATCGATGCCTTTGAGATGTGGTGTTGGCGCCGAATGCTTCTTATTTCTTGGACGGAGCACAGGACGAATCCATCAATCATCCAGAGACTGCAGATAAAATAACGGCTATCGACAATATGTCTAGGACGCATTCTGCAGGTTTTTGGACATATTTTCCGGCACGGACCAGACAACCTGGAGAGACTGGTGGTTTTCGGTGGCCTTCAGGGAAGGCGAAGCAGAACAAGAGCGCCTGCGCGCTGGAGCGACCAAGTGAAAGAGCTGACTGGGGGGCATAATTCATTCTGCCCCGAGAGAAGCCATGGAAACTTTGCGGCCAAACTGCAGGGGTTTGGTTTGGCAGGACTTGGGTCGGGTTGCTCATGTGGACACGACCAGCAGGACGCAGAGCACGTCCTGTAGGACTGTCCACTTATGGGCCCCGAACAAGCGGAGTTGTTTGCCCGGGTCCGACCCCATTCGGGCCCAATAGGACACGCGGACAGCGGCCTTTACTAAATTCATCAGAGCGTACGGGGGCCGGGACACTCTCGACTCCCCTTGCGACTCTTCAAATTAAAGTCACTCTGATAGTTGCCATATAAATTAACATCATGCATTCGCACTTCGGTGCAAGGTTGCATCACCAGTCCCGTGCGGCTCTGCTCGGGACAAAATGAGGGCTTAAATTCTTTGATCTGGCACACGTAAGGGTTATGTTAGCCGGCCGCGTATGACGTGGCTGCATATACATAACGGGAGCGGAGGTGGGAATTTTACACACCATGCCCCGAGAGAAGCGGAAGATCGATAAGGATGAAAAGTCTTGGTCGCTCAAAGGATGGCAAAATAAAAAGTGGTAACGATCCTCAGCCATGAGTAAATGACCAAGAAGAGCGCACGATAGTTCATAATTATTACAATATAGTTAGTTATTACGTTGTCAGTTAATTAATTACCATGATTCGTAGAAATCTTTTATTGCCGGACAACGACAAGTATTATTATATTGTTATAATTTATAACCAACCGTTAAAGATTCCACAAAATATTAATTAGATAAACAGCGAGGTCGACGATATGAATCCTGATTATTATTAAATTATCTTGAATAAGTACTATTTTAATTATGTCACATATAAAACAAATAAAATACAAACAAGTAATACTCCTATCTATATATTCTAATCGTTCACTATTTTAGCAAAATCCATGAATAATTAAGGAGGGACATGCTCGTCGAAGGTCAAAATTGAGTTTTTATTGTATTTTAAAACCATGATCCTGGACACTCCTTAAACGTTGTAGATAATCTATTTATATAATTTTGAAGCCTTATTATCCTTTATAGTTATTTTAAACATTTGATGACTGCATAAAGTATTTTTGTCATATAAAATAGTATTCTTTTAAACCTCTCGCTCTAATGTTTTAGAATATAGTCAATAGATGAAAAATACCGCTAAAGTAACCCGAGAGAACAAAAAAAAGCCCTTTTGTCTTAAAAAACGAGACGTTAATTATATAACATTTGAATTTTGTCTAAAAAAACGAGACGTTATTAAAATAACAGTTGAATTTTGTCTAAAAAACCGAGGCGTTAATTACTTTTCGTGGAATTTTTTAAATGCCGAAAAGTATTGGTCGTTCTACGCGTATAATATTTTTTGCCGAAATACTATAATTTTGAAGGCTCCGTACTATAATTCCACTTTGAAAATATGGCAACAATGGTGCCTTCCTAAAAAGCGCACGCAGGTCTGACACATGTTGCGTCCACCACGGCGACTGGTCAGGTGGCTTGGGCTTACAGCGACTGATGTCCGCAGTCAGCTGAGATGCGACTGACTGCAGGTGCAGGATTCGGGATCTAACAGTCCTTTCAAGCATTTTGGAAAGTATTCCTTCATACTTTTCCCAATGTCAGTCACGTGATCTGAAACGCGTAAAGGGGTATGTCTGCGACGCCACCGTGCGAAGAGACGGTGTTCAGGTTCATTTCCTTGCCTACCTAGGAAAATATAAAGTGAACACGTTGTCATTTATTCAGTATGTGCATTACTAATATTCAAATAAATTTCTATTTTCACTCCTAAGCAGGGCATTTCAAAACCCACATAAAAGTTTTTATTAGACGTTTTAGGAGTAGGAGTTGATAACCATTTTTCAAACTGTTAAGGGGGGACATGCTCGTCGAAGGTCAAAATTGAGTTTTTATTGTATATTCAAACCATGATCCTGGACACTCCTTAAACGTTGTAGATGATCTATTTATATAATTTTGAAGCCTTATTATCCTTTATAGTTATTTTAAACATTTGATAACTGCATGAAGTATTTTTGTTACATAAAATAGTATTCTTTTAAACCTCTCGCTCTAATGTTTTAGAATATAGTCATATTTCGGTACATAACTGTGCAGTGGTGTTAAGATTTTTTACATTTATTAATTTTTAAACGCATTTATAAAACCATTAGCATAATTTATTACGAGATAATTTTTGTAAAATATTCACGATAAAAAATTATATTGATAATCTCTGTGATCCCAAATTTGACAAGAATTAGGCATTTTATTATTCAAAAAATCGGCAAGATTAACACATTTCAAGATGATTCTAAAGATATTTATTATAAGCTATATTTTTGACCATTCAAGTGTGATAAACATCTTATGAATAATGATTGCTTTATAATAATTATTGACCTAAGAATAAGGTAGTGTTTTTTTGAAATACGCCATTTCTTTTGTCATTCCCTAGTGGTTTAGCTACAACATACGGCCGTAGCCATAAATTGACAAACTATAATTGAAGTAGGGAGTAAAATGATATTGACGCGCGTGTTTGGACATGTACCGTTTAAAAAAAAATAAAAAAAATTTCGGTTAGGTACATGTTCAAACACGCGCGTTAACATAATTTTACTCCCTACTTTAATTATAGTTTGTCATTTTATGGCTACGGCCGTATGTTGTAGCTTAACAACTAGGGAATGACAAAAGAAATGGCGTATTTCAAAAAAACACTACCTTATTCTTAGGTCAATAATTATTATAAAGCAATCATTATTCATAAGATGTTTATCACACTTGAATGGTCAAAAACATAGCTTATAATAAATATCTTTAGAATCATCTTGAAATGTGTTAATCTTGCCGATTTTTTGAATAATAAAATGCCTAATTCTTGTCAAATTTGGGATCACAGAGATTATCAAAATAATTTTTTATCGTAAATATTTTACAAAAATTATCTCGTAATAAATTATACTAATGGTTTTATAAATGCGTTTAAAAATTAATAAATGTAAAAAATCCTAACACCACTGCACAGTTCTGTACCGAAATATGACTATATTCTAAAACATTAGAGCGAGAGGTTTAAAAGAATACTATTTTATGTAACAAAAATACTTCATGCAGTCATCAAATGTTTAAAATAACTATAAAGAATAATAAGGCTTCAAAATTATATAAATAGATTATCTACAACGTTTAAGGAGTGTCCAGGATCATGGTTTGAAAATACAATAAAAACTCAATTTTGACCTTCGACGAGCATGTCCCCCCTTAAGAAGTAATAAATTGAAAATAACTTCGCCATCAACGCATATAATTTTTATTAGATATACTTCACAATTTTATTAAAATCCAACGCCATGTCATTAGGACGCCAAACTGTCTGTAAGACCTATCAAACAGCTGGCTATTACTACCTGCCGCTGCTAGTATATGATAATAATTGTTATTACCGTACTCACGATAAAATCAAGATCATAAATGTGATACCAAAATAATGAATCATTAAAAATTTTATGTTATAATTCACTTGTCATTATTAATGACCAATGCAGTCATTATTTACAAACAAATTGGAAAATTTAAAAATTTAATTGATTTAGTTTAACATCATCACAAAAAAAATCATCTCTATGAAAATAAAATACATAATATTATGTCGGTTTGTACAGAAAAAAATCATATCTAAATAAATTAACGGTAATAACTATTATATTCTCCTTACTAATTAGGAAATTCTTTCATTTCATGGTGAGTAGGTATATTTTTTTTACAACTTTTTGACGCAATCAATAATTAAAGCAACCGGTGTAGGTAAAAGCTGCGGACTGCATTTCCTATACCGGTTTCACGGGGCGTTTACACTCTATCTAGTAATTTCACTTTTTCGAATTTTAGAGATTTGAGAATTATAGGAAGTCTGATTTCTCAATAATTCCATATTGGTTTATTGATTTCTCGAATATTTTTTTTCGTTTGGCGGTTTTCTCGCATTCTTAAAAAAAATATTTTTTGTTCAGGTTAGGTAGTTTAGGTTTTAATATGTGTACTTAAAAATAAATAATTAATAAAATAATTAACTACTTTATTAGTTATTTACTTATACACTCATTATCTAATTCAAGTAAGTCGACAGTGATAAGTGCCTCGCCATCGACACGCCAGCGATAGGTGTTACTATACTTTATTTTTTGCAAGATTTAAGCAGCTTTTTTATTTTAAACCGAAATAATGCTTCATCCATATAATATGGACGAAACATTATGTTGCCAACCGTAGAGTATCCTCCAGGTAACTTTGCAATTATTGTACACAGTGACAAGATTTGTGTGTAATACGCACTGCGTATTAATTTATTAGTAAATCCCAGGCGTCTGAGTGGCTGATTTCATCAAATAATTCAAATAATCTATTCCAAATTACAAGGTTACGTGGAGGGTAGTATACTATAATAATTATTGTATTTATACTATAATTTTGTTTCGTTACTATGTACCTACGATAATAAAAAGGTTATACTTAGTACCTACGTCCAAATTTTTTTATCTCAACGATTTAATTTCGACAAATACGCCAAAAATTATACAATTTTAATCATTCCGTACTATAAATTGGCGCAAAGTACAACAATTTCGTAATAGTATCTAGATAATTTGGCGAACTGAGAATAAAATTGCTTGGAACCGGTAATAAAGTTCTGGTTCGCCAGTAAGCATTTTTGGTCGGAAGAAATACCTACCTGAATTCTATAAGTACTATAATTTTTGCCGAATTACTATAATTTCTTGGACCACATACTATAATTCGGTAAAAAAAGAGATGGCAACACTATCTATATTATAAAATTGGTCAGTTGTTGATCGTGACTTTTGCAGCCCACACTGATCTTCTTCTAGATTGCTCTCTGCATATTATACCAAGAGGCGTTAATAGAGAATATCAACAAATACTTATAATATGCTATGTTTAGCAACTTTGAATATAATATTTTATTAAATTTAAATCGCTTTAACTTAATTTGATGTAATCTGTACAATATGTTGAGTTTTATTTTGACAATGTGACAGATGACTTTTACGGGGGTGAATATGTCATATAAGAATTTTTATCTAATGGATTTAAGTTTTGTACTATTTCATTTGAGTCATGTTTTGCGACCCGGGTTTCGCCTTTCGGCATCTTCAGGCGCTGTGTATACCTACTCACCAAAAGGTAAACACACATTGACAACGAACACTATTAACTCTAACTTATATAATAAATGAATACAATGAGGTAGGTAAAAACTAATCACCTATCTATTAAGTCAATGATCCAATAAAAAAATATATAACAAACAAATTATAAATAGTTGGTGAGTATACACAGCGCCTGAAGATGCCGAAAGGCGAAACCCGGGTCGCAAAAAACAACTCAAATATAATAGTACAAATTCCACCAAGTAGGTACCTTCGGTGGATAGTATTAATATGAATTTTTATCATTCATATAATGCAAAGTACTCCGATTAGATAGGAGTACACTAGTTCCTAGACTGCTTTTTTCATTAGGACACACTGACTTTTATTCCTAATTGTTATAAATATGATTGTGGAAACATGTAAAAAAATATATTATATAATTACTTAAGTGTTTGTTATTCCTAATTTTATTGTTTGTTTATTACTTTTCATTAGTTTTCTAAGTACATCTTCGTGAAGGCGCTGTATTACCTTTAATAGTAAAATTTTATTCGTCCAATTACGTATATTACTATGCATGACGTGACAAAGTGAAAACTTTGATGCAGAATGTAGATAGCAAGACGAATGCGTCTGCAGGGTGAATACCCTACCATACAGCATGACTTGACAGAAAACCATCACTTCTTAACTATGATTTATATCGCAACACCTTATTGCTTAAAATGGCAAAACAACACTATGGTGAAACAAGCTATCTATGTAGGTCAATTAAATTTCTAAAGATAGCTGATTTATCAAGAGTGATATTAATTATTCAGTTACAATTTACGAAACCAAACTCACCTGACTAATCAAACATGCATTTCATTGTCATTTCAAAATAGTAACACGATGCAGTTTTTTCAATCTATAAAATGTTATACAAACATATAGACATACAGACACTCTCTCATCCACTTTCTTATAAGAATTTGTATTAACAACATCGCATCACACCTCTCACGTCACTCATCGTCATTTAATAGTAAAATAGAATTTGCATGTTTTACTACGACTATCATATTTCTGTTATTTATTGTAATTTGATTCTTCGTCATAGTTTATAGTGAAATCAATTTTTGTAATAATATTTGAACTGGTCATTTCGAAAACCCCATAACTGACAGAAAGCAAAATTTTCAGGAGAGATAAAATACTGTGAATTTTTTTTTAGTTACATAGTTACATATTTAAAAAAAAAACTCATCGAAAGATGTAGAATAATATATGGAGTATTTAAGTTCCAAAATAAATATGAACGGTAGCTAAGGATAATCTGTGTGAAAACAATACTATTGTATTTTTGTTGTTTTCGAACTGACATGAAAGTTCTTGCTTTAATAAAATCATGTTGCATATTCAGAATAATTGAGTTGTTTTTGAAGAGAATGACCCTCAATAAACAAGAATCCGAAATAAACGCATTTGGCCATTTTGTGTCAGTTATGGGGTTTTCGAAATGACTAGTTCATTTATGTTTATGGGGAGAAAAACTGGGTATTTTCTCAATCACACGCATCCTATCTGATCGTTTCATTTTAACCTAACTACGTTCGTCCTAACTCCTACCCATACGTCTAACAAATTCAGATTGAGGCCTGTGAAAAAGTACCCGGTGTAACCAGAATTAATAAGTTGTAATGAAGTGTAAGATGAAGTGATCAGATGTAGACAAAGCTTATGAGGTTGTTCAAGATTGCGCGTCAGTCTAGTGTCGAAACAGCGATTTTGATGCGTTTTATTAGTTGTATTTATTTTGCCGCCGACCGCAGTATTTTTACTGTTGTTCGTATTTTGTGTATTCTGTGCTGTATTCTCAGTCTTCGTCAGTTGGTAAGCAGAACCACCATAATCCAAGCATTGAACAAACGGTATTACGTTTACACCAAGCGAACACGTCATATAAGTGTAAAAAAAATGTGTTGCATTTTCAAAATGGGAGCTGAATCGTATACCTATCAGCGCATCTATTCTGCTTCAATACTGCTTTCGGCCTTTACAACAGCTAACTAGGGTAGGAAAGTATCGAAATATTAACACTTTTTGTAACAATTACAATAAGTTAGCCGTCTGAACTGTCTATCTCACTCTAAAATTTATCACAGCCAAGAGAGGTGCTGTGAAAACACGGCACTTATTGTAACATTTACAACTAAATTATTGGAATTGTTACAGTACCTAACGAGGGCTTAGTGTCAAACAACACTATCTACAAAAGTGCAACTTTACAGGAGAGCCAAAAATCGTTATTTTAGATTCTTGTAACTTAACAAGGGAAATGTATATTTAAAACCTAATGTTAATATTTTATAATTTATTGTGTATTGTACATTTATCTTGCTTATGATGATGTTAAAATTTATAGGGATAGTTTTAAAAAAATATGAAAACAAGCGTTACTTATGTAATTAGCGTTAAACTTTACTGACGATTTAATAAGAAATTAGAAAAGATTGACATAACGTTGTTTGACTATCACGAAGCCGTAAATGTAAAATATCGTTATCTCAAAAAAAAAAACACTTTTTTGTAGATAACGTTTTCTGATTTTAAGCACTCGCTAAGTGCTAATACTTGGACACTTTCCTACCCTAGATAGCGGCCGAAAGCAGTCTTGTGTATAGAATAGATGCGCTGGTCTATGCTTAATTGTTGTAAGGCCATGAACACGTTATATGTGAACCAACACAATAGGTGAAAGATATAAGTTTAAAAAAAATATAAGCAATATAATTTTTTTATTAATATACTCAATACATTTTAATTCGTCATCATAATATTATGACGAAAATATAATTTCAATTAAGTAACTACTTAATTTAAATAATAAGTATAGATATATACATAATATAGTTGCTTATATGCTACATAAATGTAACAAATTTCACTGGTTTTCCCTTTAATTATCTATATATATTTTTTAAATATATATTCGTCACCGCGACAATGTATTTTTTTGAATTTATCGATACACATTTAAAACATGTAACCTCACAACAGATTAAAACAATTACAAGATAAAAGGGACTTTTTATATACCACGTTTTTAAATTTTCTGTTGAATCATATAAACTTGACAATTCTATGTATTAATAAATACTTTCTTTTGTACTTGATAGAAATACTGAATAAACATAGAATACTGAAATGTCATTTATATTATATTAATAATTTAGTTGCTAGGACTGGATACACAAGAAAAAAATTGTACTGGACAAACAAGAATACGAGCTTATAAAAACGTGGTAAAATAAGAATGTGACCCTACAATCGTCAAGAATTTGAAGCTTGATGAAAACGGTCGGGCCATTTAATCCGAGGAATACATAATCTCCGGAATACACTCAAATATTACGATTATTGCATGCGCGTTTCGTTTACGTGACAAACTTGCATTATTATGATATATAAATATTATAACTATTTAAAATAACATATTATTCTTTAGCACTGTGTTTAATCCATAATGTTTCCACCGTCGAGAATTAAATCTTGTCTCAACCTCACCCAGAAGACATTCCATCGACCATTATTTTTGTATTCCATTCTTGTAATTATGTAAGGCCGTATTAATAAGTTGAATGTTTAAAGTCAAAATGAAGGTATTGTTTTGTACTACTTGAATGTGATGACTGATGACTGATGAATGATGACGTGAATCAACGTTTTCCACTATGAAGGTGGTTTAAAGTAAAAATAGAAACAGACTCACAGATGTACATCTTGATAATTGCGTTTGGATGGAAGTGACAAGGTACTCACCGAGAATTAAAAAAATTGGAGGAAAGTGAATGCCATTCTTTCCAGTAATTATTTTTACTTTTACTAATACTTATTTCAAGATATTTTTCAATTACTATTTTGTTTATAAATACATAATTAAAGTACGCATTTTATGTTTTATTGGAAGTCCGATGTCCTCATTTATTTTAAGTAATATAATAATATTATATTAAATGGTATGATAAAGGACGATGATAAAAAATTATAAAGGAATATGTATAAGTAGCTCACCAGACAATTTCAATTTCTGAAAGTAGCTCACATCCTTATTGAGTTTGGAGACCACTGGTCTAGTTACAATTATACAATTATCGTCAAAGTGTTGTAGGTACACACCTAGTTATTAAATACAGAAATGATAGATATTTGTATAAGTAATTTTTATGCTTAATTGTTGAAATATATGTTTGAATAGTGTAAATAGATTAAGAATTAGAAAAAAATATTGGCACGATTATCCCATGAACAAAATAATCATGATAAAAGAGATACTAGGTATCTAAGAAAATCCATTTATTTCTCCTCAAACCCTTTTTTTTGGTTATCTCATAATGTTTCAAGGTCACCGAAAGATATTATTACAATAATAATAATAATTTTGGACTAAAAAACGTCAACTATCTTGTTCCGGCAATTTCTATCTTCCTAGACATGTAAATTGTGCCCCTCGCTTAGCTAAGTGTTTCTGCATTTCAAAAATCATATTTATACCTAGAATACACCTACGATGGCCGCGTGGCTTAAGCGCCGGTCTATAGTATCGAGAGTCCCAGGTTCGAATCCTGGGTCTGCAAGTACACAATTGTTTTGTGTGTGAGTCAGAGTATGGACCTAATAGGTTGAGCAAGTGGCTGACATCCATTTCTCGTAAAAATAAAATCTGTTCATATAAAACGTCCACTCCGTGGAGTTCCATATGATCCTATTAGGATTGGACATGGTCGAAAGAAGAAGAAAGAATACATATGAGGCCTCTGTAAACAGATAAGGTCATTTTCGCAATATGTTGGCGAGTGATTAAAAATGTCTTAGGATTAATTTCTAAAAAATTGATTTTTAAATATTTTATGTACAAGTACTAATAATATATAACAGGTTCCGGCATGTCGCTGGTGCTGGTGTAGCAACCGTACTACTGGAGCACTGAAAAGGGATTTGGATACGCGGGTTTTGTCGTACAGAGCCAAAAGCCTTCATATCCGCCCCTGACCCCTGTCTTGGCGTGTTGTTGCTCTCACACCTTTCTTCTGCGCTAGGCGCGTGCGCAGACATCAGCCTAATCTGAGGAGGCAGCGTGGTGGTTATCTCCGCATACTTCAGTTTTAAGAGTATAAAGAAACACGTGGTCAGGCTGATTGGTGGTATCCTCTACTCTGTTGGTAGGAATTGCAATACCGAATGAAAATGTCAATATCGATTTTTCGGTATTTCTTTTTGAATACCGGTATTTCTTAAACATTAAAAAAACAGAAGTAGGTGCTTATCAATAAATATAGCTATTAAAATCTTTTTAAAAAGATTATTCTATTGCAAAAACCTACATACCTACATTTGTTATGTTGACATTTAAAAATATATATTGATCATAATTGTAGAACTAGTAATTTTTTACAAATAATTTGAATATATTGATAATGTTAACTAAAGCCCTCAAAAGTTCATCAAGTGCAAATTAGTTCATCTGCATGAAAAACTTCTTAAATTAAATGCTTGTACAGTCGGTTGTACGGTATTAATACCGGTATTTCTTAAACATTAAAAAAACAAAAGTAGGTGCGTATCAATAAATATAGCTATTAAAATATTATTTTATAGCAAAAACCTACAACCCTACATTTATTATTATGTTGACATTAAAAAATATGTTGCCGCTGCATATTCAATATGACCTATGTGCAGTTTTTGGTCAAAATGAGTTATTGATACACTCGAAGCGGATTTTTTTTCCCCACAATCTGAACGTATGGTTATTTTTTAAAAAAATCTGAGATAACATGAAAACGATATTAAATAAATCGTATGTGCAGCTATTCTAAAAATGCATCTGAATAAGTCGTATGTGAGCAACGTTGCACATACGATCATTTCATTTCGCACAAAATTTCTACCGTAGAGCACATCCGATTTATTTAACACTGAGTATGATTTCATTTCTATGGTCATGATTATAGAACTAGTGAGTTTTTACAAATAATTTGAATATATTGATTATTTTAACTAAAGCTCTCAAAAGTTCAAGTGCAAATAAGTCCGGATGCAGGAAAAGCTTCTTAAATTCAACGTTTGTACAGTCATCAATAATTAGTTATAGAATAATTGAAAATTTTTGTCACGGATGTTTTTTATTTCGAAATAGTATGATAATTCATCGCAACAATTACTTATATAAATATATTTGATGAAATTTGTTTTATTATTCACCTCTGCTGGATTCACTCAATATTTGCATTTTAGCAGCATATGACGTATAATTCATTTTCAAAAACGTAAACGATAGTGCTTTCTTAAGGGGGGACATGCTCGTCGAAGGTCAAAATTGAGTTTTTATTGTATTTTCAAACCATGATCCTGGACACTCCTTAAACGTTGTAGATGATCTATTTATATAATTTTGAAGCCTTATTATCCTTTATAGTTATTTTAAACATTTGATGACTGCATGAAGTATTTTTGTTACATAAAATAGTATTCTTTTAAACCTCTCGCTCTAATGTTTTAGAATATAGTCATATTTAGGTACATAACTGTGCAGTGGTGTTAAGATTTTTTACATTTATTAATTTTTAAATGCATTTATAAAACCATTAGTATAATTTATTACGAGATAATTTTTGTAAAATATTCACGATAAAAAAATATTTTGATAATCTCTGTGATCCCAAATTTGACAAGAATTAGGCATTTTATTATTCAAAAAATCGGCAAGATTAACACATTTGAAGATGATTCTAAAGATATTTATTATAAACTATGTCTTTGACCATTCAAGTGTGATAAACATCTTATGAATAATGATTGCTTTATAATAATTATTGACCTAAGAACAAGGTAGTGTTTTTTTGAAATACGCCATTTCTTTTGTCACTCCCTAGTAGTTAAGCTACAACATACGGGCGTAGCCATAAAACGACAAACTATAATTAAAGTAGGGAGTAAAATTATGTTAACGCGCGTGTTTGAACATGTACCTAACCGAATTTTTTTTTATTTTTTTTTAAACGGTACATGTTCAAACACGCGCGTTAATATCATTTTACTCTATACTTCAATTATAGTTTGTCAATTTATGGCCACGGCCGTATGTTGTAGCTTAACCACTGGGGAATGACAAAAGAAATGGCGTATTTCAAAAAAACACTACCTTATTCTTAGGTCAATAATTATTATAAAGCAATCATTATTCATAAGATGTTTATCACACTTGAATGGTCAAAGACATAGCTTATAATAAATATCTTTAGAATTATCTTCAAATGTGTTAATCTTGCCGATTTTTTGAATAATAAAATGCCTAATTCTTGTCAAATTTGGGATCACAGAGATTATCAATATAATTTTTTATCGTGAATATTTTACAAAAATTATCTCGTAATAAATTATGCTAATGGTTTTATAAATGCGTTTAAAAATTAATAAATGTAAAAAATCTTAACACCACTGCACAGTTATGTACCGAAATATGACTATATTCTAAAACATTAGAGCGAGAGGTTTAAAAGAATACTCTTTTATGTAACAAAAATACTTCATGCAGTCATCAAATGTTTAAAATAACTATAAAGGATAATAAGGCTTCAAAATTATATAAATAGATCATCTACAACGTTTAAGGAGTGTCCAGGATCATGGTTTGAAAATACAATAAAAACTCAATTTTGACCTTCGACGAGCATGTCCCCCCTTAATACCAAAAATTCCGGTATTTTGGATTTTTAAAACCGGTATTACGGTATTGATAAATACTGGAATACCGGGTTTGAAATACCGGTATTGCGATCCCTAGTTGTAGGCAGAGATGTTATCATCTGTGCTGACGCCAACTCGTAGTCTTCACTCTGGGGACCCGTGGAAAACACGCGGACGTCGTCGAGAAGTTGGCGCACCAGCACAACCTAGTCTTCCTCAACGACCCAAACAGCATGCCGACTTTTGTATCGCATGCTAACTACGGAAGCACCTACATCGACATTACTCTGGTCACTGAATCCGTCGCAAGGCAGATCACTGGTTGGAGGGTCCATGAGAGAGAGTGCCTCCATGAGTAATCGCAGCTTGAAAAACCCTGCCTAATCCAAGCCATAATATATAATGGTATAAAATATTCATTTATCTATGAAATATCTAAAATTATGCCATTAAACCATACATAATTTTAGATATTTCATAGTTAGAATAATATTTTTTATTGATGAAGGTTAATTAATTAAAAAAACTAAACAACACCATCCGTAATTTGATGTACCTATTATTAATTTAACGAAAACAAATAAGTATGACTGAAAAAACGTGCACTAATTTGTTGGATCACTCATTGCGTACCTAATCTATTGTGGTTTAGTTTAGGCAGGGTCTAATTGAAAATTTTAAAAAATAATCAGAACCATCCTCAATTAATATTCTTAGTTCAATGAAAACAAATAAAGTATGCCTGACTTAGTTTAGTGTGCACTATTATGTCGAATATTAATATAGCCTACCTCCACCCTTCACTACTGGTAAGTACATGTTTAATTAAAAAAAAAACAGTAGGTATATTATTATTATATATTATATATTCAATACAAGAAATACTTAATTATTACCATTATTTAATGCGCGTTTCATTTATATTTTTATTAATCTTTAACACTGTGTTTAAGCTTATTCTATATATTATTTATTATCTTCACCCTCGAGAATTAAACCTTGTCCACTTACCCTTTTAGTGCGGTGACTTTTAATCACAATCACTGTTAACCTTTTAATTAACACATTTAAATGACACGTTAATTATATCTAATGGCCAATGACTCCAAATGCGCCAGTCGCAGTGTTAGCACTAAATGAGTTAACTCATTCACTGCTGACTAGTTAATTACCACAACTCGGTCAGTGCTAAAGACACGCCTGATGTGTAGCAATTGGCATGATAACTAAATGTGGTGATTAACTGGTCAGCAATGAAAGTATGTGTTAAGCAAACAAAACATTGTGGACAATATATTTAAATTCAAGACGTGCACAACATGAGATTTACATTATAACGAATATTACCCTCACAAGAGAGAAGAAGAGAATATATTACAAAATAACAATAATAAAAATAATACTTAAGTACAATTTTATACAGAAAAATCAAATTCGACTCTATAATGTCTATCATGAAAGCACCAAATAATCGATCGTAGTGAATGAATGAGCTACGGTTTGATAAAATTAGTTCCGTGATGAGTGTGAATAAAATAAATATGAAACGATCAAGCGTTTCTTAGCGATAGTGCCCATAGAACGCGTCGAGCGGGCGAAGTCGGCGAATGAAGCGTTTATTCATAACCATAATTACATGTCTCTTGCCGCGCATTACCCTTCACCTATGTAATAAGCGGCCCAAGCAGCACAAAATAATTATTATTACAGCGTCTCTCATAACAAAGCAATAAAAATATTATATTATTTCGGGGCTTGTAATTAATATTTACGACGACATTATTCAACCAGCGAAATATAGGACACGGAATAAAATTAAACAAAGACTTCTCTGTTATTAAATAATTGCTTCTGGCCCGTCGATCGACGACGCCTCGAGCAGCGTGATTTTGGTAGCCGTGTTCAATGAATGGACTTCTTTGTATTTTCATTAAATCGTATCGCCGAGAAGCGAAAAACGGTGACTCATGCGGCAGGCGGGGCAGAAGGCATCGTCAAGTCCAGTGTGCGCTGGCGTATTTGATTACGTTGTATTTTCGATGATTTACGCGCCACTTGTAGAAATTTTGTGCGAGCGCCCCACTCGCTGCGTCAATGGGCTTTATGCCTTACATTTCAATGACAACGAAATGAATGTGACACGTGAACGCCCAGATGACGACAGACTGTTTTAAATAACGTAACTGATGACTTTTTGATGAACAAAATATGTGCTACACAAAATCTCGGCACTACGACAAAGAGTACATGCCGATGAAATCCCATAAGTGGGGATTCAAATTTTTTGTGATCAGCGGTGTCACAGGGTTTGCATACAACTTTGAAATATACTCGGGGCAGGAAAATTCAATCCCAAGGTTGCACGGTGAACCTGTGGCACTTAAACTATAAGATCTATTTTGTTAATTACTATTATACCTCCAATCAACTCATTATCTATTTGGCTAAGAATAGGATTCATTCACTGGGGACTGTTCGCCGGAATCGAAGTCCAGGCTCCAAACTCCCTGATGAAGCTTTTCTAAAGAAAGAGATACGTGGAGGATGCCACGAATTTGTAGGCTCACTTGACGGTCTTGAATTTTATTGGCAAATACACTATTGCAGGGATGGCGAACCTTTTTACGTACGGTTTACGTATTTCTAGCCGAAGGCATATCTTTGATTTTTGAATATTTTTTCTTGTTTTCAAATTACTCAAAGAAATTGTGGAAGCATTTAAAACACTCTTCTTTCATATTATATTCTCCATCACTGAGCGGTTTTCCATTTTAAGAGATTATCTTTGAGATAAAATTTAATAAAAAGCAGTTATTTTATTTGAATGACTGCCAATAATTAATTTCAAAAGGTTTGTTGATTGTATATTTTTATTTTTAATTCCCCGATCCTAAGGACCGACCTATGCAATCGGTGACCGGACAAAACAGAACAAGACAAAACAGAACACGACAAAACAGAACAGCCAGGGAAAAAATTAAACATTAATTTTTGTGGAATCTATTTAATAATTAAATTTTAAACGAAATACATATATATAAATATTTATTATTTAAAAAATAAAACAATTTTTAAGTGAAATCATCAAGGTATAATAATAAATACTTTCATTTTTTTTTACAATACCGTTATTTTGAAAATAATACATTTTTTATATATAGAGTATATAAAATTGTATAATGTAATGACTGCATGTTATGCTGGCCATTTGGCGTAAATACCTCAATTTATATGTTTGATTGTGATAATCATGCACGACTATTGCCACTCAATTACTAAGTGTTTCATACTTTTTCTTTATAACTTCAAGGCGACCTGTATGAGCACTAACTAATAATAATCGGGGTGCCGGACGAAATCAAAAATCACGAAATAAATGGTTTTTTGTCTCTCCTGTTAAAAATTGCTCAATCGTAACACTTATTTTGAATTGCGCATATTTTATAAGAGAGTCAAAAAAATCATACATTTGTAAAAATTGCGCAAGATAAGAGTTACGATTGCGCAATTTTTTTCAGGAGAGACAAAAAAGCATTTTTGTATCTTTCTTAATTATTTTTCGGAATTTCAACCCAAACCCATCCTAAGCTTGCCGACAACACCGAGTTAAGTTTATTTGAGGCTTGAATTGAATTATTCATATTAATTGAATAATTATATCTTTATAATTATTTAATTATTGAATTATTGAATATTAAATTTGAAATGATGACCAAGCTGTACGGTAGAGTAGGGTAAATTTATAAAAAAAAAACTCGGCGCCTTGTGCCTCACGGGGTGGGAGGTGCCCCCCTGAGCCCCTCAGATGATGGTTACTTAAACCTTGACGGCTAAAATTATTAAACATGGATACATGCTTTGCCTACTGATTCTCTGAATGCTAGTTGACCAAATTAAAAAAAAGGCTAAGGCATTGTTGCTAACGAATAATATACGACTATTTACTTATTAATAAAGTTTTATAAGTTTGCACTTTTTACGCTTTTTTACTGCATTGATTTGAACTGTGTTGAAAGTGGAAATATATTTTTTAAATTATTGATAATTGTAGGAGTACATTATTCTCAGAAGGAATATCGGAAAACCATCTTGACGAAGAGAACTTACCTTACATACCTAATAAAAACTGCTCATGCACATTATCAAGACTACAAAAATAAACGACCTGTCTCTGCTTAAGTATTAAAGAAAAATTATAGAACATCTCGAAATTTATTAATACTTATAGAATTATCAAAATAAATTGCTGAGCGCGGGTTTACACGAGATCTCCGAAGCGACGCTCGCGGGCGCGCAACTTATGCGACATTATTTTTCATCTGTGCGATTTTCGTAACGAATCCGCCTGGGAGGTCAAGACAAAAGCATGTATCCATGCTAAAAAAATGAAAGAGAATGCGATGAAGGTTCCACCGGTTGATGCGCGGTTGGATACCATAGCGCATTATGATGTTATTTATGCGGAAATAAGGCAAATATGTAAATTATCACTATGCAAAGGACACATACATTTAGTATGTAATAAATGTAAAATAGAGTTATGCATTATTTACTAAAGACAAAAATTATTTACTAATTTTTCACACTAAATTTTTTGAAGACTGTAAGACGTATCTGTTTACCTTTTTTATTGAATGTGTTTATAATTAATATAGATGTGTATACTTAGAAATATAGTTGTATATACTTACAATTAAGTTTATTTTCTTGTGATTCAACCAAAACTTCATACTGTGTAACACCAAAGAACTTATATTGTTAATCTGTTCGCGTTCAGCAGAGCGTTGAACGGCGCGCGCAACTCAAACGTATAACCGTATAACAAAAAAAGACATTGTTTACGAACATTTTCACACACGGTTGTACGTTTGAGTTGCACGCACCGCTCAACGCTCCGCCAAAAAAATATACTTACTTTGAAATGAAAGAATTTCTCTAATCAGGGTGTAGAAATATAATTATTATGTTATTTAGACATGATTTTTGTATATGCAAACCGATATAATATTATATAAGTAATTACATAAATAACCATATTAAATTTTGCAATCAGTTTGTTAATATTGACTGGAATGGTCATTAACAATAACAAGTAAATTATGGCATAAAATGTTTAATGATTCATTATTTTGTATCACATTTTTGACATAGATTTTATCGTGAGTACCGTAATGATAATTATTTATACAAGCATAGCCAGGTATATTGATAGGTCTTGCAGAGAGCTTGGCATCCTTATGACATGGCGTTGGATTTTAATAAAATTGTAAAGTAAATCTAACAAAAATTATATGCGTTGATGGCGAAGTCGTTTTTCACTTATTTTTACTTCACAGTTTGACAAATGATTAACAACTCTTACTCCTAAAGTATCTAATGAAAACTTCTCTGTGGGTTTTGAAATATCCTGCTTTTTTGAATATCAGTAATGCACTAACTGAATAAATGACAACGTGTTCACCTTATATTTTCCTAAATAAGCAGGAAAATTAAAATGGTTATTTTTGTCATTTTTGAGCTGGACATCGAATGCCCATATGGTGACGTTACCAACGTATCCCTTCTCCCGCTTGCGCGTTTCAGATCGCGTGACGGGCATTGGGAAAATTATGAAGAAGTGCTTTCCAAAAAGCATGAACGAACCGCAAAATCCCACATCGCCGGAACTGCCAAATCTTCACACGGCCGCGCCGCTGTGAACCCAAGCCACACGATCTGTCACCGTGGTGGACGCAGCATGTGTCGGACCTGCGTTTGCTTTTTATTGTTCATCAACACGCACGCCAACTTAATCAACCGCCTACCTATATTGATCTTCTCGAATCCATTGTTGGATCCACTCAATACGGATATAATAACGCAATCATCTTAGCCAAGGAAGACCACTGGAAGAACTTCGTCACCATTGAGGGGGGTTCAGACCCCTGGGGTTTTCCATATCGTGCCATGAAGTTAGGTATCAGACCCATGAATGTCACATGTGGTATCGAGAAATCGGAAGGTGGTTATACCAGTACGGAGTCTGAAACGACTACGGTCATACGCGAGGCACTTATACTCCTGGATGATGAGTCCAGGGATGATGGCATTATGTGAACGGCCCGCTTTAAAGCTGCTCATACAATCTAGAGACCACTCATTGTTGCAGTTCAAGTAGAAGATCAATCACAGTATCCGTGCATTAAACACTGGCAAGGCCTCAGGCCTTGAACGCATCGACAATTTAGTTATCAAAAAAGCACACTAATGGCAATCGCCGCGCTAGAGATTACGATTACGATTGTTGCACAAGAGAGGCACAATCTCCGACTGCTGTAAGCAAACGGCGGTCGAAGACCATCGGATCCCAAAGCCTATCGCCATCTAACACTCTAGCCACTCTCGCGTCTTGCGGTCTCAAATCATGTTTGAATCTTGCATTATAACAATATATCACGGACAACTTGAAAAAAATCGTGCTGTTTTGATAGCGTTTACGATTGAAGTTATCATCGTCCGATTGAAAATAATTCGATCGCCGGATTCGATCAACTATTTGGACTATACTTAGGTAATTTGAGGTACTAAATGATAACATTAAAATCTCATAGATGCGCTCAGATAAAATAATATCTTACTATAAAATGAACCGCATATAAAAATGCTATTATCATTTCTGTAAAAGTAGTCATGGGGTACAGGTGTATATTTTTTGGTATATTTTTAATTATCATACTGTGCGCTGTATGCACTTCCACTGATAACAATCAAATCCTTAAAAAATATGTAAGTAACAATGTAAAGTAAATAATAAAATGTTATTAGACAGTTAATAATAGTGTTAAGGGCAGATATCAAAACTAAACTCAAAACCGATGCTTTTATCTTCCCAGGTAAAGCAAGATTGAAATAAATATGTTTTTCCCACATGTAGCATGAATGTCAAACAAATCAAATAAATTGTAACAATAGCATCACATAATAACTAGGCATCGTTCTGAATAACATTTTTTTTATTAACGGGCGCAGACCATGACGACTCATGACTTTGACATGACACGCATTCATGGACTCGGGGTCCATGAATTTTCGTACAAACTGTATGGAGATAGAAGATACGTTGTTTTCTCTTGCATAGAAATGTGGAACTTATGACAAACTGGAACTTGGTTTAACAATTTTAAATGAGACATAATGTTATGTAAGGCTCCATTTTGATATAAGAAGACGGGTTTTTTAGAATATTCTTAGGTGAGACCGTATTATGTGGTCAGAGATTTGTCACTTCTACGCAATGGTCTTTTAATATTTCGGTTTTTGTATACAGATTAGCTTAGGTTTTTAATTAGTTCGATTTATCAACATTATTATAAAATAATTTTTGCCAACCTGTCTGCTATTTTCTCAAAATCAATGTTTATTTTCCAGGGCCCTACATGGCTTACGTTTTCAGATTTCCATATGTGCCATGGAATCAAGCGAAAAAATTTGACTGACTTGCACTTGGCACTGATAACGAAAAAGAATAATCATACATTCATAATAGGAAATTACACATTATTTGAGGATATCAGTAATATTAAGGTTTTTGACGAATGATTTTAAAAACTACCTATATTAATAGTTTATTTTGCTAAATTAGTTTTTAATTTAATTTTTTCTAAATAAGAATATTACCTATTTTATTTATTCTATGCATTGCAAAATATATGGTAATTAATTAAAATATTTTTTAATGATGAGTGATAACGTCAACTTCGCACAGTGGTGCCCAATTCAGTAGTTAACCTGGAAAACGTTGTAACCAACAAAATGGAGCAAGTTGCCTTTACAACGAAAAAACGTTTTACTGCTTCCGGATATTTTAATTTATAAAAAAGTTATTCTATGATTTTTTTTTTCATGGCAAAACTATCGCTGACAGTTTGACAGTTAGTGGAATAACGATGTTAGATGAAGGACCTTGGTGATATTATTGTGATGAGTCTCGGTACTTCAAAACTTATAAAAGTAAAAACAGCAAAATATGTATGGACAAGTGTCGAGATGTGATGAATAAGATTCTCAGGAATGCCGAAAAGCCATATGCAAATAGAAAAGGCTATAATGTACCAGCTAAATTACCTCAATTAGTAATGAGTAAGTGGAAAAACGTTCTAACTAGCATTGTATGGGAATATTTTTTTGAGAATATGAAATATTTTGGGTATGAGAAGCTCCACGCAAATGACTGTCGAAAAAAGAAAATTAATCTGATTTCGATATGTCAGTATATATTTATATAGAATATCGTATAGTTTTACTAGTCCTTGATTACTGCGTAATGACTGATGGCTAACTATACAGTGGAATAACGTTATAACAGAAACTGCGATAAAGCTGAATTACAATTGGGTAAAACGTTGCAACCAAGGTCAGTTACAACGCTTTCCCATGAATTTTAAGTTACTTTTGTTTAATTTTCTGATTTTTCACCGGTGACTGCTTGCAGACTCTCACACATCATCATTATAAAATAGGATATAATATTCGATCTCATTTTCAGATTCAACTTACGGTGATGAATTTTCAAAATGGTGCTTTTAGGAGGATTTGGCAACTGCGCGAAGATAACATATGCAGTCCAATATATCATTTTATAACGGCAAAAGTTTTGGCCTCTGTTTGTGATATTGACAAGAACAACTGTGGTGTCAAAAAGGTAAAAGTATCTCCTGGAAATATAGAATAAAACAAAACTCTCTTGAGTTGCCTTTTTAATGTGCGTTTAGAATCTGATCATAGATTTGATCAAATGGCCAAAAACAACTAGTCGCAAAAAATAACCCTTCCTTAAGAAATTTAGAAGCAATAATGCGAAATAATATGTACCTACTGCAGGCTGTATATTATGAAGATTGTAGAGCATCCCCGGAAATATGTTATATTTTTTTTAATAAAAATTTTTTATATTTTTTTATTGTACAACTGGGCAGTAACATAGAAAAAATATAATGTGTTTAACTCATACCTCATTTCAAGGTTTATTTTTTCATACACACACGCACATATAATATATATATATATATGTGTGTGTGTATATTTTTAATATCGTGCTCTCTATTAAAAGTCACCGCATGCTTCCTACTGAAATTTAAAAAGAAAAAGTTTCATCAACTGTGTTTTTAGGTGAAGGACAGATACGTTAATCTTGACTTGACCAAATTAAACAATGCTGTAACCAGAGGGAACTATTTCTACGGCATATATAAATACAAGGCAATGGCATTTACTCCAAAAGACAATTTGTACTGTATTAAATTAGTGATGACCATCGCGCCATTACGTCAAACCTAAAGAATAACATTTGATTTTAAGTATGAGGGTGTTTTATGGAAATTAAATTAAAAATTACAACTACTTAACACGACCTTTTACAAACAATTAACATAAAAAATGGTAAATGGCATGTCTTCAGGGTGAGGCTGAACAAGGTTTAATTCTCGAGGTTTGATAAATACGGGATAAACTAAACACGGTGTTAAAAATAATATGTTATTTTGGGTCTAGGACGATTTGGCACCAAACAAATGGACACCACGGAATTCGAAAATAAATAGACGTTAGGTATTTATTGGTAGTTTAAAAAAATATTCAATATTAATATTTATATTTATATTTAAATGATTATATTATGATTTAATAGTTGGTGAGAATGTAAATATGCAAACGTAAACAATGCTTTAATCGTGCATATGTTTATGTTCCAACGAAAAAAGAGTTTTTTATTTTATATAAAGCCTTAGGCATGGTAATTCTCAATCCGCGATAAAGAATACATTATGTTAAGAATAAAATGAATTCAAACTACTACGTAGTAGATAGAAACTGATTAAAATACCTCGTCTACGTTCTGTAAACGTGTCTACGACAGTGCGGCGTCTAATTGTCCGGAGGCCAGTCGTCTCATTCCCGTTATTTTCATATTACCATTAATTAATTTGTTATGTGGTTACAAACTTTATAATAAATAAATTTAAATAAAAATTTAAATACCCCTACCGTGGGCACCCTGGGAGGGTGAGATTTAACAGGGGGATTGATTTGACAGGGGGATGGATAGGAATGGGATGGGGATTGGAATGTAGGGAAAGGTGGGAATGTGACAATTGATCGGATTGTCACGTAAGGAAAAGAAGAGTGGATATAGGATAGGATGGGGATAGCATGAGACTCGGGGAAATAGGAAGCAGGGTCGTAGATAGATTGACTTTCACCTCTAGGACCCCAGTTACCTGTCCGGTTACTTGAATCATTCGTGTGATGTTCCTAGATTAATAAAAAGGCATAATGAAAATGGAAGTAATCATAAAAATCTCGGTTTGAGCGCCACTCTATGATGATGCATAGAGACAATAGTGATAAGGATAATTAAATAAAAAGCAAGTAGAGAAATTTCAACAAACGTATAATTAATGAATGAGTTTTACTTGCGGGCGACATTGTATAAAGTTGTATAATTATTTATCAAGTGACTTACGAGCGCCTAACACAATATAATGTTCAGACAAAGTTAGAATTAAAATAAAAAAGCTAGTTTGAATCAAAGGCTAGTTCGAATTAAATGCTTGTTTGGTGGACCGTAACATAAAAGAACAAAAATCAATACCAAAAACTAAAAACAAGCTCTTCAGTTTCCATCGCGGTCCTCGAACGTGCCGGGTCCATGGGGGTACCTTCGATCTCCTGGCCTATTGGGGACGTCCTTCAATGGGCCTTCATCAACGTCTCCAAAACGTCAGGACATCAAGGCCATGTGCCCCGGTTCCCGGGACTTGGAACTTGAGAAACACGTCTGCTTTGCTTGAAGGCTAAAAACTGAAAAACTGAGAGACTCCCGCTTCGCCTTTTCGTTCTCCAGCCGCTTTTTCGTTAGCGCCGGAAATAGTTTGGCGAACTGCGTACAAACTATCCGGCGTGATCCTGTCGATGTTTTGTTTAGTTGCCATCCTCAAAAATCGTGTGTCATGTTATAAAATAATATGACATTACCCCCAACCTCGGTAAGAGAAGGACAAGCCATAGTGAGGACTTCGACTGACAACTTCCCGGAGGGGTCTTCAGATAGCATCAATCCTCCCAGTAAGCCCCACAGGGTCAGGGGAGTTTAAGTAAATTTCGATTTGGGGGGTGACGCTGGCCGAAGGGAATGAGAGATTGCCCGGAACAACGGTTTTTTTAATTGTTTCATTTAAGCCAGTTAGCGTCAGGTACACTACATACACGTCATTAATCACACGACCTTTCGCCAATAACGCTGGACGTCAGCGAAAGTCGGATTCTCTGTTTAGTTCTTAGTCTCCAACGGTTGTTGATATCTTCCGTTCTTTGTTTACATCCGCGTTAGGTCGACATCTTACTACTTATTCTACCACACACCCTCTTTTACAGTACTCTCTGGGCCAGAGTAAAAAGCGGACACGTTTACACATCACTCACGCAAATTCTGCTGGACCCATTGTTTGCGTGTAGTGAACAAATAGTTCAGTCCTTTTTAAGTGGTTTTCACTTCCTTTTGAACGGTAAACTTATTTATTATTTCATTTAGTAATTCAATAAATAGATAGAGGGAATTGCAATCGAACGTCAACGTCCCTCTTAAATTTCCTATTGTGAGGAAAAGATTATACAATCAGTCCTCTAGAATTATAGCTGTTCTCGTTTCAGTTTTTTTTTTCTTTTTTAACCTTCTTATATAACCTGGTAATGTTGAAAAACAACATGGATCTCGACGCGTCGGAATTAATTAACACGCCTTTTGATTTTGAAGAGACATGGAACAAATCAAAATTAGAAATAGCGTTATTAAAAAGAGGAATTACTCCTTCTAAATCATTAGGGGAAATGAGATTGCAAGCCTCAGCTTGGAATGCAAGTTTTGGACCCAAGCCATCACTTGGACCATTTTATGCAAATAGTACACCCCAAGTTCTGTCGCATTGTAATGCTACTCCCAAAGCTACGACTCCTCAGTCAACGAGTAAATAAATAAAAATTAAATTAAAAAGACATAGTAAATATTTTATTTCAAATGACATATATGCTATACAGCGTTCTATGCTCCCCAAGCTAATACTGTGGAGAGATACAATCAATCAGTTAATACTTCTTTAGCTATTTTAGTCGGCAGAGATCATCGCCTCTGGGCATATTGCCTACCCCATGTACAAGCGGCTCTAAATTCAACTGTTAATTTTTCCACTAAATTTACTCCCTTTTATCTCATGCATGGCAGGGAAATGATATTAGACGGCCGATATCATTTTCCAAGAGACAGCCCACCCAATGTTAATTTAGCTCTTCCACCTAGCGCTGATCATTCTCAATTTCCGGATATGATTTCAAACTTACCGGAAATTTTTGATATAGTCCAGGAACAATTACTGGAAAAATTTAAAACCAATGCGCAGCGTTATAATCTCAGACGTAAACAAGTCCAATTCTCACCAGGTGATACGGTTTGGAGGAGGAATTTCGCTCAGTCAAACGCAGCGAGTTTTTCCTCAAATAAACTCGCACCGCGATTCTTACAAAACCGCGTTGTCGAGAAAATCTCCCCTACCGTGTACTTGTTGGCTGATATGCAGGGGAAACCTCTCGGTAAATTTCATGTTAAAGACATTTTGAAACAATAGCTTCTTTATGAGTGATCTCATTCTGTAGGTTAAGCCTTATGCACTTACCACTATGGTGTTTTTTTTTTTGATACTTCAAGCATATTATAACTATAAATTTGTCAATTATTACTATTTTATTATTATCTTGGTTACTCTTGGCTTTTACTTCACACCTATTAAAATAACTTTAGTTTTGATGAATTTTATCATTTGTAACACCTTTTCTCGTTTTCTAATTTAACCAAGTGGTTTTTTTTTATTTATGTATTAATTAACTTCTAATATCCAACGCAGGAGTTGCTGTAAATTTAGAATCCTATTAATTTAATTTCACATTTTTACCCTGCTATAAATTTTTTTTTTGTATTTGAGTTTCACTTTATTTTAATCTACTGTTCGTTTGAGATTTAATGACATGGTATTATATTAATGGGCGAGTGCAAATTTCTTTTCCTTTTCATTTTTGGTTGGAGGGTACCTCTTGGCTCTATTAGCCAATTAACTTTTATACAAATACTTATTGATACATGATTTGATACATATAATATAATTACAATTGTGAGATCCATTATATCACAAACCGATGAATTGTTTCACCTTATCATATTTTGTCCTGTAAATTTCCTATTGTGAGGAAAAGATTTTACAATCATTCAATGATTCTGATAACATTATTTAATACCAGGACCGGTTTATGAGTTAAATAACTATCATTCAATTTTATTACATGTTTTTGTTTTAAAGGAATTAGAATGTTGTCTTTCTGTATTGTTTGTTATAAGTACATACACCCATAATATTTTTTCAATTTTGATTTTGCTCCTTATACAAGCTCTTAAATTATGAATTAAAATTTACATCATATTTCTTTTTCATATATACAATCATATTATTCCTAGTTGTTTTCAACGCTTTTATATTTTGTAAACCTTGAACTATTATTCATCTTTATAATTTGAATTTCAGCTACTGACTTCTTTCCTGCATATGGCTATACACCCTTGTTCCTGTAAACGTCCGTCGCAAAAGCGGTGGTTGCAGACCTTTCGAAAGGAGACCCACTCAAAATCATACCACACATCCAGCATCTGGACCAGCCTTTGGTAATGAAGCATTATTCTAAATCTACCGTATTGCCAGGATGAAAGTAACGGTGTCTCCGGAAGGCGCAACCGCTGCCTTGGCGTTTGGAAGGGCCTGTCAGTTTAGCTACCTAGTGATAAAATATCTATATTTATAATTTCTTACAATTAATTAAGTACATCGCGCTGGGGATCGTGTGATCTTTATTTATACCAGCTGCCTTTGTACTTGTTTTTGCGTGACGGTTTTGTTTGCTATTTTTATTATATATTTTTTTTATTGATTGTAGTGATTGGTTATACTTGTTTCTGTTCAATGTTTCATTGTCGATACAGGCTGCGGGGAGATTTTATTATTATTTGTTGGCTGCTAGCTCCTTGGAAGTCGTGGGAACTGAAGGTGTCTCACGACTCTCCTTTTTGTTTTAGTGATCCGGGGTGCCAAAGATGTTCCTTGGACGCGTCTGATTTTTCTCTAGCAGTCAACCCTCTTAGTATTTGGGTTGAACTATCGGCGCTGAAGATGGTTCCGTTAGTCCCCTCTCTTTTTGGCGGTAGAATCTGCCGCTGATTGTGTGAATTCCACCGCACTCTGATGTTTATGGTGATGTTGAGTTGGCAGGCGTGATGCGAATAAAAAAAGCGATCGTCTGTCGACACTGATGAAGTTGTGCAGCGGCCTGGACTGTATGAAGGAAATCAACCTACTTATCAAAATTCCTTGAGGGAAGAAAGTGGACGTTATTATACGATCTCTTTAGCCTTTCATTTTTTATTTTGTGCAGCTCCAACTTGAATGTCAGACCAGTTGCGAACCGTGTTGTTCATTTAATTACATTTAGTTTCTGATGTGTTCATGGTTTCCTCGTCGTTGCCTGGTTTTCTTGTGGTGCTCCGTAGTTTTTTGTTCCTTATATAGGAGGTTCGTTTTTGAAGGGTTCGGGACTTAGAGCTCACATCTCTAGGGATGGAACACGCCACCGGAAGAAACGTACGTCACCGGACGTCTCGGGTTTGGCGGGATTGAGTTGGTCCAGAATTTGCGGCGGAGTATTTTTAAGTAGTTAGCTTTAAGTGTGTATGAAAGAGATATAGCTGGTTTTGCTATCTCGAGGTTTTAGAGTAGTTTGAAGCGGAGCCGTATATTCTGGAACGGACGATATCTTGTTGCACCATTGTAGACTTTAACGTAGTATACTAAAGTCGATGATTAATTTTAATTATACATTTTGTACTAGGAATTCTTTTCTAGCTTAGTTTTGCTCCTTTTTCGCGCCATTTTATTTGTTGGAACGCTGCTTGGGATCCGGACCATGGCTTGGAATACCATCACACGTCATTTGTTTTTTACAGGCTTAACAGAGAATCCACATCACAGCTGTTGGTTGTTAGCCACACTGTTATTTTCATTCAGATTAGACATCTGAAAGTAGTATATTTTAGTAATGTTCTTTTTAAATGATCGGACGGTGCTTGACGCACAGTATTTATCACTTACCGACAGACCCGCCCTCACGCAAAACCAAACTGGCACTCATTGTTTATTAATTATTATATTATTTGTTAGAACCAAGTTGGTGAATCTATTGCATTTATTATTTTTTATTATGTATACTTGCCAAAAACCACGGCTTATACGATTGAGAATTTATTTTTTTTGCTTTGTGCACTTTATAACTTTTGCCAAATATTAAAGGTTCATCTTTTTTTCAATAACTTAATATTATTTGAAATCAATTTATTAAATTATTTATCGATTTATTATTTTCAACTTAATTACTCAATGTTTATATTATTACTCAAATTATGGAAGCAATTTTAATTTCTTGAATATAATTCTATTAATTACTTTATTATATTATACTATCTTTACAATTTTATCAATTTAATGAATTAAATTAAATTTCTTGAACTAAAATATTTATTCCTTTATATACAATTTATCAATTTAATATACCATTTTATTTATTATTATCTGAGGTGCATTTATGTAAATTTTTGGCTATTATCATTTCAACTTTTTTTTTCATGCTTACATACTGCAGTTTGCAATTTAGAAGAAATCTTTATTTAGCTATGTATTTTTTTCGACTTATACGAGGTATAAATGAGAACTCTGCCATTCTGGGCAGTGTTGACCTGTGTCCCTGATAACTATCTTAGAAATAGAGAACATCAGTTGTTTATTCTCCCAAGGTGCAGAACCAACCTGCCACTGGTAATGCCAATTGGGAGGGCGATAACTATGTTCAACGAAATTGCTTCGGGTGTTGATATATTCCACCTACGTGATAATGAGTATAGGTGGACGTTATTTTATAAATTTTAAAAATAGGGTCTGCTTAAATCATCCGGTGTATTTCCATGTACCTATATAATTAATATTTTTGTATGTACATATTTGTTTAATAACATATTATCTATCTCTTTTTTTATGTCATGTTGTGAACGTCTTAAACTTATCATTTGTAATGTCCACAATATGTAAAAATAAATATATTGAATTGAATTGAATTGAATAACCAATTATAAATTCAAAGTGTTTATTACATGACATTAAATAAGTATTAACAAATTTTCAAATAAAAATACAGGTAAATTATAATACAATAAGTAATACAATAAGAAATAAAATAAGGAAAGAAATAAAATAACAACAATAAAAGTAGGTACATGGAAGCACACAGAGTGAACTAGGTTGATAGACTCTATCTTGGAAACTAGTAAAAAAACGTCCACATATTTTTTTTGTTTGATTAAACATATCGACGTGCCCTAGAAAAACCATGATAAGTCTGAAAATAGCGTTTTAAGTTTTATTAGCTTTTTATAATATCATATTTTTTGTGCATGTCCTGTAAAAATTTCAGGTCTCTAGCATAAAAATTGACAAAGTTAGGTTTTCGACAATGGTGCTCTATATCTACATATCGCATCGACCAAATTTGTGTTCACATAAATATCCGAGGAGTATAGTCATATATCAATAAAAAAAGTGTACTGCGTTTTATTTTACGAGTAAGAAGGTTGTTATACTTGCTATAACAGTCTTTAACGGAGATCCTAATATACGGCATGGTTTATATTGACGTATCACATTAGTTTCGAAAAATATATTGGTTTATCTTCGGAAAATATTGGAATTTGGAGTAGGTAAATGCAGTTTTAGTTAAAAAGCTACTCACTAGTCACTAGTACTAGTGTTTTATTATCAAAATATTATAATATTGAATATAAAACAAACAAAATAGAAAAGAATTATTTTGTACTAATATAGGTAGGTACTTTTACTATACTAGGACACATTAATAATGTTTAAATATTAATTTTGATTCATCAGCCAATTTCAATCCACCGCAAAATAAAGACCTCCACAAGCTTTCTTCGACTATTTTCGGTTAATTACTCTTCTACTTAGATACCCAAAAAACAATGTTGTAGGTAATGTTTAAGTTTGAAATTGTTATATTATTTGATATTAAACAAATATCCAATAGAAAACGATATGGATATATCATTATAATAATTCACTGTTTAAATTATTTAGATGAGTAAAAAAAGTATGTTAATTATAAATAAACTTAATTTAAATAAATACCCAGCAGAAAACGACATATTTTATTTAAATGTTATTACCTATCACTAGAAAACATTTTTTTTTGCAATTAAAAACGTACCCACTTAAAATATCCCCCGCAGATTGGAGGTTTATATAAACAGGTTTTGTTCTTTCGAGAAATGGATGTCAGCCACTTGCTAAACCTATTAGGTATATTAGTGGCGAAGGGTGGAGGTAGACTATTAAAATCGGCCATAAATAGTGCACACTAAACTTTGTCAGTCATATATATTTATTTCCATTTAACTAAGACTACACTTTACAAATGGTATTGGTTAGTTTTTAAAATTTAATTAAACCCTGCGAAACCAAACCATAATAGATAATAGTCAAAAAATATTTGTATTTCTATAAAATATCTAAAATTATGTCATTAAATCATACATAATTTTGGATATTTTATAGATATAATAATATTTATTATCTATTATAGTTTGATTTAGGCAGGGCTTAATGAATCTAAAAATATTCAATAACAATATGTGTAATATGTATTTCTAATTCAACGAAAACAAATAAGTATGAATGAAACATTGTGCACAATTTTGTCAGATCGCCCAAAATATACAAAAACTATTATGATTTGGTTTAGACAGGATTGAATTGATTTTTAAAAACTAATTAATACCATCTGTACATTGTAGTCTCAGTTTAATAAAAACAAATACGCATGACTAATAAAGTTTAATGTGCACTATTTATATCAGATTATAACAGCCTACCTCCACCCTTCGCCACTGAGGTACATACTCCAAGCACAAATTGAAAAACAATATGTATCTATTTTTAAGACCCATGATTCGAACTCGGAACCCACGATGCTATAGGCCGATGTTTATACCTAAAATCTTATGTTTTAACTTCAAAACATTATTTTATTTTCGGTACAGCATGACACATTTTTATTAAATTAGTCTTGTATATAGATAATAATAACCATGCAGTATTTTCATGTTTAAATTACAAAATATTTTATTATTTAAAAGAAAGGACTTATCTAGCTAGCAAATACAAGAGAGTTTATTTTATTATTCTTTTAGTAAAATTTTTACTAATTACGGAATAATATTTATGACTTAAGAAAGTGAAAAAAATCATTTTTATTATTACAAATGGTGAGAATTTCCGAAAGGCTTACTAATTGATTTGTACACATTGGGACCAACTTAAGCTCATTGTAAAACTTAAATACGTCCGACGTGTTAATTTTATGTTTGCAATAATATAAAAGGGTACTTATATATTATTTTTACTTTGTACATTGAATATTTCTCGAAAACGAGCTCTGTGGATTATAAATTATTATTACATGTCGGTCACCTTAAAGAAAAGATTAGCCGGGTTTTTGAAAACTTATTTTATCTTTTATTTTCAATAGAATTTTACCGAAAAACGTGTAATATAATAGTCAGTTTATGAATCATTAATTGTTGTCTAAAATCTAGGTAAATAATATGTATGAGATGGGATTAACATGTGGTATCCCCGGTAGGTAAAATATATAACAAAATATCAATTGGTTTTGAAAAATCTAGTACCAACTGTCATATATACATACCTTGTATTAATTTATTGAATATGATTGTTTTAAAATATGAAAACTAGCAAAAATAGTAATTATTATTTTATCTAAGTTAAATCGGTCGGAGTTATACAATTTTTAGATCGATCAAAATAAGTTAAATAAAGTGATATGAATGACAACGGATATTAAACGATGTTTTGTTGATAAATAAAAAAACTCTACGTAATCGATTGGATTAGATAACATAATGTATCATTTAAAGAAAATACTACTTGAAAGCCAACCGTTTAGAAAAATGCAGATTCGTACCACGATTATTTAAATTTCAAACTAAATATTACAATGTTGCGGAGGTACATACTTATTTTAACTTTCCAATTATATTAATGCAATCATGACACCTCGTATTAATTAACATAACTGAGTTCAATTAAGACGTACTTATACTGATGTTTCATGATTTATGTTGTCAATTAAATATAATCCATCTATGTTTACTAATCGGTAATTAAACTCATATCAACAATAAACATTAGAAAAACACAACGATAGTTAATATGATCACTGGATAAGTATTTATAAGCTTATAATTACAATTTTACAAGATCAATTACCTACAGAAAGATATTATGTTGCAAAAATTGAATTGAAAAAAGAGAATAGAAGGTAGGTACTGAAAAGGTTATCACTTATCACTCTTGTTACATAATGCCGGGTCCACACCGAAAACAAGTCGCGCGACAACTCATTAAATTTTACGATAAGCATGATAATTATCGTAAAATTTCTTAAGCAATTATGATAATTATCGTAAAATTTAACGAGTTGTCGCGCGACTTGTTGCCGGTGTGGACCAGGCATAAGAACTACATAATGTTGTATCAATGTTATTTTAGATAGGTAATTACTTAATCGTGATTATAGAATGTGTATGTAATACAAGCCTAGTATAAATTTTATATGAATTTAACTTCTGCTGAACATTTTAATAATGCGATCTCATTTGATAACGAAAGTGAATTCAGCTGTCTTTAAATAATAATAATTATTAGGTTATAAATAACACTTTCCTTAGGTTTATTAGTATTAAAATTTTTGAAACTAATAAACCTACTTAAATATATTTTTTCCAACATTTCGATGCTTTGGTAGGTACATTTGTGCCAAATTGTTATGTATAATATTATATTCCACTAGTTATTTAATATTTTTGTATTTTTGTATTGAACAATAATAATTATGTGTGTTCTAAAGTGATATTTACTAATTTAATTCACTCAGTATATCCTTTATGTAAACTATTAACGAACTTACAATGATTTATTTAATGAAATATATTATCTCTCTGGTTTCGATAATTGTACTGAATATTAATTAAATTAAAATTGTTCTAGCGATATACATGACCATTAACATTATATTGTTTTTTTCTATCTATTCTATATTTTTAATGAAAAATTTGTTACGAAGTAGGTATAAAAAATAGATATTTTATTGATGGTGTAGTAAGTAGTGTTATGTACTCATTTCTTCATAACTTCTTTATTATTCCATTATAAACATTTTTCCTGAATGTTTATTATTTCGTAATGTACATATTCTGATTATTTATAAAAATATCCATAATAATTTGCAAAAAAACATAAAAAGTCATACTTAAATACATTTAAATTATAAAAACTCCGTATAAAAATATATATATATCAATATGTCCCTATATCCCTTGTTAAGATTTTATAGACACGCTGTACTATTTCGAGTTAAATATTGCGCAATGTCAATTTTTCCGTAAAAGAGCGTTATAACTATAGTTGTAATTAATAAAATCGTATAGAGTAAGAAAAATGCGACGTAAAATAAGGTTTCTATCTCAGAATATGAATGTGTTATGCGGAGTCAGTAATCTATTTCGTCCGCGCAAGAGCATGTTGAATCGAGTCGAAATATAAAGTGCGTAATATTATTCCAAATAAAAACGATTTTTGGACATTATCTCAGCTGTTAATTAATTAATCACCATTAAATTTTGATAGGAATATATACCATAAAATGGTCTATCTGATTTACTTAAATAAGATAAGTAAAAACTTACTCATTTTACATGATGAATTTAATAGCGTAAATATTTTAGTTTTTTCGCTCTCCTGAACATTTATGATTTCAGACTTATCATGGTTTTTCCTGGGGCCGTCGATATATACATTGCACTCCCAATTAGTATTACTAATAGCAAGTTAGCTCTGCACCTTGAAGGAACAAAGAACGGATGCCCTAGATTCATAAGATAACTAATTTCAGATGACATATTATATGATACCATTATATGATATTATAACGGTTTTAGCATCTCTTGGTTATGTTGTAAAGAACTATTAATGTATCAAAAAGGAAAAAATATCTTCTTAGAATATAAAATAAAACAAAATTCACATTTTTTGAACACACACGTGAATTCCAAAAGGTAGTAAGTAACATTTTAATTTAAAATTGAAATTATAAGTAAACAATTATCCATAGGTAATACATATTATTAATGTATGTAGTTTCTAATTTATTATGCTACAAAAATGTAGAGACATCATTATTTGTTTCTCATTTTATTACATATATACCCATTATGTTTTTTTATATATAACTATAGGTAAATCATTCTACAGTGGCACCATGGGAACGGAAAAAGCGACTTGCAATTGTAGTGGTATTGTTTGTTTGCAATAAACCAGGCATTGCAGCAAGCAATTCGAAAACATACGCGTAACGCCTATGGTGCCACTGTAGAATGATTTACCTATACATAAAAATGAATTTCATATAAACACAATATGAATAAATCGATACATATTTAAAGTTGGTAACGACAGAAGATAATAAATGGATGAAAAGCCGGTGGCCATAGACCAAGATTTTGAGGCTAGATTTACTTATAACTTAATGACGGTCAGGCCATAATATATTATCTACCTTCAAATATTACCAATGTTGGATGCGGGTTTCGTTTACGTGAGAAACTTGCAATATTACATAACTATTGAAATAAACATATTATGGCATATATATACGGTGTTTCTATATTATACCTTGTTTCAGCCTCTCTCTAAAGACATGCAACTAACCATTATTTTTTTGTTCCCTGTATGTATCTCTATGTATATTCATGTTAATAAGCAGTAATTAAAAATATCCACAAGCACCTTCATATATAAAATTTACGATCAATGGTTATTTTTTAGGTTTCACGTATGGCGCACTGGTCATGACAAATTTAACACAATACAAGTTTCCTATAGGAGTAAATGCCATTGCCTTGTATTTATATATGCCGTAGAAATAGTTCCCTCTGATTACAGCATTGAGTAATTTAGACAAATCAAGGTCCACGTATCTGTCCTTCACCTAAAAACACAGTTGATTAAACCAATTATTTTCAAACTTAAGAAGTAAGCAAGCTGTGACTTTTAGTAGCAGGCATTCTGTTAAATAATAAACACAAATAATATATATTATGTGTGTGTGAATAAATATACATTGAAACGAGGTATGAGTTAAACACGTTATATTTTTTCAATGTTACTACCCAACTGTACAATAAAAAATATCAATATGAACAATTAATCCAGTATTTCTGGGAACCCCAGCATACACAGCATCTATGAACCGCACGCCACTGGTAGCTACATATTATTTTGTATCATTGCCTCTTCATTCAAAGGAAGAGTTATTTTTGCGACCAGTTTTTTTTGGCCATTTGATCAGATTTGAGCACGCATTTGAGTTTTGTTTTATTTTATATTTTAAGGAGATACTTTTACCTTTTTGACACCACAGATCTTATTAACATCACCAATAGAGGCTAAAACCTTTGCCGTTATAAAATCGTATACTGGACTGCATATGTTATTTTCACTCAGCTGCCACACCTTTCGAAAAGCATTATTTTCAAAGTGCATCACCGTAAGTTGAATCTGAAAATGAGAAAGAATATTAAATCCTATTTTATATCGATGATTTGTGAGAGCCTACAAGCAGTGAGCCGTGAAAAATCATAGAACTCGTTTATTTTCAATCATATATATTATAGTTGGGCCAAATATGCTAGCCCTCATTCCTTTCTTCCCAGCTACTTCTAAATCCCTTATTTATTATTGTCATAAGCAGCGCTCGAAATGGAAAAGTTTACGAACCGGAGCGCTCGATAGTTTTCTGAAGATATTTACATAGCAAAGTTATCAAATTTTATGTGTATTTCATAAAAATAAGTGTGTTAGATTTTCTATTATACCTATGGCCTATCTAGCTCAGATGGTCAAATTATTTTTTCCACGAGACGAAGCCATAATTCTACCGATTCCACGAACAGGAACGGCGCTCCGGTGCGTTCCTGTCCATTTCGAGCCCTGGTCATAAGACCAGACGGCGAGCAATAACGGGTCACCAGGCAACCGTGATTGAATAACATTGAGATAGCACAAGTGAAATCCAAAAAGCGGACGTGGGCAAGCTTATTGTAGCTTTACTGTCGTTAAGGCCGTACATCAGTTGAGGCACGGTCTAAAAGATCGTTGTTAGGCGATGCGCGGATTGCGGGTCGCGGGTGCAAATGACGCCTGTCAAACGAAATATTATTTGTCGTATAAATCCAACATACGTCCATTTTATGTTCTGTTTATTGTCAGCGGACAGCAGAGCCAGTCCAAAAAACAAAAATTTTCTTTCTTAACTTTCTTCTTTAAGCACTACTGTGCATGGTTGCAGCATCGGTCCCGTGCGGCTCCGTCTCGGGACGGAATGAGCACTTAAAATCACTTCTTTCAGACACGTTTAAAGCGTCATAGAAAGCGGCCGTGCATATCCACGGTTGTGCATATATGACGGGTGGTGGTGGGCACTTTAACGTATGTTCTATTAGTAACAATAATAATATGTTCATTGACAAGTCTTCTTTTTAAAGTAAATGGGTAACGTTCTTAGTCATCTTTACACGATTTAAGAATTAATTGGCCCGTCGCCATCACGAAGCAAAGTGACGTGCTTCTAGCTCGACGTTCTCTCACTGAATGCGAGCGAGTCCAAAATTTTGTTGCGCCTACAGTTGAAAATTATTTGCCGTTTCACTGATGCGTCACCTTAACTACAGCGTGACTCACACAAAAGTATCTGTTTGACCTTCGTTGCACTAAATCTGTTACGGTTTGAGTGAACTTCGCGTCTATATCAATCATCCATCTTGAATTTATCATCACTATTCATCAACCTCATATATCATCTATGAAAATTGTACTTGTACCGTCCGTTTACCAGTGCGTGAGTGTGTGAACATCGAACTGGCCCCAATGCGCGCTAGTCCTCTCAACGTAAAGACCACTGTCTGGCATCCTCCAGTGTAACCCCCCCACACCTCTAGATCCGTAATCCACCAATTCAGCATCAATCTCAAATTACAGTCCACTCACCATAAAAATGGTCCTTCGAGCCGGAACTACATCATGAACATTCATATAAATACGTGCCAACGTAAGATCAGCAAGATTCACCGGACTCTGCCACGTCTTTTGAAAGTGCGACAGTTTTATCAGCATATACTAATGATATAGAAACAGTTGTGGTAAGTGATACTATCACCTCGAAATGGTATTATAATAAGTATCAGCAATTCATATCACATTTATGTCCCGCAGTGTTAACACAACGCTTACGGGCCCTTTTAATTAATTTTGTAATTAACGTGTTAATTTGCATTTGAAAAGTAATTAGCAAAAACACATTTTTGTGCTGCCCGTAAACATTGGGTTAAATGACAAAAGTTACAGGATATGCCGAAGGAAATGCCGTGCAATAATCTAACACCTATCTAACCAAGTCAATGTTGAAAATGATTATTTTTAATTAATAGGTCTCGTATTAACCTCAATAAGTCTTACTCAATTTTAAACTGCATTATTAAATAGGGTTACATGTAAGTTGTACGTATGCAGTTCATCGTGGGATACTTATTCGTGTGCCGTAGTACGTGAAACATGAGTTCGTATAACATTTGATCAAATGACGAGTTCTTCGTTGAACATTTCACCGTGAAATACATTTGTATGTATCTTACAAAATGCGGCGATAGTTCGTAATTTGTACTGTTCCAATTAGATTAACCCTAACCTAACCTAACCTAACCTAACCTAGTAAAGACATCTTCACATGTTGTAGCATATGTATAAATATATTCCACGGCAAAATGTTCAACGAAGAACTCGTCATTTGATTAAATGTTACACGAACTCATGTTTCACGTACTGCGGCCCACGAATAAGTGTCCTGCAGTGAACTGTTTACGTACAAATTTCCGGATACGAGAAAATAGGTGGTAGGTAAGTTGTACTCAACCTTTATAGAAACCCCGGACATAAACTCATGAACCCCTGGCATTATGTGCGTTATGAAATCATAATAATAATATAAGTTTTATATCTATTTTTTCGTTACTAAAACACCGAGCACGAAAATTTTGTGGTGCTCTACTGCTCTGGATGTTTGTTTTATTATTATTAAATTTTTGTCCTAAAATCCATTATATCATTATATTTGACACTTTGCAGTACTGGAATTATTTGAAATACGTCAACACTGCCAAGTGATAAATAACATCCCTTTTTTGACTCAAGAGGCAGTTAATAAAGACCATTTGCTGACGGTAATTTTGTTTAATAAAATTAATAAAAAAAAGACGAATAATAAAACTTTTTTCAAAACTACTTTTTAATTTTTTAACATCTGGATACATTTATATAATAGGTGCTTATACCTTTTATTTTTTACCGGGAGTGGAGCAGACCTTGGAGCGGAGCTGGAACAAGTATCAGGTCCCGGAGCGGAGCAACTCAAAAAAGGGTCCGCTCCAACCTCTGCTTATAACCAACAAATAAAAACTCCACAGAATATTTTTTGGACATCACTGTGAAAAGTTGAGGATGTCACTCAATAAATTATTTTGATTAATTACCTACTATATATTTTTTAATATATTATAGAACAAATAAAATACAACAAGTAATCGATATATAAGAAATCGTTCGGATTTTCGCCAAATCCATGAATTATTATTAGTTTCTCAGTATACCTACCTTTATAATATAGGGATTGCAATACCGGTATTAAAATTTCAAAATACCAACATTTTCGGTATTAAGAAAGCACACTCGTTTACGTTTTTGAAAATGAATTATTAGTTATGACGTGCTGCTGAAATGCAAATAGGTATATTGGGTGAATCCAACAGAGGTGAAAAAATAATAAAAGAAATTTATCAAATATATTTATATAAGTAATTGTTGCGATGAATTATCATATTATTTCGAAATAAAAACATCCGTGACAAAAATGTTCAATTATTCTAAAATTAATTATTGATGACTGTACAAGAAGGATTTAAGAAGCTTTTCCTGCATCCGGACTTATTTGCACTTGATGAACTTTTGAGAGCTTTAGTTAAAATAATCAATATAATATTCAAATTATTTGTAAAAAAATCACTAGTTCTACAATTATGATCAATACATATTTCTAAATGTCAACATAATAAATGTAGGTATGTAGGGTTTTTTCTACAAAATAATATTTTAATAGCTTTATTTATTGATAAACACCGACTTCTGTTTTTTTAAGGTTTAAGAAATACCGGTATTAATACCGGTATCCAATAAGAAATACCGAAAAACCGGTATTGACATTTTTATTCGGTATTGCAATCCCTACCTTTATATTACTGATATCCTCGAATAATGTGTAATTTCCTACGATGAATGTATGATTATTCGTTTTCGTTATCATGGCCACGTGCATGTCAGTCAAATTCCTTCGCTTAATTCCTTGGCACTTATTTAAATCTGAAAACGTAGGCCATGTAGGGCCCTGTAAAATAAAAAAAATATTGATTTTGAAGGAATAACAGACAGTTTGGTTAAATTTAATTTATAATAATGTGATGTATCCGATAAATCGGACTTATAAAAAACCTAAGCTCATCTGTATACAAAAACTGAAAACCGAAATATCGAAAGACATTGCGTAAAAGGGACATATCTCTGACCACATAATACGGTCTCAAATTCTAAAAACTCTTCTACTTATGTCAAATGGAGCTATATACAACATAATTTCTCTATAAAAATTGCTTAATCAATTTCCAGTTTCTCATAATTAAGTTCCAGATTTCTTTGCAACAGAAAATAACTTCTCCGTTATCTCGATACAGCTTGTATAAAGAATCGTGGAACAGCGGTCGTTTTTTGCTTCATTCATCACTTTCAAATGCTTAGGCTCTATTTATATATAAGAAAGTGTTCTTATACACCAGTCTTTCTCAAAGCCTGCAGCGCCCCCTTGTGGGCGCTGCAGGCTTTCAGGGGGGCAGTAGAAGGCTCAATGAAAATTAGACGGCGTTAAGGAAATCTACAGAGGCGACGGCAGACAAATTCAATCTATAAAAATTCGACGGAATCCAGACACGACACCACTAATTGAGATGCGATTTACTACTCGAATGATTGGAGTCCCGTATAGAAGGTTAAATTAGAGTCGCTTACGCATATAATAGTGTGGATGCAGCTTTATATTTCATGTACGTAGTCCATGGTTGAGTTAACTAAATGAAATCGTCTGTGATTTCCGATATTTTTTATCCGAGACTTTCAAAGCCTTCTTTTAATGTTAATAAAAATACTTGAATAAAATTTAAATATGATTAAGTTTTATGTCCTCTCATAGAAACATTCTTTGATCTCAGAAATAGGATATGGGTCACACCCTATCTATCCTATCCATATAATAAGGCATGTTTAAAATTTATATTTGCAATAATTATTTTTAAAATACGCAACACATAGTAATGTAAAAATGTAAGATAAAAAATATGGGGAGCACTAGAGTTTTTTAAAATCTCAAAGTGGGCGGTGGTCGAAATAAGTTTGAGAACCTGTGTTATATACATTTGGTCTGAGCCCGTTAATAAAAAAAATATTGTTCAGAACGATGCTTAGATAATATATTATTATGAGGCTATTAATTGATTTGCTTCACATTCATGCCACAAGTGGGCAAAATATATTTATTTCAATCTTGCTCTACCTTTGAAGTTGAAAGCTTCAATTTTTTCGTCTAGTTTTGAAACACGCCGAAAACGCTATTAATAACTAATTACAATATAAATTATTTATTTTACATTGTTACCTACTTACGTATTTTCTTAAGATTTTACTATTATCAGTTAAAGTGCGTACTGCGCACAGCATGATAATTAAAAACACACCAAAAAATAAACACCTGTACCCCATGACTAATTTAACAGGAATGATAATAACATTTTGACATGCGGCCCATTTTATAGTAAGATATTTTATCAGACAAGCTAAAATCACATATTTAAGTTTCTATTGTTATAGCATAAAAATTATCATTTAGTAGGAAATTACCTAACTATTGTCCAAATTACACTCATTTTTTGATAATATTATAATATAATATACATAAGTATGATTATTGAAAACATAAATTTAGACTTATGTTATATTTACAAGTATACAACTATGGACAAAGTGTTGTATCTACTTAATAAATAAATTGATACAGATATGGTAGATATTTGTACATTTTTATTGTTAAATCGTTGAAATATAAAAGCATTGATTACTATGGGTGGCATGGCGTACCTATATCATTTAAAACCTCAAATTTTCTAACTATAATCCAAATTACGTTCATTTTTCGGTATTGCATACACCTACTGATACCGCCCGAAATGGCATCCCTAAAAATAATGCCCCTCTAGATCAAGCAGTCAACCAAATCCGGCATTTTTTTCAGTCAGGTGACGATACATCATCATCGCCGCTACTTGCCACTTGGGGTATTCTTCTACTGGCTTGGCATTTATCCCCTTCAACTCTGGTTCTTGTCTGTAGGATGTTTGGAGATTCTAAGACGACCTATAGAGGCTTTGCGATCGACAGAGGTCGATGATGTATGATGTGGTGTGTGGTGAGTTTGTCCTGAACCGTCGTCGTTTCTTTCTGATGGCGCTGTATTTCCGGTATGTGAGTTAAACATAAGATAATAACAAACAAAGAAGAAAAAACAATAATTGGCGCGAGATGCGACTGACTGCTGGTGCAGGATTCGGGATCTAGCAGTCATATCAAGCTTTTTGGAAAGCACTCCTTCATACTTTTCCCAATGTCCTTCACGGGATCTGAAACGCGCAAGCGGGGGAGGGGTATGTCCGTGCGAAGAGACGGTGTCCAGCTCAAAAGTGATACAAATAACCATTTTCATTTCCTTGCCGGCTTAGGAAAATTTAAAGTGAACTCGTTGTCATTTATTCAGTAGGTGCATTACTGATATTCAAATAAATTTATATTTTTGCTCCTAAGCAGGGAATTTCAAAACACATAAAAGTTTTTATTAGACCTTTTAGGAGTAAGAGTTGTTAACCATTTTTCAAACTGTTAAGAAGAAATAAGTTGAAAACAACTTCGCCATCAACGCATATAATTTTTATTAGATATACTTCACAATTTTATTAAAATCCAACGCCATGTCATTAGGACGCCAAACTGTCTGTAAGACCTATCAACAGTGACGTTTCTAGACAAAATGCCGCCTATGGGCAACGCCAAAATAACGCCCCACTTTTTATACAGTATTTTTTATCATCCGTGCACGTATCTTTTCTGGTCACCACAGACGACGAATGGCAACGGAAGTAAACTAGACATCGCAAACCCGACAAAAGAAATACATATATAAAAATAAAAAAAATAGCAGTTTACATGGTCAAGAAGAGTAGAATTATGTTGGGATAACCTTCATCCAGCAGTGGATTGATCCTGGTAGATGATGATGATATGAATATGTAGATAAATATAATATCACCGCTTTTGATAAATACAGCAATTCAAATGACAGAAAGGAGTAGAATCAGGCTAGGGAGGCTTTTATCCAGTAGTGGATTGGCTCAGGTCGTTGATGATAAGGATTATAGAAATAGGTATAATATCACAAATTTGTTCAACCGATAGTAGTAGAATCACGTTACGGAACCCTTCATCCAGCAGTGGATTGATGATGATGATGACGATATGAATATGTAGATAAATAACATTAGCATTTTTAATAAATATAGAAATTCAAGACTGTCAAGAATACAATCAACGTGGAGAGGCCTTCATCCAGCAGTGGATTTATTGATGCTCGTAATAATAATACATTATAGTATATAGATAGGTGGATAATATAATATCACTGATTTTGATAAATATTACAATTCATGTGTAAGTAAGGAGTAGAATAAGGCTGAGGAGGCCTTCATCCAGCAGTGGATAGGTCCATATTGATGATGGTAAGGGCGATAAAAATAGGTAGATATTATACTATATCACAATTTTTGATTACTATAACAATTCGTATAAATTTCTTTCATTGTTTGCAATGGCAACTTGAACAGTCATGTTGAACCTTTTATCTTAATTAATTCGTCATTTTGTTTCCAACGAGTGAGCAGATTATTTTATGGAAAGATATGTTCGTTAGGTATTAGGTAAGTACTAAGTTTAGGTAGCTATTTATACGAAATGATTCTCCACGATTTGCCGCCCTTTGAGTAACTGCCGCCCCCAAGCGACGCTCAATCTGCCTACCCCTACGGCACGTCACTGCCTATCAAATAGCTGGCTATCACAACCTGGCTCTGCTAGTATACAATAATTTTTATTACCGTTCTCATGATAAAATCAAGATCATAAATTTAATATGATACCAAAATAATGAATCATTAAAAATTTTATATTATAATTCACTTGTCATTATTGACGACCAATGCAGTCATTATTTACAAACAGATTGGAAAATTTAACAATGTAATTGATTTAGTTTAACATCATCACAAAAAAAATCATTTCTATGAAAATAAAATGCATAATTATACCTATGTCGGTTTGTACAGAAAAAAATTCATGTCTAAATAAATTAACGGAAATAATTATTATACGAGGGTGGGTCAATAAGTCCTTAGAAAAGCCGACAGGTGGCGCGACTAGTACTGTAAGCGGTTTGTTTTCATGCAGCGGCACTACCGATTCAGTATGCTGCGAAGTTTCAATCAGATTGATCGGGTTGTTGTGTGTTTTTCGTACATTTAAAAAAAAATTTGCTTGTTTACAAAAATGGAGAAAATTGAGCTTAGAGCTGTTATTAAACATTTTAATATAAAAGGGTTAACAGCAAAGGAAATAAAAAATGAGTTGGATTTAGTTCACGGCATATCTGCTCCTTCACTTGCAACTATTTATAACTGGTTAAATGAATTTAAACGTGGTCGTACATCAACAAAGGATGAACCACGCTCAGGACGTCCTGTAGAGGTGACTACACCAGAAATGATCAATAAAATCCACGATATGGTGTTAAGTGACCGAAGATTAAAGTTGAGTGAGATAATTGAGGTTACAGGGATCTCAAAAGATAGCGTCATTTCTATTTTACATGACAAATTGGGCATGAAAAAAATTTCTGCAAGATGGGTGCCGCGTTTGCTCACAGTCGACAATAAACGCAATATGGTGGTGGCCTCTAAAGCCCTGTTGTCGCTCATGCAACGCAATCCGGATGAATTTTTTTGTCGCGTTGTGACTGTAGATGAAACATGGATACACCACTATACTCCCGAGACGAAAGAACAGTCAAAGCAGTGGATTGCGAAAGGCGAACCATGTCCAAAGAAGGCGAAAACCGTAAAATCAGCTGGTAAGGTTATGGCTACTGTATTTTGGGATGCACGTGGAATTATTTTCGTTGACTATTTGGAAAAAGAAAAAACAATAACAGGGGATTATTATGCATCTTTATTGGACCAGCTAAAAAACAAAATTGAAGAAAAACGGCCTCATTTAAACAGGAAAAAAATCCTCTTTCATCAGGACAATGCCCGTGTTCACACATGTTTACGATCAATGGCTAAAATTGAAGAATTGAAGTTCGAATTGGTCGACCACCCACCGTATTCGCCAGATTTAGCCCCCAGTGACTTTTTCCTTTTCCCAAACATAAAAAAATGGCTAAGTGGACAACGTTTTTTTTCAAATAAAGAAGTCATCGATCGGACAAATGCTTATTTTGAGGACCTTCCGAAAACTTATTTTTCTGACGGTTTAAAAAAAATTGAGAAACGTTTAACCATGTGTATTGAGCTCCAAGGAGATAATGTTGAGAAATAAAAAAAAATACAAAAATAAAAACTGTTTTAATGCTTTTTTCTAAGGAATATTTGACCCACCCTCTATTTCTCCATCCTAATGAGAAGAAATTCTTTCATTTATTTTCATGGTGAGTATATTTTTTTTACAATTTTTTGACACAATCAGCAACCAAAGCAACCGGTGTTACCTATAAGTGCTCGGCCGTAGTGGCTTGGCGAGCGCGGCGTGGCGGCGTCTTGCGAAACTCATAAAAACGTATAACCATTTCACACACGGTTATACGTTTGAGTTTCGCAAGACGCTGCCGCGCCGCGCCCGCCAAACCACTACGGCTGAGCACAAAGCTGCGGACTGCATTTCCTATACTTACCAGTTTCACGGGTCGTTTACACTCTATCTAGTGATTTCACCTTCTCTAATTTTTCGAGATTTGAGAATAATTATAGGATATTGTATGATTTCTCAATAATTCAAGAATGGTTTATTGATTTCTCGAATAATTTTCTTCGTTGGGCGGTTTTCTAGCATTCTTACAAGAATGGGTTTTATATTTACTTGCGAGCTTCAGATACCAGTTTAGGTTTTAATATGTGGATAAATAATTAATTAAAAGATATAACTATTTAGTCATTATATATTAATACACTCGTTATCTAATTCAAGTAAGTCAACAGTGACAAGTGCCTCGCCATCGACTGAGCATGAGTTATATTTTTTGACGATAGATGTTACTATACCTACTTTATTTTTTGCAAGATTTAAGTAGAGAGTTTTTTATTTTAAGCCAATGTAATTATTTATAATTATTATAATTTTGTTTCGCTACTTTGTACGATAGTAAAAAGGTTGGTAGTACGTCCAAAATACCATAATTTTGAATATTGAAAAAAAATGTATTAGATTGAATTTCGACGAATATGACAAAAATAATACAATTTCAATAATTTCGTACTTTAAATTGTTGGCGCAAAGTACAACGATTTCGTAATCTATATTATAAAAAATAATATTTGTTTGTTTGTTCGTATTTTATGCGCTGCCATATCGTTCATCCGATTGCGATAAAAATTTGTCAACTTATTGCTTGCACTTGCGGGAAGAGTAGAGGCTATATTATCTTATATATAAAAATGAATGTCTATCTGTCACGTATGCGTTTCTACACCATTCATCCGATTGCGACGAAACTTTCGTCAGTTTTTTGTACGCACACCCGCAAAGGTTTCTGAATTAGAAAAACCATATTCTTCTTCTTCGTTCTATCTTCTTTTATTCGTATGGCTTCTATACCATTCATCCGATTGCAATGAAACTTACGTCAGTTGTTATGCCCACACCCGCAAAAGTTTCTGAATTAGTACAACCATCTTCTTCTTCTATTCTTTATTCTTCTATATGTATGCGTTTATATTCCATTCAACCGATTGCAATAAAACTTTCGTTAGTAATTGTGCCAACACCCGCGAAGGTTTCTGAATTAGAAAAACCATCTTCTTATTCTTCTTCATTATATCTTATTTTATTTGTATGGTTCCTATACCATTCATCTGATTGCGATGAAACCTTCGTCAGTTGTTATGGTAACACCCGCAAACTTTTCTTAATTAGTACAACCATCTTCTTCTTCTATTCATTATACTTTTATTCGTATGGTTCCTATACCATTCATCCGATTGGGATAAAACCTCCGTCAGTTGTTGTGGTAACACCCGCAAAGGTTTCTGAATTAATACAACCATCTTCTTCTTCTTCTTATATTCTATCTTCTTCTATTCGTATGCGTTCATATACCATTGATGCGATTGCAATGAAATTTTGATCAAGTGTTGTGCTTACGCCCGCAAAGGTTTCTGAATTAGTACAACCATATTTTTCTTCTTCTATTCGTATGCGTTCCTATACCATTCATCCGATTGCAATGAAATTTTGATCAATTGTTGTGCTCACGCCCGCAAAGGTTTCTGAATTGATATAACCATCTTCTTCTTCTTCTATTCGTATGAGTTCCTATACCATTCATTCTATTGTAATAAAACTTTGGTGAGTTGTTGAGCGCATGCCCACGAAGATTTTCTGAATTAGAAAATCATCATATTTTTCTATTCGTGTGCGTTTCTATACCAATTATCCGATTAAGATGAAACTTTTGTCAATTGTTATGCGCACACCTGCAAAGTTTTCTAAATTATTATTATATAAAATACAAAATTTGTTGTTTGTTTGTTCCATCCAATTCTATTTTTTTTTTTACTATATTTGCATATTTTGGATTCGATTTTAATTTAGTGTCCTTTTGTTTGAGCTTTACTCATATTAGAATTATTTTCATATTGTATTACACAGATTAATTTTAATATTAAAAAAATAATTACCTCTTATTATTTTTTAAATATCTAAGATAAATATAACCACGAAGTTACCCTGTGCGAAGCCGGGTACTTCAGCTAGTAGTAGATAATTTGGCGAACTGAAAATAAAAAAAATGCTTGAAACAGGTAAAAAAGCTCTTGATATTGATTTTAAGAAATGAACTTAAAGATTGTCAGAAGAGGTACCCACCTAAAAACTATAATTATTATAATTTTTGCCGAATTAATATAATTTCTTGGAGCACGTACTTTCAGTGACATGGCAACACTATCCATATTACAAAATTGCTCAGAGGTTGATCGTGACTTTCGCAGCCCACACTGATATTCTCCTAGATTGGTTTCTGCATATTATTCTTTATTGTACGTTTACATTTGACACTAATATCGTCATATTTATGTATGACACCATCATGGCCCCCACATCCTGAAACGGGCCCCCCGGCTAGGATCTTTGGCGGGCCCCCCTAGCTATTTCTAAGGATAAAAGTAGTGTGACGCTCTACAGTACCTAGCGTTTTCTAACCTAGGGTGTACGCAATAAAATAAATGTGTATATTTAGTGTTTTTTTTTTTGTATATTTTAATACTTACATTCATTTAAATTATTATGGAGTTGCCGAGTATCCATACACAATTAAACATTGTACAGAAACTGTGTAAATATATTATTGAAGGACAAAAGCGCGCAGGCGACTTTTTTTACATGAGAGCAAATTTATGTGTTTATCTCACTTATATGGTTAACTCGCCACGCTGGGCCCCACCTGCGCCCGGGTCCCCAAGCTAGTGCCATGTTAGCCCCACCCTCCTTGTGGGGGCCATGGACACCATATTCACTTAGTGTAAATAGCAATTATATTTGTATCAGCTACTTATTGTGCGTGTGTCGACACTCACCTGTCACTTATTCCAACTACTTATATACCCACTTAGATTAACTTTAAATGTGAAGTCGGTAAAAGTGCACTATTCGGAACGGCTCTCAAAAATCAACCTTTTTAAAAGTAACTGCTATAAACACTCGATATATGGATATGGATAGAATGATATTTTGGCGCTTTATAAATATACTCAATTCAGAAGGAATGTCGGGACTAGCATGGAACCTCATCATTACATATAAATTATCATAATATATTTAAGTATCTAATAATATTTGTTACTATGTAAACTAGTTGATAAGAAAGGCGTATTGCATGATTCACAATCTGACTGACGGCACACGACGTCAGGTCAGTCAACTTTCGTAGCAATTTGCAAGACATCAAATTTCATCATAAACACATTTGCTTTCGTGATAAAATATAATTATTCATAAGAATTATTTAGCAACATTGTAACGAAGTATGCATTATCAAGCATTTCATTGCCATATAAAGCAATCCGGAAATGTGCCAACTTATCAGATTTGCTCGTACTTAGTAAACTCACAGTAAACAAGTGACGTGTGGTCACCGGGTCAACGTCCTGACCTCAGATAACCTTTCTTTGTTATAATTTCTATAAAAGCTCAAAGCGGGGCGAATCTGATAACACACGTCGTCAAATCTTTGTAACCTATAGTCGAATCTCTGCTCGTCGCATTCAGTTCAACTTTTCTCATAGTAACACGCCATTATAATTTAACTTTATCAATTTAATCTTAATACTAAATATATTGTCTGTAAGAATTGTTTCAAGTATTGTTGAGGAGAATAAACTGATATTTACTCAAACACGCATCTACCTTCGATCCATTGAAGTCCATCTACCTACCTCATCCTCGCTCACACCTCCTCACAATAGGAATAAGCATCAATTTCACGTAGAAACACAGTCTCTCCAAGTGGACTGATCAAAATGGTTAATTTTTGAGGGCCGTTCCAAATAGTGCACTTTTATCGACTTCACATTTAAAGTTAATTTAAGTGGGTAGGTAGGTATGTAAACTATCGATTTCAAAAACCATACCTAATTTATTAGTTTTTTTTTAAAATTTTATATGTAGTAAGTATCTACCTATAATATTTTATATTGCCAAGATAACTCTCCTTGAGAACTGACAAAATATTCCCAAAATTCTTCTCGTATCCTATATATCCGCTATATCCCGTATCGTATATTTGCATCCAAGGAATAATTAATTATTACTCCAATGCTGTTTTAGGGGAAATAGGTTATGTGTTGATTCCTCATTTCGCCAAATTTTCCATTTTCTATTTCACCTGTTTCGATATTGTCTTTATCAAAAAATATTGATAAGAGAATACAACTGACATAACGTTTTTAAGAAGTATGTGAAATAAGTGTCCGAATAAGTTACAATACCATATGTAAACACCGTATATATTTATTCCAAATATTTCCATTGAATAAAGTGTAGAGACTTTATTTCAACGAGAAGTAGACGAGAATTTTATGTCAGATCCATGCAGGTGTAAACAGTAAGTGACATTTTATATCAGACACATAAAATAAATATAACGGTATAAGTGTCAGATGTAAACGTACCATAAGAGGCGTTAATAGAGAAAAAGAACAAATACTTATATGCTATGTTTAGCAAATTACAGTATTATGTAATATTATATTAAATTTAAATCGCTTTTACTTACTTTGATGTAATCCGTATTAGTAGTATCCGATAGTTTTATTTTGGCAATGTGACAGATGACGTTACGGGGTACACAAGAATTTTTGTCTAATGGATTTAAGTTTTGTACTATTCCATTTGAGTCGTTTTTTGAGACCTGGTTTTCGCCTTTCGGCATCTTCAGGCGCTGTGTATACTCACCAAAAGGCAAACACACAGTGACAACGAACACTATTAATTCTAACTTATATAATAAATCAATACAATGAAGTAGGTTAAAACTAATCATCTACCTATTAAGTCAATAATCCAATAAAAATATATATAACAAACAAATTATGAATAGTTGGTGAGTATACACAGCGTCTGAAGATGCCGAAGGGCGAAACCCGGGTCGCAAAAAACGACTCAAATTGAATATGTAATACAAATCTTAATCCATTAGAATTTAAATTCAAATTCCATCAAGTACCTTCGCTCGATAGTATTAATAAGAATTTTTATCATTCGTGTAATGCAAAGTGCTCCGTCTAGATAGCAGTAAACTGGTTCCAAGACCGCTTTTGTCATTAGGACACACTGAATTATTCCTAATTGTTATTTAATTATGATTGTAGAATCAGGTAAAAAATAACTAATATAATTAAGTGTTTCTTATTCCTAATTTTACTGTTTGTTTTTTACTTTTTACTTTTCAGTAGTTTTCTAAGTACATCTTCGTGACAGCGCTGTATTACCTTGAATAGTTAAGTTTCATTCGTCACTTACGAGTCCAATTAAGTATAGGTCTTGTCTATAACGTGACAAAGTGAAAACGTTGATACACAATGTACATAGCAAACCGAGTCCGTCTAAAAAATTCAGCTTGACGCAAGAGCAAAAGTACCCGGTGTTAAAAACCAGAATTTAAAAGTTTAAATGAAGTGATCAGATGTAGAGTCTACAATCTACATCTATTTCCCAAAGTGTGGTATGCATACCCTGGGGTACGGGAAGAGTTTGGTGGGGGTACGCGCTGCACCGGGCTTTGGCTGCGCCTGGTGCAATAATCATTAATACGACATCAATACAACATCCATGCTAGAAGGTTTATCGCATGCGGAAGAAGAGAAAGTCCTGAAATACATCTTCTTTGTATATTACATTTCAAAATCTTTGTTATTCATTTTATCTTAAGGTGATACATCAGTGAAACGGCAAATAATTTTCAACTATAGGCGCGACGAAATTTTGGACTAGCTGCCATTCGGAGAGAGAACGTCGAGCTGGAAACACGTCAATTTGTTTCATGATGGCGACGGGCGTATTAATTCTAAAATCGTGTAAAGATTACTAAACACGTTACCCATTTACTTTAAAAAGAAAACATGTCAATGAATTATATATTATTATTGTTACTGATAGAACAATAAACAGAACATTAAATGGACACATTTTGGATTTATATGACAAATTATATTTCGTTTGACATGCGTCATTTGCATTCACGGCCCACAATCCGCGCATCGTCTAGCCACGATCTTTTTAGACCGTGCCTCAACTGAGGTATAGCCTTAACAAGAATTTTATAACATAACATAAAAACAACTCATAATTTTAAAATGTGTTTAAAATTTTTTAATAAATGGGACATTGCGAAAACCCCAGCTCAGTGTATTTTTAGCGATTCTATTGAAGCCGATATTTCAAATCCTAATATGGAGTTAAGTTTTGTTTCCAGTTGAGTATGAGACTTATGTCGCATACGCACGCCAAACGCTCTATATACTATTCCAATTACTAGTAAATTTTGATACTAAGTATATTTTTATACTGGTAGTAAGTATACCTAGTCTTCAAAATCGACCAGTTTTCCCACCTCTAGTATCTAGTAGCCTTCAAAGAAGACGGTGTCAAGGGCATGCAAATTGAAACTCTCTTGATTTGTAACGCGTGACCAAGCCAGATCCAACGCCTTCGACTATAATGTGACAAGTTTCTGCGCTTTATTCTCAGTCTTCGTCAGTTCAGTCAGTTGGTAAGCAGAACTACCATAATGAAAGCATTAAAAAACGGTATTTCGTTTACTTTACACCAAGCAAGCACGTGTAAAAAAAATCGTTGCATTTTCAAAATAGGAGCTGAATCGTATATCAGCGCATTTATTCTGTATAATATAAGACTGCTTTCGGCCTTTATGGCCGCTTACTAGGGTAGGGAAGTATCGAAATATTAACACTTATTGTAACAATTACAATAAGTTAGCCACCTGAACTGTCGTAACTGTCTATCTCACTCTAAAATTTATCACAGCCAAGAGAGGTGCTGTGAAAACATAGCACTTATTGTAACAATCACAATTGCAATTGTTACAATAAGTTCTAATACTTAGATACTTTCTTACCTAGCGGCTGAAAGCAGTCTTGTGTATAGAATAGATGCACTGGTCTATGTTTAATTATTGTTAGGCCCTGAACACGTTATAATATGTCAACCAAAACAATAGGTGAAAGATATTAGTTAAAAAATATAAGCAATAAAATATTTTATTAATATACCCAATAAATTTTAATTCGTCATTATAATATTATGACGATAATACAATTTCAATTATGTAAGTATAGAAATAAACATGATACATTTTATAGTTGCTAATATTATGCTACATAAATGTAAAAACATCACTGGTTTCCCTTTTTATTATCTATCTATATATATATATATATATAAATATATCTCCAACACCGCGACTATTTTTTTGAATTGGTCGATACACTTTTAAAGCATGTAACCTCACAACAGATTAAACAATAGGAGTATGACCCTACAATCGCCATAGGCCAAGAATTTGAAGCTCGATGAAAACGGTCAGGCCATTTAACTTAAGGGGGGACATGCTCGTCGAAGGTCAAAATTGAGTTTTTATTGTATTTTCAAACCATGATCCTGGACACTCCTTAAACGTTGTAGATAATCTATTTATATAATTTTGAAGCCTTATTATCCTTTATAGTTATTTTAGACATTTGATGACTGCATAAAGTATTTTTGTTACATAAAATAGTATTCTTTTAAACCTCTCGCTCTAATGTTTTAGAATATAGTCATATTTCGGTACATAACTGTGCAGTGGTGTTAAGATTTTTTATATTTATTAATTTTTAAACGCATTTATAAAACCATTTGTATAATTTATTACGAGATAATTTTTGTAAAATATTTACGATAAAAAATTATATTGATAATCTCTGTGATCCCAAATTTGACAAGAATTAGGCATTTTATTATTCAAAAAATCGGCAAGATTAACACATTTGAAGATGATTCTAAAGATATTTATTATAAGCTATGTTTTTGACCATTCAAGTGTGATAAACATCTTATGAATAATGATTGCTTTATAATAATTATTGACCTAAGAATAAGGTAGTGTTTTTTTGAAATACGCCATTTCTTTTGTCATTCCCTAGTGGTTAAGCTACAACATACGGCCGTAGCCATAAATTGACAAACTATAATTGAAATAGGGAGTAAAATTATGTTAACGCGCGTGTTTGAACATGTACCTAACCGAATTTTTTTAAATTTTTTTTTAAACGGTACATGTTCAAACACGCGCGTCAATATCATTTTACTTCCTACTTCAATTATAGTTTGTCAATTTATGGCTACGGCCGTATGTTGTAGCTTAACCACTGGGGAATGACAAAAGAAATGGCGTATTTCAAAAAAACACTACCTCATTCTTAGGTCAATAATTATTATAAAGCAATCATTATTCATAAGATGTTTATCACACTTGAATGGTCAAAAACATAGCTTATAATAAATATCTTTAGAATCATCTTCAAATGTGTTAATCTTGCCGATTTTTTGAATAATAAAATGCTTAATTCTTGTCAAATTTGGGATCACAGAGATTATCAATATAATTTTTTATCGTTAATATTTTACAAAAATTATCTCGTAATAAATTATACTTATGGTTTTATAAATGCGTTTAAAAATTAATAAATGTAAAAAATCTTAACACCACTGCACAGTTATGTACCGAAATATGACTATATTCTAAAACATTAGAGCGAGAGGTTTAAAAGAATACTATTTTATGTAACAAAAATACTTTATGCAGTCATCAAATGTTTAAAATAACTATACAGGATAATAAGGCTTCAAAATTATATAAATAGATTGTCTACAACGTTTAAGGAGTGTCCAGGATCATGGTTTGAAAATACAATAAAAACTCAATTTTGACCTTCGACGAGCATGTCCCCCCTTAAGGAATACATAGCCTCTGGAATACACTCAAATATTAACATCATTGAATGCGCGTTTCGTAATATTATAACTATTTTAAATAACATATTATTCTATAGCACTGTGTGTTCATCCCATATGTCTCCACTCTCGAGAATTAAACCTTGTTTCAGCCTCATCCAGAAGACATTCCATCTACCATTATTTTTGTGTTCCCTTCTTGTAATTATGTAAGCCCGTATTATTTTGTTGTATGTTTAAACAAAATATCCATAAAACACCCTCATAAATATAATCTACGTCAAGAGCTTTTATTTGGGTTTGATATATGGTTCACTGGTCATGATAAATGTAGCACAGTATAGATTTCCTTTTGGAGTAAATGACATTGCCTTGTATTTATATATACCGTAGAAATAGTTCCCTCTGATTACAAGATTGAATAAATTATACAAGTCCAGATTCACTTGTCTATCCTGCACCTATAAATACAGTTGATTATTTTTCTTTCTTTTTTAAAATTTAAGTAGGTATCGTGCGGTGAACTTAAACAGTGAGCATACTGTTAAAAAGTACATATAAGTATGTTACATATATCTTCTATATTATAATATATCTACTTAATGTTTTCTGAAAAAAACACTAATATTGAAGTTATACTTTTTTTGGGGCATTTAGTGTGGTTGGTGTGAAATTGAGAGCTGCGTGCGCACACCTTACGAAAGTAATCGACAGTATGAAGTTAGCTGCGAATCAGTCAGCTGTATATAAACGCAAGTTTGATAGTAGAAAAATTTAGTTATATAAGTTAAAGTGTATAGCAATGAACCAACGGCGTTCCAATAAGCGCCCCTTTTTCTTGAGTATGTAATTCAACAAGATATTTAAGAGCTTGTCGAAGAATCTAGATTATCACAAGTTTTGTTTTTGTTTTGTTACGCCGAAGAAGTATAACTTCCAACGCGCGTACATAAGTACACGCACCTTTTGCTTTTCTTTCTATTTTACTACCGAATTATACAATAACTGTTAATAATATATAAAAAAAAGTATTATTCCATCGAGTATTTCTGGGGATGCTCTGCATACACAGCATAAATATATATGGACCGCACGCTAGTGTTCATGCTACATTTATTATTATTTCGTGTGATTCAAACCATCTTTATCAGGGTAGGCGAACCTTTTTTCGTACGCGTACCAACAATTTCCAAATATAATTTTTCGATGGTGTGACATACCGAGCAGTTTTCCATGGCGGAAAATGAAAAAAAATGAAAAATTCTATTAAAAAAGTTTGAAAATTACAATTGGGTTGTTGAGATTTTTCGCCATGTTTCTCGTGTTTCCATATCTTTTATTCTTTGAACATTTTTTTCCTTGTTCAAAGAGATCGTGGAAGCATTTTAACCATGCTTCCTTCATATTGTATTCTTCTTTACTTCTTCCATTTTTATCGATTATGTTTGAGGCAAAATAACAATCAGCTGCTTATTTTAGGACGACTGCCGAAAAATTTCACCAGGTTTGTTGATATTTTTTATTTGTAATTGCCTGATTGGTCTCAAGGATTGTAAATCGATCAAAACCAGAGGTTGTGACGCGGATTTTTTCGCCACCTGACGAGGTCAGTGTATAGTGTGACGCACAAAACCTAAGGACTAACCTATAAACTATATATTTACATTAATTGTACAAACGTAATGCTTATTCTTGATTATTTAAATTTTTGTCTGCTATTTTTTTTACAATACGATCTGTCATTTATGCATTTCGTCGGTTCCTTGTGCGTATCGATTGGTAAATATTATTCGTAAAAATAATATTAAAAACCGAAGAAAACACGCATGAGTATATCATCATTATTTTTTAATATTATGTATCGTCTCTGTTCTGGCAGAACACACTAACTGGAGAATACTAGTTTTGAGTAATTTGACTTTGAAATTGTTAAAAAGTTTGAAATAATGGTATATTATGTGAGTTTATTAAGTAATCGTAAAAAGGATCACTTTAAAATAAAGATTGTTTATTTTTTTCGAAGGTTTCCAGACGGTAAAGTTTGAAATAAGGAACATTTTGGTAGTAACTCATTATGCCATTTTTTCGAATTAGTGTCTTCTGCCAGAACAGTGACGGTATTATGTATGATAATGTTTATTTGTAAAACTTTTTTGAATGTGTAATCTTTTTTTTTTCTCTTCAAAATAAAACATTCGCGTGCCATAGGTCCGCCATCCCTGATCTACATGCTACAGATCTAGGTTCAGAGTCCAAACGATCGTTATAATAGCAACGTGTAAGTTTTGTTTTATTTTATATTATTTTAAGAAGATACTTTTACCTTTTTGACACCACAAGTTGGGCCAACATCACCAAGAGAGGCTAAAATCTTTGCCGTTATAAAATCGTATAATGGATTGCATATGTTATTTTCACGTAACGTCCACATCTTTCGGAAACCATCGTTTTCATAATTCATCACCGCAAGTTGAACCTGAAAATAAGCATGAATATATTGTAATAATATATCTTTTTTTGTCACGATGAGCGCTGTGAGAGCCCTTTGTGACTTTTTTTTATTAAGCTACGAAGTCTCAACTGAGTCGTATTTAGCTTTACGTTTACATATAGGTACACTGTTAATACATATTATCACAATTACTCATGCAGTTATTACAATTAAAATTTACAGGAAAGAATACAAAACAATTTACACTTGTAGGCCACACTCCCGCAGAAACACTTGGACACACTGGAACGTCTTGATATTCGGCCGAGCCAAAAAGTTCTAAAGATCCAGCGGCAATTGGTAGATACTTTTGTTTGCTTAGTTCTTCAAGAAGCCCCTGTCTCTGGGCACAATACAGAGGACATTGCCAAACAATGTGATTAATATCTTCAACCCCACTTCCGCACTGGTACCTAGGGTCATTTATTATACCCAAGCGATCCAGGGATGCGGCAAGATTCTAACGGTACATTCTACAGCAATTAATTGTGACAATTATTCCCATATTTAGCATTATATTGGTATACCATAGTTTGGTTTTAGAACTGTTATATATTTGAATGAAAGTACTTTTTCACTTTTGTTAGATCTTGTTTTTTTTTTACTGTATTATCTGTTTCAGTTTTAGCTATTCTCTTGAATGTTTAAAAAAGGTCTGTATAAGGTATGAGTAGTTTATCTATGCCCCTCTCAAGAGTTGCTGTTTTTGCTAGACTATACTTCCTCGTTCCCCAGAATTCCAATATGCGAAGGAATCCAGTAGAACATAATGTAATTTTGCTTGACTAAGAGACCAGTATTGCTAAGTCAAAATTTTATATATCAGTAGATTTTGGAAAATGCAATATATTACAAGATATGATTTAAAAATATAAAGAAAACTCACCTCATGCAGATAACGTCCTTGATGCACTTCTGAATATGATTTTATAATAAGTATGAAATATAATAAGAATAAGACAGGGGCCCTTTGTAAATGAGATTGACAATTTTGAATAATGCCTCTTGTTCTTATTCGGTTTCTTGATACTACTCACAATAACGCAATTACTCAAACACATTAAATTTTATTTGCTGGTTACACAAAGCCCAGCATAGATTATCTTTTATGTAATAACACTAATAACTAATAATATTAATTTATTATAATTATAAAATAATACAAGATAAAAATAACGTTTTATTTACAACGTTTTTAAATTTTCTGTTGAATCATATATCAATACTTGGCTAGCTTAAACGATCAAAAAAAATTGTACTTGATAGAAATAATACTGAAATGTCATTTTGACATTTCATATTGATTTCCATAGTAACAAACGTATATATTAATAATTTAGTTAATTAATTAGTTTCGTACATAAACCTCAATAAGCTTAACTAGATTTTCAATTGCATTACAAAAGGTGTAGGTAGTAAGTTCTCATACGTTATAAACTTTATACAACCATTATAATAAAGTGAGTTTTTTAACCTCTTTAAAGCCATATTTTTATTTGTTTTATTATTAAAAAATAGCATGGTTTAGATTAAATTTGTTAAATGGCTTTATTTGTATCAGTTACATTAAACTCCGATTCTACGATTTTCAAGGGACACTAAAAAACGATAAATGCGGGATATATAAAAAACAAATAAAAAAACTCTTTTATCTCCTAGATTTTTTTCGACGTCTTGAATTATTTTCAGTTTCTCAGGTAGAGTTCAATTTTTCTTCATTTTAGTTGCGACTTATAAAAATTGGTGATACGAGATGCGAGGCAAGCCTGAGCGCCGACCAATCTATGCAAACAAAGCGACGCGACTGGAAGGTCTGTATGTATCATAAACATTTCAGCGAAAGTGAAATAAAAAATAATCAACAAAAAAGGTTAATAGGTATAATATTTGTGACGGGACCATTAATATTTAGACGATAGATCGAGGAAAACGATAAATCGGGGAACGGATAATGCGGGATTATTTAACATTGTTCTTATGGGTATTTGGCGGGACTTTCAAAAATTAACGATCCATGCGGGAAAACGATTTATGCGAGAATGGTAGATCGGGGTTCCACTGTACACTAAAGATTTACATAGTTCTTGAAAAAGAGTTAAGACGGTACTTCAGTGAAACGGCAAATAATTTTCAACTATAATTGCGATAAAATTTTGGACTCGCTGGCAATCGGAGAGCGAACGTCGAGCTGTGAATACGTCAATTTGTTTCGTGATAGCAACGGGGGTATTAATTCTTAAATCGTGTAAAGATGACTAAAAAACGTTACTCATTTACTTGAAAAAGAAAACATGTCAATGGATATATTATTATTGTTACTAATAGAATAAACAGAACATGAAATGGACGCATGTTGGATTTATATGACAAATCATATTTCGTTCGGCACGCGTCATTTGCACAATCCGCGCATCGCCTAGCCACGATATTTTTAGACCATGCCTCAACTGAGGTGCCTTAATGAATTTTATTTGGAGAATATACACGCGAAACGCTTATGTATTTGGTTGTTGCACAAATTAGAATTTTAAATATGATGTTCTTGAATGAATTTTGTATATTCAAATACATCTGCTGCACGATGGCTCATAATAATTACGAAACAGTTAATTAATAAGTTATCGATAGTTAAAATGATTCGAAGATACATTTTATTGTCTGATAATGACAACCATGATTATAATTTATAACCAACCGCTAAAGATTCCACAAAATATTAATTGGACATAACTGTGCGAGGTATATAATATCAATCCTGATTATTATTAAATTATTTTGATTATGTACTATAAAATTTTGTAATATATAAGACAAATAAAATAAAATAAGTAATACTTTTATATATAAAGAATCGTTCACTATTTTAGCTATATGACATTAATAATAATAAAATTATTGATAGTTTTTAAAATCATTCATCAAAATACCTTTATATTACTGATATCCTCAAATAATGAGTAATTTCCAACGATGTATGTGTGATTATTCTTTTTCGTTATCATGGTCACGTAAAAGTTAGTCAAATTCTTTTGCTTAATTCCAGAGCATACGTTGAAATCTGAAAACACAGGCCATGTAGGGCCCTGGAAAATAAAAATTGATTGTAATGACATAACAGATATGGTGGTTCAATTTGGTCGGACAATGGTCGAACTAATCCAAAAACGAAGCATATAATATGTATACCTACTAATCGGAAAATCGACATATTGAAAGACCATTGGATGAAAGTAACAAATCTCTGACGACATAGTACGGTCTCACATATGGATTTTCTAAAGACCCTTATCCTTATAAAATTACGAAATGGAGCTTAAGAGGACGTTCTACAGAAATGGCCTTGAGAATTGAAAATATGATTTTTTAACATGTGGTCCATAATATCTGGTCTACTAGTTAATATAAAAAGGTCGTGTCAAAGTTGTTTGTGTTAATAAATTTGCTCTGTGACTGATCCGACTCATATTTCACATTTATTTCATCAGGGCTGTCGAAGACATAAATCATAATATATATTTATAATTTTAAATTTTTATTTATAATATATATTATTTAAGTTTTGTGCATCTAATGCCGGGTCCACACTGGCAACAAGTTAATTTGCTGGCAACCTCGTTAGATTTTACGATAATTATTGTAAAATTTCTTAAGCAATTATGGTAAGTATCGTAAAATTTAATGAGGTTGCCAGCAACTTGTTGCCAGTGTGGAAATGGCTTAATATCCACTGTGGTTCACGTAGTGGCATGGACCTGGGGTTAGCTAATTCAGGAAGTCAACACCCATGATAGAATTTTTTCCAGTTTTGGTTGCATTATATTCCAAAACTCTTCTGTAAAAATCGTTTCCGAGTTTATAAATGGAAATTTCTCGGTGTACATAGTAAACAAACCTACGAATAAAAAAAGACAAAAAGGAACATACTGATTCATCGCAGTAAAATCTGGTAATCAAATTCGCCATTTTGAAAAGCGACGATTTTGCGTAAACAAATATCACGTGGTCTGTACGTGTGCGGCAAACTTCGAATGTGTTTGTAATTTTGTGCAAAGTGCGAATGTAATGTTTTCAAATAATTGATATGGATTAATTATACCATCGTATTATTTTCTCGAAATCATAAACATACTATAATAGTATTTGAGTATCAACCTATGTTCAATTTGAATTGGGTTATAATAATAATATACCCGTATATATATCAATAGTATGTTTGCTACAAAATCCACCCAAGTTATCAGTACGTACTTGCACAGGTTTGATTAAAAACCATGATGAAATGTATGAATGCTTAATATTATTTTGACAGCCCTGTTTTCTGATCGGCTTCATGTCGCAGGTGTTCATAAAATAATAATAATTCTCCGCGCGGCAGAAATTATCAGTAATAATAATAATATTTCTTGAAATAAAATCTCCGATGATTAGTGATTTTTGCGAAAAGATCGATTTAAATTGACGTAGTTACGACGCCGAGGTCCTTTTTATACTAAATTATATTTGAACGGCGGGCTCTTCAGCGGGCCCTTAACTCCCTATTAAATTTTCAAAACCAAGTTCCAGTTTGTCATAATTTCCACTTTTCTATGCAACAACAATTTCTATCTCGATACAGCTTGTGCGATAATTCGGGACCATTTTTCACAACTTTTATATGGGTGACTCACAATAATTATTATGGATTAAGACCATTTTTCATAATATTCGATTTTTTTATTTTATTGGCTAGATAAAACAGATGTATAAATTGTGTGTTAATATCACAATTGTAGCTATACAATTCTCCGCATAAATGACAATACTAGTATTGATAAGACATCAATTGAATGTGAATCATGTCCATTTTGACAGTTCCTTCAGCAGTATAAAGAGGTATGATTTGCTAATATTAATAAAGCCCGAGTATACTTTATGTTTCGACTATTTATTTAACTTGATCCATGTACTATCAAAATATGGTAAGTAGGTATATACTGTGAAAATATTCATGAATATTACAAAAGGAGTTTTAACTTTAGATCCAAATAATATCTCAGGATCCGTTTTGATGGACTTGGCCCATAATTATTGTGAACCACCCATATGCTAAGACTCAATTTCTATATAAAAAAAAAATCTTCTGCATCTTTGGTCTCAGCTCTTCAATATTAATTATAAACATATTATATTTTTTAGTAAAAAACAACAATACTTTTCCGAGGTATGTCACTATCTAGTGCTGTATACGTAGGTATATAAAAGTTTTAAAAAAAATGTAAAATACAATATAAAAATGTTATGAATCACTGATAAAGGTCTTTGTATCGGAAGTATGATGATACCCATGCCGCATGTGGATCAAATATATTTATTTCAAATAGGGTTACCTTGTAAAGATGAAAGCTGCAGTTTTGCGTCAAGTATTGACACCCGTAGAAAACACTATGATTAACTTATAACATAATTATTAACTTTACATTATTACTTACATATTTTTTTAAGATTTTAGTATTATCAGTTAAAGTGCGCACAGTGCACAGTGTGATAATTAAAAATATACACCTGTACCCCATGACGATTTTCATAGAAATGATGATAACATTTTTACATGCGGACCATTTTATAGTAAGATATTTTATCATAATGGTTAAAAAGCACAACTGTGAGATGCTAATGTAATAGTATTTCATTTACTACCTAAAATTACCAAATTATAGTCCAAATTACGCTTGAATGCAAATTATGTTTATTAAAAAGACAAATTTAGACATATGTTGTAGTTGCAAATAAGTATACAACTATGGTCAAAGTGTTGTACCTACTTAATAAGTAAATACCAGGGAACTCAGAAATAATGTGAACTGAAATACATAACGGGTAAGGGGATAGCAGCTAACCGACTCGAGTAAGGAAGAATCCGGGTTAAACTTACACACGTGTCAAGAATACGTTTTACGCCGAATACTGAAAACTGTTCTCGGTTTATGCATTTACGCTCATTTAATGTTGGTGTATTACACACACTGTTGCACGTGCATAATGCGTGCTTCCTTTTTGTAGGACACTCACACATTCAAAACCATGCATCAACATGCGGCGTATTGAATATAGCCTGTCGGTATTATATTTATTATCTGTTCTGTGGTAAATACAGAAATGGTAGATATTTGTACATTTAATCACGTTTTTATTAGCTCGTATTCTTGTTTGTCCGGTACAGATTTTTTCTTGTGTGTACAGTTCAAATTTTTTCTTGTTTGTCCAAGATTTGTATTGGACGATTGAAGATTTTTAACTAACTTCCCGACTAACTAGACATTTGAAACTTTTAGAATATAATATCAGAACACGACGACAATGCATTCTTTTAATAGTTTTGGCCATCTTTAAGCAGAATTGAATTCATTTTCAGTTAATTCTGTTTTGTATATTTATGAAAAAAATCGTTAAAAGTAATATTTACTACTCACTATTATTGCTTGCTAAGTGGGTCCCGGCAACTAAATTATTAATATATAAGTACGTTACTATGGAAATCAATATGAAATGTCAAAATGACAATTCTGTATTCTATAATATGTATTCAGTATTTCTATCAAGTACAAAAAAAGTTTTTATTAATAAATAGAATTGTCAAGTTTATATGATTCAACAAAAAATTTAAAAACGTGGTAGATATATAAAAAGTTCTTTTTATCTTATAATTATTTATTTAATATTCAATCGTTGAAATATAGAAGCATTACCACGTTTGGCATGGCGTATACAGATTGAGAATTAGAAAAAAGTCATTGATAAATTAATAATGGATGGCAGAATAAAAATAATGATGTATTTATTTATTTATTTAGAAAAGAGTATTGTGGCATTAGAGCGATTTGCCAATCCGCCATAATACGTAAAAATACAAATAATAGATAAAAACAAATGACCTTATTACAAATAATAACAACAAGAAAGTAGGAAAAAAGTATGTCCTTATAATATAGATATTAAAGTAAAATGATATACACAATTAATTATAAATTTAACGTCCACAAACATGATATTATTATAGTTAATAAAAAATAAATCAACCTTTATGGTATTCTATAAAAATATAATAATATTACTACGGATCTATTCTATACAAAAGGCGACTATCGACCGCTAACGTGCTAACGTGATAATGTGTTAGTATTTGTTACATACATTTTATATTGAAATATTATAATTGTAATTGTATTGTAATCAGTTAATCAGTCGAAACTGTCTCTCTCTCGCTCTCTCTCTATCGCTCATGCTCTAAATTTTAGCACAGGCAGGGGGCATGCCGTTAAAATATATCATTTATTGCAACAATTCATACCGGCTAATTATAATTGTTACAAAACGTGTTAATAATTTGATACAAACATACCCTAGTTAGCGCTTTCAAAGGACGAAAGCAGCTTTTTGTATAGAATAGACCCGTCATCCATGTGATCTTGATTATAATACGCCTCCAATGGGTAGATACCACATCCTAAAAGCATTGATCGTTTTTTAATCCGCTGCGTTTAGAAATTAATGTTTTAAATAAAATGCAACTACATAATATTAAACATTGTAAAAATAATATATTTTAACACGTCTCATAATACAATGTTTGTGTGAGAATCTAAGCAATCTAAAAAAATACTCAATTAGGATAATAATATTATCTTTAAATATAACAAAAAAAAATATTTTTAATTTAAGAATCGCTGGTTTAACAATAAGAGATAATGAATAGTATACATAATTTATAAATAATTGTTATCACCGTACTCACAATAAAATCTGAATTATAAATATGATGGGAAAATAATGAAATAGTGTATTTTGTTATGCAGTAATTTACATATTATTATTAATGAACACTCAAGTCGATATTCACAAACAGATTGGAAAATTTAACAATGTTAATTATTTACCTTAACATCGCACAAAGAGTAATATTTTTTTATTTCTAAGAAAATAATATACCTACGTAATTACATCCGTTTATATAACGGAGAGCACCTCAGTCACCTGCACTTTGCAGATGATATTGTTATATTCTCACAAGACCCGAAAGACCTCCAAGGTAGAATGCAAGAACTCGCGGATGTCAGTCAAACGGTCGGTCTAAAGATAAATGTCTCAAAGACAAAAGTGATGAGGAACTGTTTTTCGGACCCGGCGATTATCTGTATTTCTGGCACCCAACTCGAGCAAGTCAGCAGCTACATCTATCTCGGACAGCAGGTGTCCATAGACGGAAGCATGTACGATGAAATTGCTCGAAGAACAAAGCTGGGATGGAGTGCTTTCGGACGTCTGAATAGTATCTTCAAGAGTGACCTACCATTATGTCTTAAGCGTAGGGTGTTCAACCAATGTGTGCTACCCGTGCTCACGTATGGCTGCGAGACGTGGACCCTCAACACGAGAGAGGTCCAAAAGCTAAGAGTCACATAGCGAGGCATGGAGAGGTGCATGTTGGGCATCACGCGAAAGGACCGTAAGAGAAACGCATGGGTTAGGAAGCAGACAAGAGTACGCGATGTAATAGACATTGCCAAACAGCGGAAATGGAGATGGGCGGGGCACATTGCTCGCTGAAAGGACGGCCGCTGGACAAAAGCCGTCATCCAATGGTACCCAAGGGTTACGAAACGGCCACAGGGTCGCCCTAAAAGCCGCTGGATTGACGAACTGGTAAAGTTCGGCGGAAATACGTGGTAGCGAACGACACAGGACCGAGAGAGTTGGAGAAAGCTTGGGGAGGCCTTCATCCAGCAGTGGATTAACCCCGGCTGATGATGATAATATTAACTTACTTACTTACGTACGTACTTACTTCTGCTCTTGAATGACTTTTGCCTGTTATCGCGAGGGTTGGTTTCCAATCCCGGTGTCCTAATGAATTTGAATTTACATGCGCCTGTCAAATACCTACGTGGTCGCAGCCATGATTTATTCTGGATCGGAACCGTTTCCTCGTGTCAAGCCTATCAGGCACCATTAGAGAGGGGTGAAAGACTAGTCAATGCGCTCCCGAAAGATGTAGATATTTTCGGTGACGTGCTATGTATTTTATTTTTTAGTAAAAATTTGTACTTAAGTATGTTTTTTTATTTTTATTTTATGTTTTATTATTATTATTATTTGACATATTCTCTTCTTCTCTCTTGTGAGGGTAATATTATTTGTTATAATGTAAATCTCATGTTGTGTACGTCTTGAATTTATAGTCTAGAATAGTTTTTGTTTTCTTGAATAAATAAATAAATAAATAAATATACTTAATCTAAGCGAAAAATTCTAAATATATTATCAATTATTGTATTTCTTTACCCTAGACTCTAGAGTTTAAATAAAAGAAATTCATTCATTTCAGCGCATCTATTCTATAATCTTTTGGCCGTTTTAGATAATTACAATAATTACAATAAGTTAGCCGTCTAAACAATCAAAACTGTCCATCTCGCTCTAAAATTTCACATAGCCAACAGAGGTGCTGTTACAGATAGCACTTGTTGTAACAATTACAATAAATTAGTTAAGTATTAAGTGCTAATACTTCGATACAAACCTACCCTAGATAGCTGCCGTAGCGGGCGAAAGCATTATTTGTGTATAGAATAGATGCGCAGGGTAAGTATATTTTTTTCTCTCTTTAAGACAGAAAAAAGACAAAGCCGTTAACTAAATCCACCGGTGATAACCATACGCTTCGGACTGCATTTCCCATACTGGATTTACAGGTCGTTTATACTTGAGCTAGTGATTTAACTTATCAGATTCTCTAGATTTGAGAATTATAGGATGTTTGATTTCTCGAATTATTCTTTTGCTTGAGTGGTTTTTTCTCCAAACTTTTTGAAGTTATACATCTTTTGGGGCGTTTGGTAGAGAGTGAAATTGAAAGATTCGCGCGCACACCGTTACGACAGTGCGCGACAGTATGAAGTTAGTATACAAACGCAAGTTTGATAGCAGAATTATTCCGTTGCCTAGTCAACGAATTTATTATTGTCGGCAATTTGAAATTCCTTACGTAAATAAACGATTAAACGCCAGAGTGACAGTTGTTACTTTAAAAATGAAAACAACGAGAAATAATTATATAATTTAGTAATTTAAGTTAATGTATATTATAGAAATAAACCAACGGCGCTTCAATAAGCGGCCCTTTTTCTTGAGTGTGTAATTTAACAAAATAATTGAAGATCTTGGCATAAAAACAGCAAATGTCACAAAACACTTTTTTTTCAGGAGAGGGTAAAAACATAATATCTTGGTTGTCAAGAAAATATTTATTAATTTGACAATGAGGAATTATAGAGAAACCTTATATGCACTATATGAATGTAAAAAATATATTAAATTTATTTCGGTTAAATAGATATTTAAAAAAGAATGAGTGTGACATTTGCTGTTTTTACACAATTTTTGGACATTTGTTGTTTTTATTGCAAAATTGAAAAGATCGAAATGTAAATAGTATGACTAAAACTATAATTTTATTAAATAAAATAAATAATATATATTTCTGTTATTTTTTAATCATAATACAACTTTTAATAAGGTTTGGACATATTATTTACCTATTAACAAACGACTTCAATGTATGTAAAAAATCAAGAATTAAATATTTCAAAAAATGTTTTAATTATGTGCGGGTTAATAATGATTAGCTTCATATTATTATTATTGATTTAATTTAATAAAACACATTTTTTATTATCTACTTATTCCATTTTAAATAAATAAATCTGGACCGGTTTCGTCCGCCTCTGTTTTTCTGCCAACTGTTTTCAACAGTTGAAAATGTCCCTATAAGGCGGACGAAACCTGTCCAGATTTATTTATTAAAAGTCTAATAAGTACTAAACAAATGTGTTTTATTAAATTAAATCATTAACACAATGGATTTCCACCATGAATTGATAGTTAACACGAAAAAAGAAAACCGATTAGCTTCGTCTGACACCTTTACTATCAGCAAATTAAACGATGCATTTATTGGGTTTTGTAAATATTTAGCTAATTTTAAAATATATTTTTTTAGCTCCTTTCAATGGAATTAATCCACCATTATGTTGTTTTAAATGCAATCGTGACTTGTATTTGATTTTTCTTCACTACATTAAATCTATCCCACAGCCCAGAGAGAAACTGAAATGTTCGCAAAGCACTTCTCCTTTGCCTGGTCTATTCTGTACATTATAACTAGCCTACAAATTTTTACCGAAAAATGCCCAAAGTTTTAACCTATATTTGATATTAAAAAAAAAAAATTTCCGGTCTCTTTAGATTTTATAATGAAGGGCCTAGAATTTTCCTTATTGCATCCAATACCACCTTATTCAACTGAACTGAACTATCAACTGAACAATAATGAAAGTCACCGTTTTGGTAAAAACGTTGCATGGTTTTGTTAATTTTTCTCTTTCGAGACGTTTCAGATGTCTATGCTAGTAATATCCATGATAAAATATAAAAAAAAATAAGAAAACGTTATAAAAAGCAATAATTAAACGAATCAAGGATGATTTAACAGCTCAGACACTAAATTGTATGGAATGTATACTAACATTACTAACGCCGCCTGGTGATAAAAGTGTAGAACTACTGGACCTTTGCTGTTTTCATACAAAAATGCCTGGACTATTGCTGTTTTTAGAAAAGTGGCATATTTTTGAGAGCAGATTTGAAGGACTTATGATTTTTTTTAAAAATATATCTTTGCACAGTTGTATGTAATCATACACAGGGAATATAGAAATGCAATAAAATGAAAATGGAAAAAAGTGGACATTTGATGTTTTTATGCCAAGATCTTCAATTAAGAGCTATTCGAAGAATCTAGGTTATCACAAGTTTTGTTTTTGTTTTGTTACGCCAAAGAAGTATAACTTCTAACGCGCGTACATAAGTACACACACCGATTATTTTTTTATTTAGTTACGATCTTTTTTTGCTATGGCGAAAAATGTATGTACAGTACTTATTCCTCACCTACCCCGAATCCAGTATTATTGCCACAAGAACAAGTGACCGGCAGATACGGGTCACTAATCGACCTTAAGTCTGAAGAACGGGAGTTAATTCAAGACAGCCGTCGCGCGTGTTTAGCTCGAGAGACAACAAGAAAACGGTCGTATTTGCGGGCCTGTTAAAATCCTAGCCGTCTTTAACTATCGAGTGATTCATAAGTTAGTTCAAGATATTTGTGTGTGTTGACCTGTTATCGCTAAACTACAGTGTATTGATTAATTTAATCGTACAGACATACCTATCCTCATCAATCATACAAGTCATCATCATTCATCCACTCCATATGTTATCATCCATCAACAGTGTACCGTCAAGTGCCGCGCACCAGGTAACCCGACAAACAATACCACGCAAGTAATTAATAGTGCAACCAGACCACAAAGCCATCATAATCTCTATGTTTCACGTGTCACGATGTTTGTGGTCGAACTCCACCGAAATGGCTCGACCGATTTTTATGAATTTTTTTATTATTATGAAGTATATTTGTTAGGTATGAGAATAGGTCAACAAGTATATTTCATACCGCTAAGTGATTAGGGTATCTCTATCCAGAAATTTTTTTCTTTATTTTTTTTGAAAATTTCTTTTTGTATTTTTTTTATTATTTTGCATCAAAAAATACCTATAACCCCAAATTTTCACCCTCCTACCCCCACCCTCCCATTTTTTAATCGCGATTTTATTATTTTTGTATGAACAAATTTAACCGTCGTTCGTATTTCAAACAGAACGAAATTATTTATGTTGTTGAATGACAGATGGCGCTACGTCCGAAAAGAATTCAAGAGAAGCGTCGCGTCATTTTGACATTTCATTCGGCATATCACAATGCAGTGCGTGCAAAATTTTGTACGATTTATTTTAATTTATCTATTTTTATGTGCGTGTATTACAGTGCACAATGCCTTCAAGACGCAAGGGGGGCCGTCGAACGAAAAAAGCAACAAACTTGCGAAATAGTAGAGCAGAAAGAACAGACGAACAAATCCAACAAGATAACAAAAACGTGCGTGTAAGCATGTCGCAATTGCGTGCATCCCAATCACAAGAGGCACGAGCTGAACGAAATCAACAACGACAATTGGAACGGAGCCAAGCGCGCCGGTTCGTAGTTAACACACGCAGAGCAAATGACCGACAACGCCAACAAGTACATCGAACATTTACATCCGCTTCGTTCCTTCGTCTCGCATTCGAGTACGAGCCAGATATTGAATATTCCGCTCATCCGAAAGTACTGATTGGTGCTATGGACAAAGAATGTCCTCATTGTCATGCGCTCAGCGTCAGCCGGGATGTGTTGCGCATCAGGAAAAGTGCAACTACTAGAAATTGAGATACCACCAGAACCATTGAACGGCTTGCTCATCGGCACGGTTCCAGATTCAAACCTGTTCCTGAAGTCCATTCGCACATTCAATTTATGCTTCCAAAAGACTTCGTTCGGAGCAACAATTCCATTCTACGTTCAAAATCAAAGGCAAGGAAACCACAAAGTAGGCTCATTGCTGCCAATGCCAAACGAACCATATAAATTTTTACAAATCTACTTCATGGGCGGTGAGGACATCAATCATGTGGATGCACGTTGCGACTACAATAGCCTCAATTCGCCTAATGCCAGGCGCATCGTCGGCGAACTGGACGCCCTGTTGAATGAGCACAATGAATTATTGAAATTCTTCAAAGCACACATGCACGAATTGCAAAGTGACAATCACGCTATTGTCATAAATCCTGATAAAACACCAGCTGGAGAGCACGTGCTTCGATTCAATGCGCCTGTTGTTGATGACATTGCTGGAATCATGGTTGGCGACCGCACATCGACGCGAGAAATCGTGATTCGAAGAAGAAACAATAATCTGGAGTTCATCGCTGACACACACCGTTCATACGACGCTCTCCAAAATCCGCTAATTTTCTGGAAGGGACAAGACGGATATTGCATAAACATTAAACAACGAGATCCTGTCACAGGTAATTCATTCATTATGAACATCATTACTCATTTTGAATTGAGAAAATGAATGGTTGATGTTTTTTTGTTTTTATCGGCGGTCATCGTCTACAGCGCTCTATTCCTCTTTCTGTCATATATCCCATCCCCACACACTTACGATACATTCGTTATTTTTTATTTAACAACCAAAATATTCACTAGAAATAATTTATATGGCAGAACAACGTTTGCCGGGTCAGCTAGTTCATAATAAAGGTCAGTGTCTGGGATTCTGTTAAATCGCCCCCACCCCCACATATCATCTTTAAGATTACACTCTACTTGCTAAAAGCGCAACCAGTAGTTTTTGTAGGGAAATTATAGAGAGCGACATCTAGAAGAAGATCTAACATCTACGTAAATGGCGCAGATTGTGCAGTCACGTGCACCTGAGTCATTTTACTAACTAAATAATCACAATGGATAGTTCATGGGATTTTATTGTTTACATTAATCACTGTGATTATGAAAACACAACTAAGTATTTAACTATTTAAATTTAATTTAAATTACTACATAGCTACTTCAAGTAAGTTACAACAGAAAATATTGGAGTGATCCGTGACGTCGGTTAGTAATTAAAGTGATAAATACTTTAATTAAGAATACAAAAACCGATCGCCTACCTTAACTCAATTTGGAGAGCGCTTATGAGGAGGTATTAAAAAGGCCAATAGTTAAAATTTTTCGCAATTAAGCATGGCAGTCGTAGCATAGTGGTAATGCCCGTGGTGCGATACCCAAGAGACGCAGGTTCGACATCTCCCGGGTGTCTCACTTTAAAAAAAAAAAGATTTTTTCTATTAGCTATATTTTCTCATGAGTGTTTTCAAAATTATGTATGTTCAACAACTAAGTAAGTACAATATGTATGTACGTTTATTTATGTGAGATTGTACAATCACACTCTTGAATAATACGAGTACCTAGTTAAAATAAAGACAATTAAAATTAGTTTCGGAACCGCTTACAGTATAGGATAATGAAATGAATGACGGTCATAATAGGTACTCGTAATTTTTGAAATATTGTTTTACAAATATTGCCTCCAATTTTACAAATTATTGTTATTACCGTCCTCAAAATATAATCAGGATTTTTATTAATATGATGGCAAAAAAAATGAATCAACATGGTATTTTATGAGGCATTTACTTTATTGTTAATAATGAACAATCCAATGATTAAGGTGCACAAATAAATATATTTAATAATGGTAATTATTCACTTATACATCATGTGATTGATGACTGATATCAATCACATCACATCACATCAAATTAATAATAAAATTATTATTTGACTAAGGTAATATAAGCAATAGTAATATAGTTAATCCATAAATCATGTCCTAAAGTTTAACAATAATTCAATTTCTTAATTATAGGTAGGGTAATTAAAAATATTTATTCATTTAAGATTATATTTTCTATTTAATGCCGCGCGTTAAGACGCAATCGTTAACCGTGTTTTTAAATTATTTATAATATTAATAATAAATAAATTCGATTTTTTTGGAGAGGTGTTGAAGAAAACTTTATCTAATATAGATGGAACTTTAACAAAATATGAAAATGAAGCAAAAAAAACTATCTATGGTATACTGCAGTGGTGGCCAAACCGTGGCGTATTGGATGATTACAAGTGGCGTATTGCATCTTTGCGCCTACTTATTCTTTTGAAGTAGGCGCCATAACTGAATCCACCTTGAGTGCTCTCAGCTCAAGTTATACGACCTTCTTACTCATCAGTTCGTCCCTTTTTTTGACAATGCACAATGTAGGATGTGAATAGTGTGTGTATATGAGAGAGAAACAAGGTCGCGAATAACCAATGACATTAATATGGACGAAGCATCTGGAAAAAAATGACACTCACTTTTTTGTCGGGTCTGCCGAATGATTCGGTTCGAACAGGTTCGCTCAAATGAACATTGACACTAGAAACACTGTTCTAACGTCATTACAATAAAGGTGATATTGCTATAAACTCCCGATGCGTGATATCGCATAATGTAAATTGCGTGACGTCTACCTATGATTGTGCGAATGTCGCTATGCACGAATTTACTTGATAGCTACTGTATTGAGTACGTTGTCCATTAATAATGTCATTGCGAATAACTGATTCAAATTTGAAGAATTCTCTCAGTGCTCCATCCCACTCAGAGCTCTCTCTCTCTCATCACATCCAACAACTGTGGTCCAGAGTTATCTTCACCAAACGAGACTCTTTGGCAGCTGTAGCATCATCAGCGGTGTCCACGACAGCAATATTTGTTTTTACGTCATAAATAGTGCACGCTTAACATTTTCTTTGCTTTGTTGCTTTTCATTTAACTAAGAATACAATTGCAAATGGTTCTATTTAAAATTCAATTAAACCCTGCCAAAACCATAAAATTCTAGGTATGCCATGGTTGATCCGACAAAATGGTGCACACTTTTTCAGCCATAGGTACCTACCGTCTTATTTGTTTTCGTTAAATTAAGAATACCTTATTACAGGTGTTGGTTAGTTTTTCAAAATTCAGATAAAAAATATTCTTAAATATAATAAGGCATAATTTTCGATATTTTTTTATAGATAAACGAATATTTTTTGACTATTTCTACAAATACGTTTGACTGACAAAGTTCAGTGTGAACTATTTATGTCGAATCTTAACAGCCTACCTCTTCCACTCTTCATCTTTATCGACGATAATACTATAGAGCCAGATTTCACTAATATCTCTGTTATTTCACTTTACATATGTTGCCATGGGCAATTCCAAATGGGCCTTTAATTTATAGCATTATAATTTTACATTTGCTAATAATATACTGCATTACATCACGTTGATAAATCTATTTTTTTCCAAATACCGCAAAACCTTGTAAGGTAGTAAAAAGTCACGATATATTATATTTCCTTCTGATCAATCACCTAGATCAGTGGTCGGCAAACTCATTAGTCAAAAGAGCCAAATATCAACAGTACAACGATTGAGATTTCTTCTGAGAGCCAAATTTCTTAAACTTGAAGTAGGTAGATATATGTAGGTACACTGTTAGGTAACTAAATAAACTTTAATTAAAGTTTTAAATCTGAATAAAGCTATGTAAGTAGGTACACTAAATAAAACTTGATATCAAACTTAATAATGATCGTATTTATTGATAAAAATTAAATTATAAGTAAGGTATCCATACAATTAAATCATGACAAACACTTAATATCCATCTCCTTGAAAAGTTTGGGGAAGTCAGGTTTGTATGTTGTTGTTTTTAATTTTAGGCACGATTCCAGGTTTTCATCAATAAGGCAACTTCTCAATTTACTGTTGATATGGTTCATGCCTGAAAAAGATTGTTCGCGTGAATATATATACGGAAAGTGAAAGTACGGCAAACGCTAGTTTTATTATACTGATAATATACCTATGAGTCAGGAATACTATTCGAGGTGTTAAAAATCATCATGTCTTCCATCTCCAGGTCTTTCAATGCAGACTACTTGTACTGTGAACCATCTTCATATTTGTTTTTCTCTAATATGTGCAATCAGCACAGAGACGTTCAAATTTAGAGCTCCATAATTCTTTATTTTTAAATCCAGCAATTGCATTTCAATGTTGCCAATGTCTGTATGTTGAAATAATTTTTTCTAACATCGAAAAAACTGTGTTTTCTTTCCCCCGCAGTTTACGATTAAGCTGATTTAGATGAGACGTAACGTCCACCATGAAATATTTTTTTGGATCAACTGATTGTCTGTTATTTCTGTATAGTGAACACCCTTCTCAAGGAAAAATGCTTTGATTTCTATTAATAAGGAAGCGAAACATTTTAAAACGTTTCATCTTGATAACCAACGTACCTTATTATGCAGCAGAAGATCTGCGTACTCATTCTCTATGTCAACTAAAAATCTTTAAATTGGTGACAATTAAGAGCTTTATTAGTTATAGTTGATAATCTTAATCACAAATTCCATAACTTTGCAAATTTCTTCTGTAAATGTCTGCGCATAAAGCGCTTCTTGGCGAATGATATTGGCAAGTATCTCGTGATTAATTTTATTTCAAAATAGTAGCACACCCTTTTCTTACGCCAGTCATACTTTTCGCCCTGTCTGTTGAAATTGACATAATTTTATCGAGTGGAATATGATGTTTTTCCATGCACTCAATTACAGCATTATCCTCTCGACGTGCTTGATATTTGAGTGGCAATAATCCTAAAAGTTCTTTTTCAAGATCAGTAGATGAAATAAATTGTACTAATTTGTGCTGTATCGTTTATGTAACAAGACTCGTCAACTGCTATTGATAAAGCTGAAACCAATTTAAGATCTTCGACTTGCTGGTTGGTTATATTCGAAGACATTTTGACTGTTCTATCTTTCACTATTTTAGTCCGTACGTGGTCATTTGTGGTAGAGCCACATTCAAGGGGCCAAAGAGCCACATGTGGATCGAGAGCCGCAGTTTGCCGACCACTGACCTAGATGACGTTAATCGACACTTATTAACATCAGGTTACCTTTTCCTTATTATTATACTTATCCATAGCAAGATGACTTTTAGTAGATCTTCGAAGTTCGATTGTCCCTTTTTGACATGTCAAAAAGAACACGTAGAGTGCATACATTTTTGTTTACCCAATATTACGACTAGGGAATCCAATCCCGGGATCCCGAATCCCGGGATCCCGGGATCCCGAGCTATTTTCGATACCTATGAATCCCGGGATTGATAAACATAATCCCGGGATTTCGGGATTGATTTTTTTATCAATTTTTATGGAAAATATAACAGAAAAAATACTTTTAATACAAAATAACTACATTAGAAATAAACTGAGTTTGAATGAAGTTTGATGTGTAGGTTGCCGATTCATTTTATTTTTTCACATAGAGTATTAAAAATGAGAAAGATTGGTAAAAAAACAATGCTTCGCACTTTTAACAAAGTAATTCCACCATGATATCATACGTTTTACGGCAGTTTCATATTTGGCTAACTAATTAGATTTATGAAGCGGAAAGGCCATAAGTACGCCATGATTATTTGCTTTACTATTTTAAATCTCGCTGATCTATTCATTATGTCTTTACTATCAGAAAAAGCAATCTCATATTAAATTCACATTATTATTTATATTACAATATTATTTACTCCATTAAACTTGTGTATTTCCAAGATTTAATGTATACAATAATAACAATAAATGTCCTAAATAGTATAAATTATACTAGATTTATTTTTGACCGATTTTATCAATGTTATTTGTAAATATAAAAATTTTATATTAACAATGGAAAAAAATCCCAATCCCGGGATTGTCAAATTGTAATCCCGAAATCCCGGGATCAGAATTTTGGCTCGGGATTGGATTCCCTAATTACGACATCTTGTACAGTGAATGGCATAACACATGTCAATGTATAGTGAATACAGTGGCAAAAACAATGAAAGTTAGATAAACTTTAGAAAATCACTGTGTATTAACATAGCAAGCAAACCGGACATGTTTTACTGACTCTAACACAATCAAAATAGTATTACCAAAGTTTACATGAAAGAGGCATATGAAAATAGTAAAATTGCGGTATCCTAACACTTAGCATAGAGCTTTTAATTTATTTATTCGGGATACGGAGTTGACAAGGTTTTTTTTATAATATTATTTGACGGTCAGTGTTGTACCGCGATACGCGTGAAGTGACCTCAATGTTGTTATGGCCATTTTAACAGATTTTGCTAATTGACAATATTCGTTTTAAGCTCAAAATATGCTACGGGATAGAAGCATCAGTGTGATAATATTTTAAATACAAAGAAAAACGATATTGGTCACTTTTTCCATGGCGTGAGCTTACTGTGAGTGACAAAACGTGACAACACGTAAATGTAAATGTAAACGTAATGGTTATGTGTTCGCCCCATTAGTTTCTTTAAAGTTTGCCAGTCTTCTTCGTGTGGCATCCAACTATCCAACAAGAAGATTTAGGCAATAGCCGGAAGTCGCTGTCGTCGACTAAATAGAAGGAGCTTGTTAGTTCACAGTTTTAAAACGTGGACAACTCGTCGCTCACCAGAAGTCGCTATAATCGACACAATTTCCACAATTTCGTTTCCCAGCAAACAAAAATTCAAACCAAAATAATAGTTGCAATTTCAATACTTCTCGTGGATAACCGACCGATGGTTTGATGTGACACAAACTTTTAAAATAATTTCAATCATTCATACAATGTATTTTGACTGCAGCATAATAAAATATTCGCTTAGTGATTCAAACAAAAATAATAGATAAATCAAAAATGAAAAACTTTCTCCTCGTTTCAAGGTTTAATTACCAAAAAATCACATAAATAGTACCTACCAATCATAATAATATCATGTATTAAATAGTGGGTATACATTTATTTTCAAAATCATTCGACTTAAGATATTTTATTTCACGCCAATGTGTACTCCGACGGACAAAACATCGAGAGCGTCGACAGCTTCAAGTACCTGGGGGTACACATCACGGGAGATGGCATTTTGCAGAAAGAGCTCACTATCCGAATGGGAATGGCTGGAGCAACATTCAACCCGATGCGGAATGTCTGGGACTCACGATTGTACTCGGTCAAAACTAAATGCCGCCTATTCGACGCTTGCATTCTGATGGTGCTGCTTTACGGTAGCGAATCATGGCACCTTACGAAGGCTCAGAGCAACCGTATACTGAGCTTCAAAAACAAATGTTTGCGATGAATACTGGGTGTGCGGGGTGTGACTTTAAGAGCAACGAGGAGATAAGAAAACGCACCAAGCAGCCTCTCATCATGCTGAAAGTAAAGAGGCGACGTTGGACCTGGCTCGGCCACGTGCTGCGGATTTCAGAAGAGAACTTCAACCTGGCTTGCCTGTTCTTCAAGCCGACCGGATTCCGGCGTCCTGGAAGGCCGCTAAATACAATCTACAGAGTGTATACGGTGGAGCTACGGGATGCTGGTTTGCCCTGGAACGATGCAAGAAGACTGGCGAGCGACAGGGATTCTTGGAGACGCAGCGTGGTGTCCATATGCTTCAGTTAAGAGGCGGATATGTAAACATGCCCCCCACATCCTGAAACGGCCCCCCAGGCCAGGATGTTTGGCGGGCCCCCATACCTATCGCTAAGGTTAAGGGCAGTGTGATACTCTACTGTCTAGTGTTCCCTAAATGGAACCACAGGGTTTCGCAAGGTAAAATTAAGGGCGTTCTGTGTACTTTTATCGATTTTCGCATTTTTATATAAACGCAATTGAATTAACTGAGTTATCGGCACACTCGGCATTCAATTAAAAAGCATCGGAATCGCCATTTCAGGAAACACACTAAAAATAATTTAAATAATTTTCAACACGTGCAATATCATTAAATTATATCAATAATCATAATAATATATCACATCGAATTGCATCACATAACCACATATTTGTAAATGTTAACATTTTAAAGTAAAATAGCGCCACAGGTGACTTTCAAAACCATTAAACGGAATGTCTTAAATTCGGCAGCAAAAAAAAGGGCAAATGAGATTAAATAATTACAAGATAAAAATACCTTTTTATATACAACGTTTTTAAAATTTCTGTTGAATTATTATGCTCAATATGCTCAAACTTGTACTTGATATGAAGTAAATAAAAAAAAACAAAACAAACAAATATAGAATACTGAAATGTCATTTTGACACTTCATTTTGATTTCCATAGTAACGCACGTATATATTAATAATTTAGTTGCTAGGACCACCGCCTTTGCAACCAATAATAGTCTTACTTTTTACGGATTTTTCTGAAATAACTTTCCATACAAAACAGAATTGACTGAAAATGAATTCAATTCTGCTTAAAGACGGCTAAAAGTATTAAAAGAATGCATTGGGATCGTGTTTTGATATATTCTAAAAGTTTCAAATGTCTAGCTAGTCGGGAAGTTAGTTAAAAATCGATTGCAATATTTGTACTGGACAAACAACCACCGGACAAACAAGAATACGAGCTAATAAAAACGTTGTAAAAACAGAAATTGTTGAAAAACGAAAAATCCTCAAGGAAATGGACCGTACAGAGAAATCAATAAACTAATCTCGAATTCTTAAGAAAACAATATTCTTGATTTCGAAAATAATTCTCGAATCTCTAGAAACGAAAACAGTAGAGAAATAACAAGCTTTAGTCTGGTACTAGGTTATCTGTTTTATTCACTCATTTTTAAGGAGTGAGCTGATCTTATTTACGCATGATTCAGGTCTATTTTTTTTACTAAATGAATGTTACCGAATCTCCGTGATAACATAATATTGTGATAACCACATTTTTCACAATATATTATTTAAGTAAACGCCCACGGCGGTCGCGCGGCTTAAGCGTTGGCATATAGTGTCGTGGGTCCCAGGTTCGAATCCTGGGTCTGGCAATTGCACATATTGTTTTTACATTTGTGTATGAGTCAGAGTATGGACCTAATAGGTTGAGCAAGTGGCTGACATCTATTTCTCGTGAAAAGAAAAATCTTGATTTCTTTAAGTGGCATTTCAACGCATGCCGGGTACTCGCTAGTATTGTATAATTCATTGTTATTGATTACCATGCTTGGAATAAAATCATAATATTGAAATACAATAATGGCATAAGAATTAAACAACAAGTTTTTTATTGTGTTATTACGTAATTTTGTTTCTACTGGATGGATTCACAAACAAATTTGATAAATATAATAATGTTTTTTGTTCATTTTAACCAAATCGCAAAGGAAAATTTATATTTTGTATTGTATTGATAATATCTGAAATGTAATAAGTAGATAACTGTATTTCTCTACTGTGGTTAGTGTACCAACCATGACCCGAACCCGAGTATGACCGACTGGAGAGGGCGCGAGAGAACTACCTGTTGTGTGGTATGCCATGGCTCCGGAGCATTTTACGTGGTACACTTCATCGCTGCCTGTTCATTCAAATGTTTCAATAGACTATCCCATCCCAGACATTGGGTGTTGATAAATGAAACGACATCAGGTTTATCATTCCGAGCTTATTAACATATCACATCGCCAGATCCCATCCTTTAATATTGGGCCATTCCAGAATTCCAACATTATTTATTGTGTGAAGACTTGGACCATTAGCATAAAAAAAGACATACGATTGATGTATTTGCGTTAAAGCGCTAGAGCCAACCACACGTCAGGATAATTGTTTCAGTTTAATTCATTACGAAGTCCACGCTTGTTGATTTCGCTTAAACCAAAATTGATGTGAAGGCTTTGCCAACAGCAGTCTAAATATTCTAATTTTGATTTCAACCAATTGCAGCGTATCGCCAGCTTCAGTGATTGCATTCCTCAATAGTGCTCTCTGTGTGTATGAAAATAAGATGACCATAAAAATATACCAACAATAATAATTATAGCCCTTTATCATTTTTACAAGCAGTTCCATCTTTAAGGTCCATTTTATAAATTGTCAAAATTGTTTAGTGAAATAATGGTTATTTTTAGTGCCACTAGATAGTTGGTACAGAGTTCGTCTCTGAAGCCATGGGTGCGCTTTTACAGACCCCGCATCATGAAAAAAAACTTTATAATATATTGATTGTATAACTACTGTGTTTTTATCCAAAGTCATGGCCGAATAGATTAATCAAATGGCTAATAAGTAGTACTCAGAAAAATGTTAATATGGCCTTTACTGAAGAACAAAAACCTTAATTATTATTTTAATTTTAAAACTAATTTCAAGAATTATTTGATAAGTATTTTAGTTAGATTGTAAATATATAATTATCAGTACCTTCTGTTTTATACCCTTGTCATATTATCAACTTAATCTGCAAACCGGCTAACTCCATTTACGTAAATTGTTCAGGAAGGAGAAAAAACTTAATTACTTTACTTAACTATTGAACGGAATTAAACAATTCCAAAAATACACTGGGAAATATTTTTTTTACAAAAAACTGCACTATGAATAATTAATATACTATTTCAGCTTCCCTTTTATATTTATTATAAATAAAATTTATATAAAGAGCGGAGTTGTTCTATGTATGATATTGGAAATTTGGCACCTACATTTGGCTGTTTTATGTGAAAAATGATAATGCATTTTATTTATAGGTTTAGGAATTTGAAATCTTGGGTAAGCATAGAAAACAAGCTTTATAACAAAATTCCATCAAAATATCATTTTCGTTCGACAGTGCAATTAGCTGGTTTGCAGATTAAGCCGTCGATATAACTAAATAAAATAAAATAAAAATTGATTAAATGCAAATGGCTTTCATTATATTAGGTAATTGAAAAACACATAATCATTGTAATTTTATCCATCCCGGTAAAAAGAAATCATAAACTTTTAACTCTGTGTTTATAAGCCTAAGGCAGTGGTCGGCAAACTCAATAGTCAACAGAGCCAAATATCAACAATTCAACGATTAAGATTTCTTTTGAGAGCCAAATTTCTTAAACTGAAATTATATACATATGTAGGTACACTGTTAATTAACTAATGATTTAAGTCTTAATTAAACTATTGGTACACTGATTCTAATATATATATGTGAATAATCTATATATTATATGAAACTAATCATACTTAATAATGATCTTATTTATTGATAAAAAATAAATTGTATGTAAGGTATCCATAAAATTAAATCATGACAATGACTGACAAACACTCAATGTGAATTGTGGCCTTGCATCTTGTTGGAAAGTTTGGATACGTCAGGTTTGTATGTTGATGTTTTTATTTTTAGGTCTCATTGATGACTCCAGATTCTCATCAATAAGACGACTAAACTTCTCAATTTACTCTTGATTTCTTCTCTTAGAAATCCCTTTACATGCAAACATGCAATATTAACTTTGTTGGAAGATTGTATTCAGTAATTAAATACAGAACTTGATTTTTCTTGACTCTTCTAAAGTTCCTCAACTGCTTTCTTCCTTGCATCACCGACAGGATATTTAGTGCTAAATGACGTGTGTTTAGTTGTAAAGTCTACCACCAAATTTGACTTCTTGTCATGCGCCAATTTCATGTTATATTCGACAAATAATACAGGTCGGTAGGCCATTTAAGGTTTGAATAAACGCGAAAGTCTCGATCCATTCAACTTTAAATTTACTGTTTTCGTCATCCGATTTTCTTTGCTTCTTCTTTGTAGCCATGACAAATATGGTAGAGGGCATTTGTGGTAGAGCCGCACTCAAGTGGCCAAAGAGCCGCATGTGACTCGCGAGCTACGGTTTGCCGACCACTGGCCTAAGGCATTCAACCACTGAAAACAATATTGTAAGTAACAGGGTAATATAATCAACAAATGGTAACAACGTGTTCATATTTTAAATTTATAATCAATGCATTCTAATCGTTTAATAATAAACAAGTATAAAATACATCAAAAGTATCAGGCTCTCAGCAATGATGACAGATAAAACCAAACTTCATTAAGGCTTTTTACACAATCGCATCAATGTGCGACTCACGCCCCTCCTCAGGAGTTTGGTCTCCTGGTGCTAATTCATTTTCCTCTCATCGATTCTAATTAACCCGCAAACTTACCCAACAAGTTTTCTCATGCGCTGGAACCCATGCCGTGAAACAGGCATCATTTAGCCACACACTCAACCAATTTTCTCAAGGAATTCAAAAAAATAAAAATTTCAAACCATTGCATAATTTTATTATAATATGACAATTATCTACTTAACGCCAGTCACATAGTAATTGAAAATTAGCATCGTTTATCTGACTCTTAAAAGCATACATCAGTAAAACGGCAAATAATTTTCAACAGTAGGTGCGACGAAATTTCGCACTCGTCGCCAATCGGAGACCGACGGTAGAGGTGTGAGCACGTCAATTCGTTTTGTCATGGCATCGGAGGAATATATTCTTAAATCGTGTAAAGATTTATTTATTTAGAAAAAGAGTATTACGGCATAACAGCGATTGGCCAATGCGCCATAATACATAATAAAAACAAAATTATAAAAATGTCTTAATTATTACAAATAAAAACTAATATAACAAGAAAGTAGAAAAGACAGCATGTGTTTATTTAAATAATAAAGAAACATGATATATAAAATTATAACTTTAACCTATTTAACACGTCCACTAACATTATATTATAGTTCATAAAAAAATTCAACCTTTATGGTGCTATCAAATAAGTTAATCGCTTAATAAGATGACTAAAAAACTTTACGTATGTAATTGAAAAAGAAAACATGTCAATGAATATACTATTATTATTACTAATATAACAATAAACATAACATTAAATGGACGCATATTGAATTTTTATGACAAATTATATTTTGTTCGGCTCGCGTCATTTGCACAATCTGCGCATCGCCTAGTCGCGATCTTTTTAGACCATGCCTCTATTGAAGTATAGCCTTAACTAGTAATTATTATCTACAGCTCCTACTATACGGTCTCCAATTTTATTAGATTCAATATGAACATTAATTCAATTTTCATAGCTGATTTTGGCAAAATCCATGAATTATTCCAGAATGAAAACCTAATCTAACTTAAACTAGCTCAATCTAACCTAACAAATAATCCAGTATATCGACTATTTTCAGAACTTGTTTACTGCTGGCTTCCTGTTAGCGTAAACCTAGGGGCGGCAGGTTATATGAAAGTATGGTGAAGCAGGCAAGTATGGGGAAAAGTATGCTGAGGCAGGCTGGTAATCAATTTGCGGCAAAATTTCCACGTTAACATTATATTATATGGGTACGTTATAATGACCAAAGTAAATCCTCCGTGATGCCCTGCATTTTTTTTTATCGCGTAGCTATGTCTCGTAAGTTGTCGACTATTTTTGGCAGGCTGCATTCAGTTGTATGAGAAAGCCGATTCCTTACCCCTCTTTTTATTTAATACCTCTATGGTGTAAGCCAACAAGAACCGTGTTTTATTTAGACATGAATTTTATATCAGTACTATATGACCCAAATAGGTTAGCCGGCCATATATTTCCTATACAACATTTCACGGTCAAGTGTGATATGGCGAACTGCGTACGTACAAGTTTCCAGACACGGAAATTCACACGGTGTGTGGCGGTACATTTAGTTACATATTATGTTTTGTGAATGCAAACCAAATCATATCGACAAAATCGACATGTTGTAGTCAAGACGAATTTGTATGTGCTACCTGGCTATGAGTTACAGTAGCTACCTATCTCAAAATTTTAAATTTACACATATTATATTATGTACACCACATAGTAATTTCTCAGTTATAACGAATTTGTGTGCAATCTAAATGCATTCTTTGCTGAAATCTTTGCGTGTATGGGTTTATCCGGTTCACGTCTTTATCAAGCGTGACACTATTCCGGGCTTTGTGTTGAAAGTTTCACTTCACTAGCGGGCTTGTTACATAAACCCTTTGCGAATCCGAACTATCAGCGACGTAATAAACTTGACGATTTATCACTAAACGGGGTGAATTTGATACTCTGACTATTAACCACGCATATAAACGATAGTCTGCTGAAGAAACTGTACTCCACTGCATGTGTTTCTCGTTTAATTACTTGATCGCAGTAGCGAAGGGTGGAGGTAGGCTGTTACGATCCGCCATAAATAGTGCACAATCAACTTTGTTAGTCATACCTTATTGTTTTTATTGAACTAATACTAAAATTTTATTTATAGATGGTGTTTGTTAGGTTTTAAAAATCAATTAAGCCATGCCTAACCAACCCGTAATAAGTTTGGTTTATTTTGGGTGATATGACAAAATTGTGCACAATTTTTCATTCATACTTACTGGTTTTCGTTGGATTAAGAATCCATAATATTACACATATTGTTGGTTCATTTTTTTTAAAATTCATTAGGCCCTGCCTAAACCAAACTATAATAGATAAAATATTATTCTATCAATAAAATATTCAAAGTTATGTATGATTTAATTGCATAATTTTATTAATTTCATTGATAGACGAGTATTTTTGGACTATTATCTATTATGGCTTGGTTGTCGCAGGTTTTAATTGAATTTTAAAAACTAACCAACACCATCTGTAAATTGTAGTATAATTTCAATGAACACAAATACGTATGACTGACAAAGTTTAATGTGCACTTTTTATGTCGGATCTTAACAGCCGAACTCCACCCTTTGCCACTGCGTGGTAGTCGTAATAACATATTAATAAAATAAACTATATGAATACATAATATGAGAATCCTTTACTTGAGGTTGTATGGATACTATCCGTAGCTTTATCCAACTGACTTTGTCTTAGGTATGCTTACATAATGCATTCTCCAATTTAGAAGAGATCTTTATTTTGCTACGTATTTCTTTCGACTCATACGAGGTATAAATGAGAACTCCGCCATTCTGGGCAGTGTTGACCTGTGTGTCCCTGATAAATATCTTAGTAATAGAGAGCATCAGCTGTTTATTCTCCCAATGTGCAGAACCAACCTGCCACTGGTAATGCTAATTGGGAGGGCGATAACTATGTTCAACCAAATTGCTTCGGGTGTTGATATATTCCACTTGTGTGAGGTGAGTTAAGGTGGACGCTTTTTTATATTTTTTTTTAAAACTAGGGTCTCCTTAGCAAACTCGGTGTACTTCTTTGAACTTTTATAGATGTATAATTGTATTTTCACTGCTTTCGTATGTTTATAATATTATGTGCTCTTTTTATATTTTCATTTTTATTGCTTTTATTACTTTTTTTTCTTCTTTATAATATTGTTTCATGTCATGTCATAATCTTATAATGTGTACTGTTCACAATATGTTAAAAAATAAATTGAATTGTCAAAAGCGATATAAAATGTTAATAAAATAAAAATAAAGGCGTTTCTTTTCCTAATACTCAGATCCGTTCCGTTTATAAGAATATACAAACAGTGCTTTTAGACACGTACCTCAGTATCACACTCAACTGAAAGCTCCAGGAAGCCGACGTGACCGACAATTTTTATTGCTGGATGTACCCCCTTCTCTCTACCATCCTCGCCATATATCAGTCGTTAAGGGTGGGGGTAGGCTGTCCGACATAATTTATGTTAATTTATTTATTTATTTAAAAAATACTATAATTATGAATATCGGAAAGTGGTCGACCCACTCCGCCGGCCCCTTCCTAAGCTTGGGCCTCAAGGCTATAACCCCGTCAGCCTCCCCTTGTAGGGGTCATGATTACCATACCTATCACCTCAAACTAGAGACTATCCTGCTCTTCAGACCCTATTTTTAGTGAATACTTGCATAATTACATTATATTAATATTACAAATATTCCATCTGGTTAATTACTTCTCAATTGAAAATGCTCGTCTCTCAGTAACCGCACTGGATGAAGGCTAATCCAATTAGGAAAGCGCATTATTACTAATTCAATTGTGTTCCCCTTCACAGGAACTAAAGTTTGTAGGTGCCCACTTTACGTACAAATCTTAATGCTAATCGAATTAATTTCAATGACTTGCTTTCATTGTTGGCTCTCCATATACCTGCTAGCCAATTTAATAGACCATAATTATTTACAATCTATCCGGAATACCGCAGTACTAAACTAGCATTATTTATACACAGTTTAACATTAAACTACTGAGTATTAATTGAATCAGTATCTAATCTACGTCGGTTTTGAAACAAAGTGTTTTGTTAATTCTCTGACACAGAGTAATGCACGTTGACAGCTGTTTTTTGGCTTTAAAGTAATCTGCAGAATACTTCAAAGAATAATAACTAATTTTATAGAGTAATGGACCAGCCACGTGACATGTATGAATGGATAATCACTGAGAAAGTGATTCACGTTTAATTATCCAAAAAGTATACAAGATATTGATAGAAGGTGGCTTGATGGTCTACAGAGAGATTTGCGAGTATATATTGCAATAATGTGAATTAATATGTCAATACCGGTTTTTCGGTATTTATTATTGAATACCGGTATTCGTTAAAACATATAAAAAATATTCTTCTGCCATCCACTAGTGGAGGTCGTCCACCATCAAGACGATCTTAGCTTTGTCATCTTCCAATTTTGAAAGCATTATTTTTAACTTGATAACAGATGAATAAAACAAAGTTCAGTCGCTTTACGACCAATGCAATAACTCACCTGAAATACATCCAGATGTGAATGACGTGTCAGTATACATGTAAGTCATTCTATCCTTATCGGCATTATTAGTCGTGGACGACGCGTCAGTTAATTTTAAGCATCTGACAAAAACCTACCTTCCATCCGAAGATATTAAGGGGAAGCTCTACAGAATCGGCCTTGAGAATTGAAAATATGATTTTTTTACATGTGGTCCATAATAACTGGTCTACTAGTTAATATAGAAAGGTTGCCGCCAATGTTTGTCTCAATAAAATCCCTCCAAGTGAAGCTTGTGAAGTGAAGCTATGTGGTTACCAAAAAATAGTACTTTCTAATAAATGTTAATAAATTCAATATGTTTATCAGTTCTTTGGTGTGAAGTATTGCAACTGATATGATTGATATGATAACTTTTTTGATTATGTGTTAGCCACGATATAAACTTAATAATATATTAATAACTTTTAGACCTGAAATTGTCCGAGAACTAAATATACGAAGGATGTTGACATACATATCTATCTACATTTTTATTTCATGTGCTATCCAAAAAACATTACTAATGAATAGCGTTTATTTGTAATATTTAGGACCAACGTAATAAAAATAATAGGTATTGTTTAATTCTAATGCATATTTTTTAAAACGTAGAATTTAGTGTCTGCCTATTATAAAAAGAAAGTGACTTTTTATTGGCTGCGCAACTTCACTTTTATACTAGTGAAACAAGTGGTAGGAAGAAGCATTATTGTATGTAAAGCCAATGGGCGAAATAATTTATATCATGAGTGCCTAAAAATAATTATTAACATACAGTCACTAGACACATCATTTATTTATTAGTCCATCCGACTGGCGGGCGACGCCAGGGCTGTCGACGCAATTAATTATATTGTACTTTTTAAATTTTATTTATAATATATTTTATTCAAGTTTTGTGCATCTAATGCCGGGTCCACACTGGCAACATGTCGCGCGACAACCTCGATAAATTTTACGATAATTATCATAATGGCTTAAGAAATTTTACGATAATTATCATACTTATCGTAAAATTTAACGAGGTTGCCGGCGACATGTTGCCAATGTGGACCCGGCATAATATCCACTGTGGTTCACGTAGTGGAATGGACCTGTTGTTTCTAGGGTCAACTAATTCAAGAAGTAAACACCCATGATAGAATTTTTCCAGTTTTAGTTGCATTATATTCCAAAACTCATTTCCGATTTTATAAATGGAAATTTCTTGGTGTACATAGTAAACAAACCTACGAATAAAAAAAGACAGGAAGGAACATACTGATTCATTGCCATAAAAACTGGCAACTAAATTTGCCATTTTGGAAAGCGACGACTTTGCGTAAACAAATATCGCGTGGTGTGCACGTGTGCGGTAAACTTAAATAGGTAATTTTGTGTATTTTATGTTTGTGTATCATGCATTGTTGGCCATATTTTCCGGTCTTTCTTGATTGCCGTGACACAATATGTTCCTTCCAGTATTTTTCTTCATAGAAAAAACAGTATGTTCTATTAGTTATATAATGTATTATGAATCAGTAATAAAATAATACACAATTAAAATATTTTCAAATTGAAAAAAACACATTTTCCTAGCTTTGAGCCGTGCTCACTCATGAATGTCATTCTTTATTTAGGTAAGTATATACAAATTTTGATGTTATCTTGCAAATTAAACAGGTATCTGACCTTTTCACTATATTATACATGTACCTACATGCAAATGTAATGTTTTCAAATAATTGATATGGATTATATACCATCGTATTATTTTCTCGAAATCATAAACATACTATAATAGTATTTGAGTATCAACCTATGCTCAATTTAAATTAGGTAATAATAATAATATACCCGTAGATATATCAATAGTATGTTTGCTACGATATCCACCCAAGTTATCAGTATGTACTTACAGGTTTGATTAAAAACTATGACGAAATTAACATTTAAAAAGTATTAATCCATATAATATTTTGACAGCCCTGTTTTCTGATCGGCGGACACGTGCAGTTGTTTATCAAATAATAATGTGTAAGACGGCCGACAATACCAATAATATTTTTTTTTTTTTTTAAATAAAATCTCCGATGATTAGTGATTTTTGCGAAAATATCGATTTAAATTAACGTCCTAACGACGCCGATGTCCTTTTGATACTAGATTATATTTCAATCTCCTTCTCTTGAGCCCCCTCTTAAGCAAACATAATAGGTATTATGTATGGAGCATATAGGGCAGTGATGGCGAACCTATGGGACACGAATGTTTTACAAATAAATATTATAATATTAAAAAATAATGACGATTTAGCCATGCACATTTTCTTCGGTTTTTAATAATAGTTTTACCAATAATATTTACCAATCGATGCGCAAATGTAAATGACGAAATTAATGCTTAAATGACAGATCGCATTGTATAAAAAATAGCAGGCAGATGCTCTTGAAGAATCATTATGTTTAATTTAAATTATATAGTCACACATAATATTATCGGACTGACCTCATCAGGCGGAGGGGGGAAGCCGCGCCGCGAACCTCGGATTTTGATAGATTTACAATAATTTTACAATGCTTGAGACCACGTAGCGAAAGAATGCCTTATCTGATCGGAGACATTCTAGCGTCAATTTGTGCTTTAAGAACCAAACTAAGTAATACAATAGTAATACCCAAGAATTCTATTATAATTTTGGAACTTTTTTAATAAAAATCTTATACTTAACTGTTTTTTCGCTATGAAAAACTGCTCGGTACGTCAGATAGTCAAAACCTAATATTTGGCATATTTTGATACGTGTACGTAAAAAAGTTCTCCAACCCTGATATAGGGCTTCACTTGAGGTCCGACCGTCTAGACATGGATAAATAATTCAAAACTAACAGACAATCTACGTTTTGATTTACAGATTTTGAGGTTAGGTTACCTTCTGCTACAGTCTAATCACGCGCTAGTACCAGAGAAATTTAATGGAGTAATAATACGCAACGTAGCTAATTAACTAATCAATTCCTAGTTTCGTCTAGTTCGCTCGACCTGCAAAGGTGAGGCGGTGAGATGGGCAAAGCCACAGGTGTGTAGTACGTGATATCTTGCCTTAATATGCAATGGTGTTAATATAGAACTAGTATAAGATTATAATATCAAAATGTTCATCGACTGCCGTTGCTCGGTACTTCTTCGCTTAATCTACATTATATTATCTCAATAGCATAATAGCCCCTTTACACATGCAGTGATTTACTGCTGGCAGTACATATCGTCATTGTTCTGGCAGAAGACACTAATTCGAAAAAATGACACATTGGGTTAGTTATACCAAAATGTTTCTTATTTTAAACTTTACCGTCTGGAAACCTTCTTAATAAATAAACAGTCTTTATTTTAAAGTCATCCTTTTTACGATTACTTAATAAACTCACATAATAGACCATTTCAAACATTTTAACAACTTCAAAGTGAAATTACACAAAACTAGTATTCTCCAGTTAGTGAGTTCTGCCAGAACAGAGACGATATTATCGCAGCCATAACAATAAAATGCATGCGTAAGCACAAATTATCATACAAATTACAAGACTACATGCATGGGTTAAAAAAAGTTTAGCGGCTTCTGTATTTTCACGCGATATTTTCAACTTGCACGATATTAGCACTTTTGTATGCAAACAGTAGTTATTGTTGCAATAATTTAATAGCGCATGTTCACGTGCATTGATTTACTTGCACCAATAATGTGTAAATTAAACAATGGCGATAATAACTGTTTACACGTAATAGTGCTGACTGTCTCACCAAGCTAATAGCGCCTGTAGACGTGCATATATTTACTGGCAGCAAAAGTGCGTATTTTAAACCATCGTGACACGTAAAAGTGCTGTCTGTCTCTCCAATTTCATTCTTCGCGTCATTTTATGGTACTATTAATTGACAGGTAGTGAAAATCGGTTAACCTCAAAATGAGTATAGTTCATTTTTTTGCCTGCGGATTTGCCACTATCGTTCTACTGTTCAGGCGCAGATCGAAAAAATCCCCACTGTCGCATGAAAATTCAGAAGCTTCCAAAGTTGTTTGATTCATGCATGCAAGCTTGCAACTGCAGGATAATACCTACATGTTTACCCATACATTTTCTTGATATGACCGCGATAATGCTTACTGTCAATCAACAGTAAATCTATTCACTTGTAAACGGGGTATCATTCTTCAAGCGTAAGCAAGATGCGTTGTTGTCATTTTATGGTGCTATTTGATAGATTGTGGAAGTTGGCAATCGTCATAATGCGCTGCGTGTAGTTCGCATTTTTTTCGGCAGGTTCGTCACTATCTTTCTACTGCGCATCGCATAATATATACGCCATGCAAGTTACAACTATCTCGTGAAATTGTAGAACCTTCTGAACTTTTTTGATCCAATCTTACAACTTGCACGATAATACGTGTTTACACGTAGGTACATTGTCTTTTTATGGACGCGATAGTATTATGTACACTGTCAGCAGTGAATTCGTGTAATACGTGTAAACGGACACATAATACATTATTGCCAGTAAATCCATGCGCGTGTACAGGCAGCTATAATACTATATTACTGAATAATTGGTATCATGGTCACAATTTAATTTTCTGCATAATATTCGGTTGCTGTATTGAATATTATTGTTTATTCAAAACTAAAATAATAACAGTACGCAAGGAAATGTTTCATAGAATAAGAACCGAGACGTCCTATATCATCAAACTTCAAAATGTACCTACGTACTCAGAAATTAAAATAATTTCAAGTACTTTTTTTTCTCGACCATGTCCAATCCTAATAGAATCATATGGGCCTCCACAGAGTAGAGATTAAATTTGTTTAACAGATTTTGTTTTTTACAAGAAATGGATGTAAGCCACTTTGCTCAACCTATTAGGTCCATACCCTGACTCATACACAAATTGAAAAACAATATATGTACTTGCCAGACCCAGGATTCGAATCTAGGACCCACGGCGTGATAGTCCAACGCTTAAACTGCTCGACCACCATGGGTGTAAAGTATTTACATAATATTACGAGTATATCTTTCTAACATTCACTTCTTCTTAGGTACCATTGGATAAATGGATTCATCCAGCGATTATGCATTTTTGGAAATATGCTTCCAACTCGTTTACGACACTATTAAATTAACTGGATAGATTGCGGTACCAGGGTTTACCAGTATTTAAATGTATTTTTATAAAATTTAATAAACTTAACTAAGTAGGTACTGTCACACCCCCAAATTGTTACCTCTGAGGATCTAGAGAGCCCAGAACCATTTCGAGCTGACTCAAAGTAATGATCGATTACGAAAGAAAAAAAAATATATCGATTCTCGCTGAAAGCAATTCAAAAAGCGCTTTTTGCTGAAAGCAAAATTGAAAGCGATAGTTTTGACGGGGAGACGCTTCTAGATAATATTTAACTTTACTATAAATAAATTTCAAACTCATCCTCCCCAAAAATTAAAAAACTGTATAAAAATGTAGATGTGAATAGTATAAGTCAAATAAAAATCGCCGTTTTCGACCATTCTGAGGTGTTTATTTGTTCACTTCCAAGTTCCAAATAACAGACGATGACCAGCAACCAGCATAATGAGCAAGAAGAGGAATGCATCTCCTCGCTTTTGGACTTGACGGGAGATGTCAGAACCTACTAAATATAAAAATTGAGAATTTATTTCTATCTCAATGTTTATTATTATAAAATCGAAAACCACATAATAATATGAAAGCTGATAACATCGATATGTTTAATATATAAATTTGACGTATCGTTGAGTAACAAAGCCACAACATTTATAGTGTGGAGATTTGATTGAAAATTCCTTTTCATAATATAATATGAGAAACAAACTAACGACGCGTTGGGAAACAGCATAGAGACGTCAAAGTAAAATATTATTATTTACAGCTCGAGACGACAATGGAAAATAATATCCAGCTTTCTGTACTTTCTGAATGGAAATGTCATATATAAATATATATATATATATATTATGACAGTAGAAACGCAGCAATTTCAAATAACATCATGAAAAATATGGAAAACTATTCCCACAGTTAGCAATTCAATTTAAATCTATTTATTTTTTAACATATTGTGGACATTACAAATTATAAATTTAAGACGTTCACAACATGAATTAAAACATTATTATAAAGAAAAAAGAAAAATAAAAGTAATTGGTAGCGCTTTTCGCAAGTGGACTGTATAATTTAAAGGATAATGTGGAGTCCGGGTCTAGGGGTGGGGGCGATTTTACAGAATGCCAGACACTGAGCTTTACGATAATTTATGATGGCTCCGTAGTCTGGTTCTACTGTCACTCGCGCGGTACTGTTTGTTTTAGGTCACCCGGTGCATGGTACATGTCACTTGGTACACAGTTTTATGGATGATATGTGAGGATGGATGAATGATGATGAGTTGTATGATTGATGAGGATGTGACGTTCACTCAAGCCGTAACAGACTTAGTGCAACAAAGGTCTAACAGAATATTTTGAATCACTCGATTGTTAACGCAGCGCGGCAACACGCAGTCGATCGTATCCTTGAGCTGACTGAATGTTATTTGCATCGCAGTCTACAATGACCCGTAATTGCTAATTGTCTGGTCTTGTCACAATAACACAGATATTTTAGGGAAGTGGGAAGTAAGGATGGAATGCGAATATAAATGGCCCAACCAGTAATAAAAGAGATAAAAATGAAAACATAAAAAGAGAACATAATATAAACATACAAAAGCAGTGAAAATACAATGATACATCTATAGAAGTTCAAATAAGTACACCGAATTTGCTAAGCACACCCTATTTTAAGAATTTAAAGCGTACACCTAACTCACCCTCACGCAAGTGGAATATATCAACACTCGAAGCAATTTGGTTGAACATAGTAATCGCCCTCCCAATTGGCGTTACCAGTGGCACGTTGGCTCTGCACCTTGGGAGAATAAACAACTGATGGTCCCTATTTCTATGATAGTCATCAGGGACACACAGGTCAACACTGCCCAGAATGGCAGAGTTCTCATTTATACCTCCTATAAGTCGAAAAAAATACGTAGCTAAATAAAGATCTCTTCTAAATTGCAGACTGCAGTATATAAGCATATCTAAGAGAAAGTCAGTTGGATATAGCCACGGATAGTATCTAAATATCTAATAATTTAAGAATTTCTTCTGAACCCTCTCGCTCATAAGGCCATACTTTAACTGATGCGGTGCCCAAGCAATAAACCCACTCTCAAGCTTGCTTCGAACTAAAGAATTAAACAAAAGTTTTAATACCATAACATCCGAAAATACCCGGGAAATACGCATGACGAAGCCCAACATCTTAAGAGATCACACGCCCAACGTAGGTGAAATTGGAGGTTTTATGGTATTTTCAGAGCATAACCCTAGACATTTCTTAAACGTTGTAAATACTCTATTTATATAATTTGGAAACCTTATTATCCTCTATATTTATTTCAAACATTTGATGACTACATACAGTATTTTTATTGCATAAAATATTCAGTTTTCAGTCATATTTCAGCACATCCATGTGCAGTGGTGTTAATACTTTTTAGGTTTATTACTTTTTAAACGCATTTATAAAACCATTAGTAAAATTTATGTTGACATTATATAGTGAAATATTTAGGATAAAAAAATATATTTTATAATCTCTGTGATGCCAAATTTGACAAGAATTAGGCATTTTATTAATCATAAAATGGGTACGATTAACACATTTGAAGATAATTCTAAAGATACTGATTATAATATATGTCTTTGAACATTCAAATGTGATAAACATCCTACGAGTAATGATTGGTAGTATTTTTAAAAAATACGCCATTTCTATTGGCATTTCCCAGTGGTTAAGCTACAACATACGGCCGTAGCCATAAATTGACAAATGATAAATTAAGTAAGGAGTAAGATAATGTTTTTGAACCGCATGTATTTGAACATGTAGGTACCTAACCGAAAAAATATCTGTTTTTTTAAACAGTTTCAAAATTATTATAAATAGATTATCTACAACGTTTAAAGAATGTCCAGGATTATGCTCTGAAAATACCATAAAATCTACATATTGACCTACGTAGAGCATGTGGGCCGTTAAGCGCTTTCTTACTGATCTAGGTACTGATACCATAACCTCTCAGACACTGAAGAAGAGGGACCGACTGGGCGACAAAGATATATATCGAAGACAGATATTAATTAATACAGATAGATTATATAAAGCTGCACACAATTATTTCGATATTATACTTATAGTAATTATTATTAATAACAAAACTACAAATACAAAAGATTTACCTGGCTATACAATATGTCTGAACCGGAGGAGGACTTCATTCGAATAAAAAGATATGTTATATCCTAAAAACATAATAATTGATCTTAGGTATCTAGAGAGACAATGATGTGTTCTTATTGCAAATAGACATGACATATTGAGGTGTTTAGTTTTAGGTATCCTTTTTCACAAACCAAAAACATGTTTAAAATTCGGGATAAGACTGATAGATATATTATTTTATCTGGTGATATCACCACTTCTCAGACACTGATGAAAAGAGACCGACAGGCCGACAAAGATACATTTTTAAGATAGATATTATAAAGTGACTGCGCTGCACACGTTTATTTCGATATTATATAGTAAATATTAATAGCTTAACAACTACATTATACAAACAATTTACCTGGCGATACAATATGTCTGAATTAGAGGAGGAACTCATCCAAATAAAAAGAAATGCTACATTTGAGTGTAGTATTTTTTATTGTTTATAATTATTACTAAATAACTACGTTTTGACGATTTATTTTCCGCTTATCGATTGTATTATTATTGATAATATATGGTGGTTTTTTGCAAACCCTTCAACAATTCATAATTTGTTTGTAATATTTTTTATTGGATCATTGACTTAATAAGTAGGTGATAAGTTTTTACATACTTTATTGTATTGATTTGTTAGATAAGTTCAGTTAAAGGTGTTCGTTGTCAGTGTGTACGTGCCTTATGTGTGTGTACACATTGCCTGAAGATGCCGAAAGGCGAAACTCGGGTCGCAAAAAACAACCTAAATAGAACAGTACCATTAAAAATCCATTCAAATTTAAATTCAAATTCCATCAAATACCTTCGGTCGATAGTATTAATATTAAGACAAGTTTGTGTTTTTATTGCAATGACATAATGAGGTGTTTAACTTTATGTATCCTTTTTCACAAACCAAAACATGTTTAAAATTCCGGATAAGACAGATAGATATATTGTTTTATCTGGTGACAGCACAAATTGGCTTCCTCCAATGGTTTTCCACCTATTTTTTCTTCTAGTAAACATACAATATATAAATAAGTTTTCCTTTCCTATTGTGGAAAATTCTTTATAAATTTAAATTATTTTGAGCTGTTTTACTAAGCCCTTTGTTGATGAAGTGTAGGTGATAGTGATGGATTAGCTGCCATGTAATATTATGAATATTAGATAATTTGATCGATGTTTTAAGAATAATTATGATATTTTAAATAGTATTTAAATCTTTGCTGTTTTAAGTTTTCAAATATGAAAATCTATTATCCGAATGAGCTCACAAAAAAATACAATATCTTGCCTGAACAAATCTGTTTTAACAAAAAGATACAAAGCAAACGAATGTCAAAAATTATCATACATTTCGAATTTATTAATCTGAATTCATGAAAGTTTTCTTTCTGCTAAAACTTAATGTCAGGTGAAACGTTCTCCAGGTGTTGCGATGCCATTTTTTTTAAATAAGCGTATTCCATGTCTAGACACATTTTTCTCTAATCCACCGATGCGTAAGAAAGTATTAGTATCACCTGCCTTATTCTTATTGCAGAAGTTTTCAATGCGTATTAAATTGATTTACTATGAATAATAAATGTGATTGTTATTGAATTTATTCTGTCAATTTACGTATATACTCGTATCAATACTGTATTAGTAAAATTGAACGGTTTGTACCAGATCTCTTTTCTTGAAAATCAACGTGCTCGTCTTTGTAAATAATACAGAGTTGTCAGCCATACAATCATTATAGCATTTGTACTATAATTTAGTTTGGCATACTTACTAACTATGTACCATAATATTATTATAGTATACCCAATATACTATAATTTTAAAATTGGCGAGCATGAAAAAAATGTTGTGTTGTGTCGTCCAGTGTTTGACCAAAAATCGGCGGATACATTAGGATAAAATATACCCAGTGACGTCCCTGACAAAATGCCGCCCCTGGGCAGCGCCAGAATGTCGCCCTATTTTTTATACAGTATTTTGTATCATCACTCCTAGTTTCTAGTCACCGTGGACGTCGAAGGGCAATAGAAGTATACTAGAAATCGCGAACTTGATAAAAAAAAATACAATCCTATTAAACCTTGTATGTTAATTAATACATTTTGTTTCCAACCAGTGAACTGAATTGTTTAATGAAAAGATATTTTCGTTATTACTAAGCTTAGATAGCTATTTATATATATACCGAATAATTTTCCTCGATTTGCCGCCCTTCGAGTAACTGCCACCACCAAGCGACGCTCAATCTGCCTACCCCCACGGGAGTTAATGCATACACCATATAACGATGGCCGCGCGGGTTAAGCGTTTGACAAGCAAGTACACATATTGTTTTTCAATTTGTGTATGAGCCAGAGCATGGACTTAATAGGTTGATCAAATATAAAAAAGAGAACATACTATAAACATACAAAAGCAGTGAAAATACAATTAAATGTATTACAAAACAAATTACAAAAAATTTACACAATAAAAAAAAATAGATTTTTTTTGTTAAGTTCATGTTCAGACATGCGCGTTTACATGATTTTACTCCCTACTTCAGTTGTAGTTTGTCAATTTATGGCTACGGCCGTATGTTGTGGCTTAACCACTGGGGAATGCCAAAAGAAATGGCGTATTTCAAAAAAACACTACTTTATTCTTAGGTCAATAATTATTATAAAGCAATCATTATTTGTAGGATGTTTATCACACTTGAATGGTCAAAAACATAGCGTATATTCAGTATCTTTAGAATTATCTTTAAATGTGTTAATCTTGCCCATTTTTTGAATGATAAAATGCCTAATTCTTGTCAAATTTGGGATCACAGAGATTATCAATATATTTTTTTATCCTAAATATTTCACTATAATAATGTCAACATAAATTATACTGATGGTTTTATAAATGCGTTTAAAAATTAATAAATGTAAAAACACCACTGCAAATGCATGTACTGAAATATGACTATATTCTAAAACATTAGAGCGAGAGGTTTAAAAGAACACTGTTATATGTAATAAAAATACTTTATGCAGTCAAAAAATGTTTAAAATAAATAAAAAAGATAATAAGGCTTCAAAATTATAGAAATAGATTATCTACAACGTTTAAGGATTGTCCAGGATCAAGGTTTGAAAATACAAAAAAGCTCCATTTTGACCTACGCTGAGCATGTCCGCCCTTAAGATTTATTAATTTTTAAACGCATTTAGAAAACCATTAGTAAAATTAATGTCAACATTATATATAGTGACATATTTACCATAAAAAATATGTTTTATAATCTTTATGATCCCAAATTTGACAAGAATTAGGCTATTTATTATTCATAAATGCTCTCAAGCTCCATTTTGACCTACGCTGAGCATGTGGGCCGTTAACGAAGAGTGCATTTAGTATCCAAAAGAAAACCAAAACTTATCATTTTCACGACGAATGAAAGAAAATTGCGATATGTTATAATATCAGAATTCAATATCTTCAATAGTTATTGGATAATGCCAAGTATAAGATTAAATTCCATATTACCTGGGCATAACTAAATATCTATTTAATTTAATTTATGATCGTTTATTTGGTGAAAATATACATTTTTACATACCTTATAATATATTTCATTTCGGCTAAAAATATTGAACGTACATATATTTATATATCTGATATTTTTAAAGTATCAGAGGCTTAAAATTTGGCAGACATGTGCGAAACTATAAGCTAACCTATAGTATAATGATGACTTTTCTGATACTCGTGGCATGTGAATTAAATAGGAATGTCAAAACTTTGTATAATATTTGGCCATCCCTACTACGATGAGCAAATAAATGCCCACATCTATGATGATGGAGTATTAGAGATATGATTATCATTGTTTTATGTGTAAAGTGTATCTTATCTTGATTTAATTTATTCTATGGTCATAATAATTACACCTATCGTTTCAATCAGCAAACATAATATGATTTATGTTTATTTTTAACTATATTTATTATTTAAGCTCGCACTACATTATATTATATTACTGTGGAGTAGGGTCGTTGTTGCCAACACTCTTTGACTAAAATATTATGCCATATATAGAGGATTTTAAAAAAAATGGAAAATTTTCTTATAAATAAAAATAAATTTTAGAGTTTTTAACTTAACTTGAACAGTGTTTGGTGAGAATAATAATAATTATATTCCAAAATAAGTCAATACGTGCAGTAAATAATCAGATACTAATTTTACACTTAATTTATTGATAAGATATTATAAGTTGCGAGAGGCCAGCATTTTCAAACAAACTGGTGTGATATTCCAGCTTTTTGTCAGTAATTTTAAGTTGATTGTGGTGTCGAAAAACGTTAGTTTTGACGCCATACGACAGATGCATATTTTGCAAGCTAGATCTGACGTTTTAAGGGTAGGACACTTTGAAACGTGTACGATTTTGCATTCCTACCTACCTACATTATTTGATATTTAAAAAGACTTATACGGAGATTACAATAATCGATATATTATTCTAAAAAAGAAACCACTAATATGTAAGTACTGAATTCGAATGGAATTATGTTTTGTACTTTTCTATTTGAGTCGTTTTTTTCGTCCCGGATATTGCCTTTCGGCATCTTCAGGCACTTTTTACACCTATCGAGTGTAGTATTTTACAACGTTTTTATTAGCTCGTATTCTTGTTTGTTCGGTACAAATCTTGCAATCGATTTTTCACTAACTTCCCGACTAGCTAGACATTTGAAACTTTTAGAATATATTATCAGAACACAATACCAACGCATTCTTTTAATATTTTTAGCCATCTTTAAGCAGAATTCAATTCATTTTTAGTTAATTCTGTTTTGTATTGAAAGTAACTTCAGAAAAATCCGTAAAAAGTGAAAGACTATTATTGGTTGCGAAGGGGGTTATTATTATTAATATATACGTGCGTTACTATAGAAATAAAAATGAAATGTCAAAATGACATTTCAGTATTCTATATTTGTTTGTTTGTTTTGTTTTTTATTTGCTTCGTATCAAGTACAAGTTTGAGCATATTGAGCGTAATAATTCAACAGAAAAATTAAAAGCGTTGTATTAAAAAAGTCCTTTTTATCTTGTAATTATTTATAGTTTATAATTACTAATGATCGACTATTAGGTTTCTACGATTTATATATTATGCTTATCGAGTGTATTATTATTGATAAGATATGTGGTTTTTTACAAACACTTATGTAGAGGTATATTTTTTTATTGACTTAATAGGTATGTGACAAAGTTTTTACCTACTTTATCGTATTGATTTGTTATATAATTAAGAGTTAATTGTATTCGTTGTCAGTGTATATTTGCCTTTTGGTGAGTGTACATACCTAGTGCCTGAACAAACTACTCAAATAGAATAGTACAAAACTTCAATCCATTAGAATTTAATTCAAATTCCATCAAGTACCTTCAGTCGATAGTATTAATATTATAAGTACCTACTGGCTTTACCAGCAATATTCGAATGTGCCACGGATTGGTATATCTACCTACCAACAAAACAATACTGTTTCTGCCTTAGAAAATGTATCTCAGTTAATCTGATATAATAATTATAATTAATTGCTTTGGCAACAATCCATAAATTACGGTATCTTGGAAGCATTTGCCAATTATTATTGTGATAAAAACCCTCCTTAACGCTTCTGGCTTCCAATAAAGCATAGAGCACTTACCCAAATTAAGGCGATGCTTCTGCAATATCTACCGCTAGATAATATTATACGTGTAAGGGGTTCAAAACACTCCAAACTAAAGTTAATCTTTTGTTAAGTTAACGGTATCCTCTTTCCAAGTGTAATATAAACACGTTTTGAATGTAACTATCACTGTGGTGAAAAATCAATACTAACGACGATTACAATTTAATGGTTACTCCCTTCCTCTTCGTCACTCTTGGATCAGCTTTATCCAACTTTCTCTATTCTCTGCAAGCTTGGTAGTGGATATTATCGGTTGTTATCCAGTGAATTTCTTTACTTGATCACACGATGCCATCGTTTATTGGCCTCTATAGACAAACACACATCACAAATTTTCTATAATAGTATTTAGACACTATTTTCTTCTTCTTCTTTTGTTGTAATATATCGATACTCGACAACTCCATAATTCAAGTAGATGTATTACAAAATACCAAAAATTGCTAAAAATACACTGAATACCCTTAATTTTATCTCGAACACCATTTAAAAAAAAAGCTACCGTTTAGCGTCATACTGCCTTGAACATTAGCGATGGGTAGAGGGTCGTCCAAAGATTCTGGCCTGGGGGCTTGCAGGGGCTCAGGGTGTGGTGGCTCTATGCCTCTACCCCTTTTACCAAGCACACTGCTACAAAACATTTATTTTTTCGAGGCTTTCTCAACCATGGTAAATAGTGAATCTGATAAATCGTATAAAGAGACGGAGACACATATAGGACTATTACTTTTTAGCGCACAGCTCATGCAGTATTGAGGCATTGATTCTGTTTTCCGTCCAGAACACCTTCAGCGGTCATCACCAGTAATACATCGAGAATTTCCTTTAATTACACATTACCTACGGATCTCTTTATTTAGATGTTGCCTTACTTTTTATTTATTTCTTATATCCTCTTGTGTCACATATTGTCAAACTTAGATATACTATTATCTCATGAACTTTTTCAAAGTTTTGTCAAATATTATTCTCTTGCATCGTACGATTCATTTTTATTGGATCTTATCTCAAGTCATTAATTAGTACGTTGGACGTTTCTTTTATTGTTGAAGCCATTTAATATAATATAATGTTGTCTAAAATACAACAGACATATACCCAATGTTGCCATACAGAAAACACAATTATATTTTCTTCAGCTGCAGAAAAGAGAAGCAGGTAACAAAAATTGAAATGGAAATGCATCCGAGCGCAGTCGCGAGTGCAACAGAGACCGGCCGTGACTGCATTGGGCTTATATTATTTTTAATGAATTATTTAGAATAAATAAAAATTATTCACTAAAATATTATATGGATTGAGATAAATTTTTCAAATATGTCAGTCAATGTCTGAGGCTCACGCCTGTACTCGATTAAAACTATATGTGGCATATTTTTCATTAAGGTCCTGCTGCACGGTAATAGGTTATGGTACTTTACGAAGTCAGAGAACAACAGTAAATGTTAACCTCTATGTAAAAATGCCTCCAGTAGGTACTAGGAATGGAGTGATATAACTTTAAGAGATATATCGGGGGATGAAGGTATGTGCTGATGTTACCGCCAGATGTTAATATTCGTATCGTAGAAGGTTGCTTGGTGTGTAATGCGTGACATGGTATATTCGGGGCATAGTTGAATAATACACAGTGTTGGTATTTTCATGGTTTTATATTGTAGAATAAAATTTAGATAAACACGGCACTATTAAAGGATTATCACATTGGTTTTGTGCTGAGTTGGAAGGTTCATAATATATTTATACTTATCTCTCTGACTCGCTTTCTCTTAAATATTTTCTTATAATATATAAATTAATCTTTAAACAACTACCCATACCTATTTGATTCTATCTGACATGTACCTATATGAAACACTTAAAGTAAAATATCTCGTTGTCTTGGGACTACAACCCAGTGTGGTCATGGTCTCCACCAGAATCTGCCTCCAAGTTTTCCACTGACATTGTCTTAAAATTACACTCAACTAATATCATCAATTACCACCTGCATCATTAATCTGGGATTATAAGCCACGCACACTATGGGGTGACAACATTGCAAAAGATGCCAACCAGCTGCTAAAATCATGAACTAGAAAAGACGTATGGAGGACCGTTTCGTCTGGAGGACGGCGGTTGAGGAGGCCAGGGCTCGACTTGAGCTGTAGCGCCATCGAAGAAGAAGAATATCAATTACCACCTGCGTCATTAATCTGGGATCAAAATGCTTGGTTTTGTTATGAGGGTTTCAAAATCATTCGAAAACGTCCGAGTGCTACGTACATTATACGTATCATTTGTGTTGAGTATTCTTGAATATGCCAGCATTATTTGGAGTCCTAATAGGTTCATGCACACAATTAAGCTGGATCGAGTCCACAATAGATTTCTTAGATTTCTCTACTTAAGAACATACGGGCTCTTTCCTTATGATAATAACAATAAAATGAATTTCCCGACTCGTTTTCTTCTGGGTATGCTATCAATGCAATCCCTGTCTACCCGAAGAGTGATTGTTCTTTTAAAGCATTTCTTTTTACTTCTTCGTGGGTTCATTTACAATCCGCATATACTGGCAAATATTAATTTTCATGTTCCCACCAATATCACTCGCAGATCCACGGTCTTCAAGATACCTCGTCGCAGGACAGATGTTATATTTTATGATGCTGTGTATCGTGCAATTAGCTTATTTGATGGCACCATAAAGGTTGATTTGTTTTTTATTAATTATATAATGTTTGTAGACGTTTTAAATAGGATAAATTTATAATTGTATATATTATCATATTTCTTTAATATTTACACATATGCTGTCTTTTCCACTTTCTTGTCATATTAGTTGTTATTTGTAATTAAGATATTTTTATATATTTTTATGTATTATGTATTATGGCGCATTGGCCAAAAGCTGTAATGCCGTAATACTCTTTTTTTATAAATAAATAAATAAATAAATTATCCATTACCAGCGAGGATCAAATATATCGTAGTAAAACATATTCATCCTTTATTCTCAAAATATGGGGGTGAGATTTGATGGTCTAAGCCCAATACGCTCCTGCGGCAGGCAGACGCTTACGTCATTTTATATCCGTCAGAAACACGAAGCAGCAGGGAATACACCCAGTTTTTACTTTTATTTTAACCCACTTTTCTCTATTGTGCCTGTTGTTATAGAAGGATTCGTGAGCCTTGAGGTTTTAACCAGGAATGGCTAACCTTTTCATGCTAAGGTGCCATAAAACTGAAAAAATATTTGTAATAACGAATGGCGTGCAACTTGGAACAACATTTTTTCCTTCAAATACATTGTCTGTTTAGAGTCCAGGTTCGCAAAAAAAAACCATCCAGAATTCAGGTTATTCGACCAAGAAATAGCAGTAAAAAGAATTAAATCATAATATATTGATATGGAAGGGTTTATGTCGGAGGGTTTGTTTCACTATAATAATTAAAACCAAGGATTCGGGGAGATTAATTATTAAGTATATTTTGCTTTTCGCATGATATACACAACATAGGATAATGATTTAAGTAATAATTATTATGAATGTAGAGATATAGACAACACGATATATCAACAAGAGAATCATGTCTGCGAATAAATGCTACTTTGGTCTGTTTTCAAGATTTTAAGTCCCGCATTCTATCTCACCGAACTAAAAGCACTCTTTACAAGACACTTGTAAAGCCAGTGCTCACCTACGTATCGGAAACCTGGACATTAACTCTGCGAAATGAACGAGCCCTGAACATTTTTGAAAAAAAAAATTCCGCCGTATATAATATGAACCAATCAGGGACAGCACCAATTGGAGAAGATATAATGCTGAGCTCTACGAGCTGTACGAAGATTGCAGCGTAGTTCAATCAATTAAGATTAGGAGGCTGCGATGGATAGGTCATGTGAACCGTATGAATGACAATGAAGCGGCAAAGAGAGTGATGTCCAGCAATCCAATAGGGCGTAGAAGAAGAGACAGGCTAAAGATTCGCTGGTTGGATGGAGCTGCCTGTGACTGCCGTATTCTGAGGGTACCGAATTGGAAAGCGGCCACACAGGATAGGGACAGGTGGAGGGAGCTGTTGGAGAGAGGCCAAGACCCACACCGGGTTTTCGCGCCCCTGATGATGATGTAGAGATATAGAATTACAAATTAAATATCTATTTTTCGTAGTGTCAAATTATAGCAAACGCGGTAAGGAGCTGACCTCAATAATATTTTCTGCATATCCATTTTTCAGATAGTCAGTCATCCATTGACTCAAGCGCCAGATAATAGCTGACTCGATTGTTTCAATAAAAAGAATATTATTTTGATTGTATAAATAGGGAATAATAATTCATCATAGATGTCACTCGAACATAAGTTCCCGGCCTGTTAGAATCTCACTCTCCATATCGCACAACTTCTCATTGTACCGAGATTCGGACCTTGGAACATTATCATAAGTATTGTAACATAATATTGTACCGACCGTTACGCCACAAATAAAACTCACTCCTGCATCCATCTTCGACTTCTTCATCATCATCTTCAACACCATGACCTGGTGTGTAAAATTCCCACCTCCGCTCCCGTTATGTATATGCAGCCACGTCATACGCGGCCGGCTAACATAACCCTTACGTGTGCCAGATCAAAGAATTTAAGCCCTCATTTTGTCCCGAGCAGAGCCGCACGGGACTGGTGATGCAACCTTGCACCGAAGTGCGAATGCATGATGTTAATTTATATGGCAACTATCAGAGTGACTTTAATTTGAAGAGTCGCAAGGGGAGTCGAGAGTGTCCCGCCCCCCGTACGCTCTGGCGAATTTAGTAAAAGCCGCAAAATTGGCCTCGGTTGCCACCATGTCCGCGTGTCCTATTGGGCCCGAATGGGGTCGGACCCGGGAAAACAACTCCGCTCGTTCGGGGCCCATAAGTGGACAGTCCCACAGGACGTGCTCTGCGTCCTGCTCAACACCATGACCTGCGACACCTCGACGACTCCCATAGCGGCAACCAGTAACATCGAGCTTCCGAAGACCCACATCGAACCCCACATGAATATTTCACGGCCACGCACATTTTAGCGCGAAAAAGGTAGCAATATAGATTAAGACGCGCCAGAGCGAAAATCAAGACTCACGGGCTAGTTACCGACTACCTGCCGAGTCAAAACAACGGTCCTTTTTTTTTTTAACTAATCAGACAATGCACTAAAAAATATAAAACAGGATTGTCTTAAATCAACCTCACACATATCGAATATATTATCTATATCTAAAAAAACTTGATCTTACACAGTTATAGCCCGTCTGATTAACTTCACCAATAACAGGTTACTTCCTACCTTCAAAAGAATCCCTTCACTGCTTTTTTTTATTTTATAATGGAAATTTTCAGTTGAATTGCTAATATGTATCTTTATTTATTTAATCATCGTAGTCCTGTGCGCAAGACACTTGTCTTGCTTGCAGTGGCGGCTCGACGACTTTCTAGGTGGTGGGATTCAGCCATTAATTATTATATATACATACATACCTACCTACTTTCTCATATTATAAATATAAATAATATGATTATCTGAGTCGTCACTTAATCACATCGAAAAAGCGTGCTTAAAAATATTAACTTAATTAATACCTATTAATAATTATTATAGATTTACTATTATCAGTTTCAAACAACGACGTACAGCAAGCGTTTTTACTCACCATGGGGTCATTAAATTCGCTCCCCAGTATGATAAAATAAATTAAATATTTTATTTAATCATGTAAATAAGTATGTATATTGTGACAGTGATAAAAATATCGAACTTATAACGACATAACGATATGGGGATCGTCCCTACAAACCCTTAATGTAGAACCGCCCCTGCTTGCTTGTCCTATCAGGGATTCAGCGTTCGATTCCTGGTGAGGTCATTATTCATATATTTTGATTCTCTCAAGCATTGGTGTTTCTGTGATTAGTTCACTGCTGCTACGACTTCTACTATAATTGGGCCTCTTGATCCATTGTAGTGTTAATTTTGTACAATACCTATATGATTCTAAAATTCTTTATATTATTTATTTAGGCTGGACAAGTATTAAATGTATGTATCGGGGGTGAACGTATGTGCTGTTCTTATCCCCGATATTATTGATGTATGACAATGGTTCTTCGGGACACAGTTGAAAAACACGGGATACATTGTTGATATTATTGGTTTTATATTATAGATAACAAGTTTGGATATACACGGCACTGATACAGCACTATTACATTCGTTTTTAAGTTGAAGTTTAAAGGTTTACATTGTGATTTAGATTTGACGTTGAACGTTATGCGGAGCTGCATGCATAATGTGACTGTATCGTTGAAGACCGAAGATGCAACTGATTTTATTGAATGTCATTTCCTGTTAGTATTATTGACTATGCTATACAAATGAGCATAAACAATAATGCGTCAGTTGTAGGATTGAGTAAACTTCTACATAATTTAGAGCGTGTTCAGAAAAAAATTCTTCGTCATCTCTATTTTAAAGTTTATAATTATTTTCCTTTTGACACCTTCTCAAACGAGTCTTTTCCGACTAACTTTCTTCAAGGCATGCTCGCCTTTCATTCTCTTGAAGCTCGTAGGTCACTTCTGCTCTTAAAGCATTTTCCCTGCTCTCACGTGGTATCATTTTCAATTCCGATATTCTAGAAAATTTAAATTTTTACGCACCCGTCAATTACATGCGTGGTCGCAGTGCAGTCATGACCTATTTTGAATGAAAGCTGTTTCCTCATGTCAGGCTCACCAGGCACCAATAGCGAGGGCTGTGCGGTTGGTCAATGCACTCCCTAGAGATGTAGATATTTTTGGCGATCCTTTATATATTCTGTTTTTTAAATTCTATTTTATTGTTTAATTTGTACTTTTTGAATCATTGTTATTTTTTATAATTTTATTTCTTTTGTATAAAACTATTTTTGCTTTCTTTTTTTCCTCCACTATGTTTTTTTCTGATTTTCCGAACTGATTACTTGTAATTTTTATTCTAAATGTCATGTTGTGAACGTCTTGAATTAATAATTTGTTATGTACTCAACGTGTCTTTTTCAATTAAATAAATAAATAATATTATGTATGTTTTTCCAAATATTTTTCCTATTATAAAATGGAGATTTTTTAATTAATACCAGACACGTCATGTGATGAGTCAAGAGTAATAATTCATTTGACTTACTCTTTTCAACAGTAATTATTCATATTTTTTCTCTCATATCAACCGTCGAAAAAATATCTTTTTATCTCTTTAGGTAGGTACAGCCTCATAAATTTACAATATTATATGGAAATTTAATAAGGCCTCGCGTATTATCTAGATAATTATTAAGGTCCATGAAAAGAAACGCTCAAAGGAATATTTTTCTTATGCCGATTGAATAGGCAGTACCTTAATGGTCAACCGAACCAAAAGGGAACCCTCAGTGATTTTTCTTAATTGAGAAAGAACTTTTTGATTAAAGCTTTATTGAGGCAACTGCAAAAGTAATAAATTCACTTTACACTTTTGCAGCTTTCAATATTTTTACTGACTGAAGAAATATTTCTGGAAAAATAGCCATACCTTCTAAAAGTCCTAGAAGTTTACCTCTTAATGAAGGCATCTCAATGCTTTTTTTAAATTACTCAATAATATTTAATAAACTATTTCTTTTATTCAACGAATAATTCACAAGATTTTGAGAATGTAACATTCCATATATTAAACATACATAACTTGAAAACATCTCAGATATAAACCCACTAGAAAAAATCATATTTGAAAAAAATATGAAGCTCGACGGGATTTGAACCCGTATAACCAGTGGTATCGCGCCAACTGTTGCATTGATCAATTATGCTACGAGCCTCCTATCTAATTGCGACAATTTAAACTAGTGGGTCATACAGTCATGTCAGGTCGAAAATGTATAGGTATGTAGAAAATAATAAAAAACGTTCATTGAGTCATGCGGTTACCGATGTAAGGCTTTACGCGCGAGGTGACTTTATTGTTGTTCTGGCGATTTCGGCAGATTTTGCTAACTGACAATGTTTTTTTAAGTTTCAAAACGTGCTGCAAAATGCCAAGAAAAATGACTACATATTTTTCTCCATAGCGACAGCTTACTGTGACAGCACGTGCTAGCAAATAACATGATGATAATGTAGGTATTTGAACCATTAGATTCATTCGCCGCACATACTTCAGCGGAGTCTCCCAATCCTAAATTGAACTACGCTGCAGCCTTCTCCCATAATTGTGACCATTCCTAATTTGGCTGTAAAGATTTTTGAAGGTATACCAATGTACTTCTTTTGGGGCGTTTGGTAGAGAGTGAAATTGAGAGCTGCGCGCGCACACCATTACGAAAGTGCGCGACAGTATGAAGATGGCTGCAAATCAGTCAGCTGTATACAAACGAAAGTTTGATGGTAGAATTGTTTTGTTGCCTAGGCAACAAATTTATTATTGTCGGCCATTTACAATTCTTTACGTAAACAAACGATTAAACGTCAGAGTGACAGTTGTTACTTTAAAAATAAAAACAACAAGAAATAATTATATAATTTAGTAATATAAGTTAAAGTGTATATAAATAAACCAACGGCTCTCCAATAAGCGGCCCTTTTTCTTGAGTGTGTAATTTAACAAGATAATTAAGAGCTAGTCGAAGGATCTAGATTATCTAGTTTTGTTTTTTTTTTTGCTACGCCAAAGACGTATAACTTCTAACGCGCGTACATAAGTACACACACACCGATTTTTGTTATTTCAAAGGTCTTCGTTAATAGTAAATTATTGTCCAAGTTTCCTTGTAGTAGCTGAATATAGGCTATTACTATTTCAGCGAGATGTCAGCACAGCACTTATTCACTAACATGATTTTCCTGTTAATTTTCTCTGTAACATCATTATATCGGTCAGATAGACGGATGTGTCGACCTGTGTCTAATTTAAGTGCAGTATCTTGTAATGTATTTAGTGCAATAGATACTGAAAATAAATCTGTACCTTAGAGCTGAAAGTGCGGAAGTCACAATATTTTTATCTTTTTTGAGTTAAGTATGCAGATTAAAATGTGTATTCAGGTTCTATTAATGATGAAAATTTGGGAGTCCAATGTCACATGGTTTTCAAAATACTTACTTCTAAAACGACGCTAGGCCAATTATTATACTTTAGAGCTGAAAGTGTTGATGTCCAATTTCAGTCATTTTTGCTTTAATCTATCTAGAAAATAATATTAATTGTAAAAGTGGGGAAGTCCAATATACTTACGGATTTTTAGTCTGAACGCGAGTGAGATTTTAACTAGATTAGATTAACTATTTAAAACTGCTCTCTTGCAAAATATTGAATATGTGACTTCCAGACTTCTAACTCTGAGGTACAGAAATGCATTTTACATGTATAATAACTAATATATTAAGAATAAAATACTGAAATTTCGTACAATCAAAAAATCTATCGCAATATTAAAATTAACTGCATTCATAATTTTATAAGTATAATTAGAACAAGTTTTTATTAGTCAAATAATGCGTTTTTTACGTTTTCACGTAGCTTTATTCGTTAGGCTGTGAAGCAGTCTGTCAGAAAATAAAATAAAGTGTTGAAAAAAAAACACTGAGTTAGCGATTCATTTTCCATGATTATTTTCATTCGCGAATATTACACTAAGTTCTCATCCGCATCTCCTGTCAGAAATTGAAATACGCAGTATACCAGACGTAGTGTTGTAACACTGGCCTGATAATTAAGAACCAGTTCTTTGGGAAACGTCATTGTCGACTCAAGTAGAAAGCCGATACATTCACAAAGACTGGTCCTACTTTTCCGTCCCTCCCGTTGTTGTCTATAGAAGACCTGTCATTGTTCTATACAGTGCTCATACTGACGCGTTTGTCGTGTTCCAACAGGGAATGGTTTGATTTGGATAGATGAGTTACATGATAAATAATACACTAGCATTAACACACCTTCTACAAATGTAATGCATAGCTCAATGCTACATATTCTTTGTAAATCGATATTACCACCGGTCTTTGTGTGAAGGACTAGTCTGACTTTGACAGCTGATGAATAACAGGAATGTATATTATTTATAAATAACACTGATAGTTAAATTATATTTATTTTGATTTGAGAATTTTTTATAATTCAAATTGAAACGAGAAAGGACGAATCAATATGTCAAGCAATCTGGGATCTGATTTTGACAGCTGAACAGTGGATCACTCGTTGTTTGTGCAAAAAAATATGCTCAGGCTTTATTAATCTAAAGATGGCGCTAGAAACGTTCATTTTGACGTAAATCTTCGTGTTTGTATTCAACAGTGTTGATTGCCAAGGCCTCAGTAATGATGTTCAAGTGTTATATTAGAACCAATGATAACTTTTAAGATGTGAATATAGCGTAACAAAAAATTACCAATATGTACAACAGGAATCAACAACATGCCGCCAATGATCTAGTGTGGTAAACGGATGTTATCTAATGCGTCTTCACCATTGCTGCCAACTCTCGTCAACAAAAATATATCAGGCGGGGTAAAAATGAACACATTTAACATAAAAATGGGAAACATTTTTTTTTTAATCTTTTCCATTAATTTAAGTAAATTATGATAAATATTAACATTTCCATATACCTTTTTTCATATAAACAGTAACATTTTTGGGATGACTATATAAAATGTACTTATATTTAAAAATTGAGATTGATCGATACTACCACATATTTAAAAAAAAAAACAAGCTTGTAATCGTTCAAAAATATATCTTTATAGAATAAGCAATTTTCAAATTTTGTATTGCGACCTCAGTAGGGTGAAAGTTTCCACCCCCTAGCGTAGAGTGGAAACTAGTGTAATCCATTCACCAAGCGACAATCCGGTGCATTACCATTTTAACAGTTTATTAACATCTAATCACATCGCATAATCATATCTGCTTCCTTATTAATTGGTTTTTATTGTGGTCTTTCCGCATTTTGCCCAACATGCATCTTTTCATACTGCACTTTACACCATGCACACTATATGGTTTTCTCTCATACTGTCTCACATATTATGTTAGTGGATACGAGTGATACACAGTGGCTTAGAGAAATCGATTTTATTTTAAATTAACTAGGTATAATACATTATATACTTTAAAATATCAATTATTCCAACTTATTTAATAAAACATATCATCAAATACTATGTATTTATTTTATTGAAGGAATAATTCACAAGATTTTAAGAATGTATTATTCTTTTTATTGAACATACATAATTTTGAAAACACTTCTGAGAAAATATATTAAAACCAATAGAAAAAATAAGACACCCGGCAGGAATCGAAGTCGTAGCATAGTGATTATGCACAAGGCGTGAATTCCAAGAGACGCAGGTTCGATTCCTGCTGAGTTTCTAGCTTTTTCAAAAAGATTTTTTCTATTGGCTATAATATATTTTTTCAAAAGAGTTTTTAAAATTATGTACGTTCAATCATTACATACGATGTACTATTAAAAATCGGGTTGTCAAACAACGCACATTTCCTTTTTTTTAATGTTTTGGTAGGTACGTATTGATTATTTTTTAAAACAATTATACAACATATGGAATTTATCATAAAATTGTATCAAATTGCATGCTTCTTTTCTTGAGACATCGCTATTATCATGACGCTCCCCCTTAATGAATAAGAAATTTTATTTATTGAGTTTTATCGATTAGTGGGTGTCTGCGTGTATATGAACTAGTTCGCGCGAGTGGGTACTCGCCTCAGAAGTCACACCACTGCGGGGGTGAAAGCTCAACTTTTTTGCTAAGTGGCTACAACTTAAATTACTTTTTAAAGTTAGACGCTCGGAGCTTTCGGTCGAGCCGCCTGCCGCCATGCCTGACTGACGCACGGCTAAGCTTCCGCGTCAATACAATATCATTCATTGCTTCACTCTACCTACCAAATATCGCTCCCGGAAAAGTTTACTTCCGATGCGCTTAACTTTTTTTTGACTTCTTGCACTTGGGTGTTTATGGATGATATTTCTTTTAGTATTCTTATGGGAATCATTTTCGTTTTGATGCTGTCGATTCTAATGTCCAAAGTGTCATCAGAAAAATAAATATTATTCGCCTTTATAAAACTGACATATAGATATCAAGCAGCGAAGATGGGCAGAGGTAGGCTGTTAAGATCCGCCATAAATAGTGTACATTAAACTTTTTTAGTCATACGTATTTAAAATAAATGAAAATATAATTAATATTTTCATTTATTTTAAAATGGAATTCTACCAAGTAAATGCTTTCTCAATTAATCATACGTATTTGTTTTTATTGATTTAAGACTACAATAATTTACAGATGATGTTGGCTAGTTTTTTTTATTTTTGGGCGATACGACAAAATTGTGCACACTTTTTGATTCATACATGTTTTCGTTGGATTAAGAATACATACCTACCTATTACAAATATTATTGGTTCATTTTTTTAAATTCGTTAAGCCCTGCCTAAACCAAACTGTAATAGATAAAACATATTATTCTATCTATTAAATATCCAAAGTTTAGTATGATTTAATTGCATAATTTTAGATATTTTATAGATAGACGAGTTTTTTTTTACGATTATCTATTATTGCTTAGTTTCGTAGTTTAGTTGAATTTTAAAAACTAACCAACACCATTTGTAAATTGTAGTCGCATTTCAATGTAAACAAATACGTATAACTGACAAACTTCAATGTGCACTATTTATAGCGGATAGTAACAGCCTACCTCCACCCTTCGCCACTGATATCGTAAACGCTAACTGTAAAAACGGCTTGACTGATAGACATCTAATGTAATAATATTTGCTAAAGATAAACTGAATAACGGTGTAATGTTGAAAATCTATTCTATAAAGTTTTACAGCATATACCTACTAGAATTTAATAGCGCCTGTACATGTGCGTAGATTTACTGACACATATAGTGTGTATTTAAAACTGTCGCGATAATAGTTACTGTTTACACGTAAAAGTGCTGACTCCAAAATGCCAAAATTATTCTTCAACCGTAAGCGAGACGTGATGTTGTCATTCTATGGTGTTATTAATTGATCCGACCATGTCCGATCCTAATAAGATCACATGGACCTCCACAGAGTGGATGTTTGTATTAAAAGATTTTATTTTTACGAAAAATGGATGTCAGCCACTTATTAGGTCGATACTCTGACTGACACACAAATTGAAAAACAATATGTGTACTTGCCAGACCCAGGATTCGAACACAGGACTCGAACCCTGGACCCATGACTTTATAGGCCGACACTTAAGCCACGCGGCCATCGTGGGTGTGAATGGTGCTAATTAGGGTGTAAAAATTGGTAAACGTCAAAAATGTTTTGCGCGGCTTAGTTAATTTTTTTTCGGCAGGTTCGCCACTATCGTTTTACCACGCAGGCACAGATATCTCACAAATTCCAACTGTTGCGTGAAAATTTAGAATCTTCTTACCAATTTTTACACCCTAAATATCACCTAACCTAAACATCAAGTCATGGGTCTAGGGTTCGAATCCTGGGTTCAAATCCTGGGTCTAGCAAGTACACATATTGTTTTTCAATTTGTGTGGCAGTCAGAGTATGGACCTAATAAGTGGCTGACATCCATTTTGGTACTGTTCGGTTATACGGAATACAGCGGAAAACGCATTTTGAAAATAGCCGATAAACTGGATTATTTGTTAGGTTAACCTAACCAAACCTAACCTAACCCAACCTAACCTAAATTAACCCAAACTAACAAATAATCCAGTTTATCGGCTATTTTAAAAATGCGTTTTCCGCTGTATTCCGTATAACCGAACAGTACCCAAAAATCTTTTCTTTTAACTGAATAGAAACAAATGCGATTATTTCCCTCAGGGTGTCATTGATATTAAGCATTCTGACCGTTGGGTTTGTTTTAATAATATTTCGAATTTATTTATATTATAGACTTAAATCATCCGTATATAGCTCATTGATATTCCGTAGCAGTGTTTGGTGATAAGAAAACAGCGCCGCCTGCTTTAAGACGGACGGAATTGAAAGCTGGGAGCGGTGTTATGCTCTGTCGGGCGGAAGGAAATTCCCCTTTGACGATAGACATCGCGTCATCGAACTCCGCGATTCTCAAAATATATTTTTTTTACCGCCAATATTATTTTGAGTGTTCGATTTATAAACTACGCGCCAGCATTTATCTTGTCAGATCTAACATTTGTCGCTATCTGCCGTGTGGCTGTTTAATGTAAGAAACTATTGTTAAGCTTCCTTTATTCTCTGTTTGCCAAACATTATCAAAACTAATTGTTGATACCTGCAGTGGCGGTTCGACGACTTTCTAGGTGGAGGGGTTTAGTCGTTAATTATTACATATATACATCTATCTACGTTCTCATATTATACTCGTACATTATGTACCAAGTAACATTAGAATAATATGATTTTATTAAAGGGAAATTATATAATATCTCATGGTAAACTTTGATACGGTCAGCTGCATTGTATCCGGAAACTTATACGTATGCAGTTCGCCGTATCACACTTCACCATGAAATAATGTTGTATCGGAAATATATGGCCGTATATTAATACTTTGGACGCGGAAGACGCGCACGGCGCGTAATGGCCAGGCGGCCGATCGATGTAACTAACGTGCATTTTAAAGGGGGCAATTAAAATCTCATTATCTCTTCAGCAGCGAAAGCGTTAAAGACCGTCCAACTTCTGTGGGTCGTATAGTACTGACATAAAATTCATGTCTAAATAAAACACGGTTCTTGTTGGTTTACAGCATGGGTGGCCAATCTGCGGGCCACTGGGTGTCAATTTGTGGCCCGTGAAGCAGTGATAAAATAAAAATAATATCGAATGCTGCCGCTAGATGTGCTAATTTCGCAAATTAAGATTCGATATTAATTCAAGATATCAAAAAGCACCGTGTGCTTTTTGCTGCATTTGCAACGCCATTCTCCGTAGAGGTGAATTTATTACCGGGAATTTTACAAATGAAACATTGTGAAATATGTTGCGATGAACAGTTAAAGGAGAAATTCCATCAGGTTGGTTTGGAAGAGTTTTAAAAACACATTTGGATAAGGAGAAATTTCCTGCATTTTACAAACATGTTCTAATGATGACTTCACTATTTGGAAACACTTACACGTGTGAACAGCTTTTTAGTCGGATGAAGCATATCATATCCCGAGTGAGAACACGAATCACTGATGTGCATTTGGAAAACTGTTTGCGTGTAGGAACAACCTCACTCGATATCGATATTGGTGCACTTAGTTCTGCCACACAAAAACAAACTTCTCACTAAAATTTTCTATTTTTATATTATTTTGTTTATTTTTTATTATTTAAAAAAGTCTAATCTAATAAATATGTTTGATTCTCATCTTTGTTTTATTTTATTAATATATATATATATATAATATATATTTCTTTTATGTTTTGTATAATAAAAGAAATCGGTTGTGCGGACCGGTAGGAAATCTCATTTTTAGAATCTGGCCCGGCTGCTGAGAAAAGGTTGGCCACCCATGGTTTACAGGAAGCCAGCGGCAAACAAATTTTGAAAATAGCCGATATACTAGATTATTTGTTAGGTTAGATAAGGTTATGTTAGGTCTTCATTCTTGAATTCATGAATTTTTGCCAAAATCGGCTATGAATATTGAATGTAATAAAATTGGAGACCGTACAGGTATATGGTGATCTCTTTTCTATTATACTGTTCCACGTTGAAATGTTTTATGTCTTATGTTTTATGTGTCGCTACATTTCAAAATCAGCCAAGTCCACCTTTAGGTATTTTTTACTTTTTTATGAATTGCTGAAGAACTACTGCTTTCTAACATTTCTGCATTTTCAAAATGTGGAATTTATTAATTTTAAATATTCTATACTCAAAATAATATAAACATTCACCCTTTTGACTGTGTATTTGAGAAAACAAAAAGCTGTTTTTCTCCTAATCATCATGGACTTGGCTGATTTTGAAATCTAGTGACACATATATGCATAATTTCCGGATACAGGACGCTATAACTAAAAAAAGAGCTCTCGACGCATTGATTACCTTAACATAAATTTAAATAATAAAGTTAATCGCTATGTTGATAGTAAAAGACTCAAGTAAAAATTTTATAAAATTTTTCTAATAGTCGTGTTATCGAGATTTTTCAAAACAATTCATGTTAACGAAATTTAAAACTAATGCAACATTGAAAATCGCTGACTTTCCATATGCCTAACTTATCGTCTTTAGCACAGTTTCCAGTGTACTGTAGACCGGGTCTTAGGACATAGCCCACACAAAGGCTTCCTGGACTTCATTATACTAAAATTATTCAGAAAACATTGTGTTCCGAAACAGTCTCAATACCTATGTACGAGTATGTAAATTATAATTTGAATTGTTTACCTAGCTTATCTATTCAACGGTTACGTTACAAAGAAGAATAATTACTGAGGGTTTACCAAAAATTATCATAAATTATACTTTTTTGTTACTAAAGATCTATCTCTATACCTGTATACTTGCGTATTTTTATTATATCCAAACTATATTCATAATAATATGTTTAATAGCCGTAAATATTTTTCTGCATAATATATTATTAGGCATCTCTTACATTTTTGCGCTAAACAATTTTGAAGGTGGTGCATGGTTGTATCAATTAATAGTCAAGTCACCTTTCTCGGTATTTTTATTTTAAAAACACTTATTTTAAGTCATGTCTTGAACACTTTGAATTTTTAATTCGTTATGTTCATTATATGTAAAATAAATAAATTTGATTTGAATATAGATACTTTTACAATAAATACTTTTTTTTCAAAGAAATCCCGAATATGTGAAATATACCCAGATTGAAATAAGAAAGCTTTTTTAGCTTTCCTCACAAAAAAATGGGGGTCTTTAAGAGATTGTGTCCAGGGTGAAGGTCAAAAGCTTTTTTTTAAGTTTTCCTGCCAAAAAAAATACGGGATGTTTAAGAGTTTACGTCCACGATGAAAGTCGATTATTTCCTGGGAAATTATAGAATTTCAGTTTATTGGTTGATTTTTCTAAACATCTTATATTTGCGTTTTTTTGTAAATTCTAACCAGGATCCTGGATAAGGTCATAAATTATAGGACAATTCCAGGACAGTTAGTAACCCTAATAATTGTGTATTAAAGTGTACTGTAAGGTATAAATGTGACAACTACAGTACACTAAGTATTTTTTTAAAGAAGGAAGAACACACATAACAATCAACCGTGAAAGTATCAGAAATTGTATTAAAAATATATTAGTATTTATATTTCCAATGTAGTTTTAAAAATCCATATTCAATGACGAATCATACATTCTTAAATCGTGTGTATTACTATTACTATTCGTGGGTACTCGTTGAATAAAATATAATTAAAAATTTTAAATTACTACAAAGAACAAGTTGATAGTAGTAGGTAGCTATGTTAAAACAACAATCCTTTGAAATCCTGAAAATCTGAAATAATATTAAAAGATATTGTACACCAATATTAATGACTATTCATATAGGTAAGCACAACAACGCCCAAAATGCGATGGTTAGCAGTGGCGAAGGGTGACTTTTGGAAAGAGGTAGGCTGTGGAGTAACCAAGCTTGTCAGATATATTTACGGGAAATAAGAAGATAACCTTATATTACTACTGATGAATAGGTACACTAAATCGATGAAATTTCAAAATCTCAATTAGTTTGATATAATTAGTTTATAAATAAGCAATTAGATTGAATTATGTATTTTCCTATAAACGTAACATACGCTCAAAATATATTATCTATCATTTTTGAAAATATCCGTTGTTGTGTATAATATGTTCCATAACAATTTATAATTTAACCCGAAAACTAGACATTTTTTTTCGACCATGTCCGATCCTAATAGGATCATATGGGCCTCCACAGAGTAGAGGTTTGTATTAACAGATTTTGTTTTTTACGAGAAATGGATGTCAGCCACTTTGTCAACCTATTAGGTCCATACCCTGACTCACACACAAATTGAAAAACAATATGTGTACTTGCCAGACCCAGGATTCGAACCTGAGACCCACGGCGTGATAGTCCAACGCTTATGCCGCGCGGCCACCGTGGGTGTTTTTTTTTTAAATACATTTTAAAATACTTATATATTTAAAAGACAGACTTAGGTATAAATAACTGATAAATAAAAATCGCGAGGTAAATTATTTCATATTTTTGACAACAATCAATATTTATATGTGATTGAATCCCATAGAAATTATTTTTTAAATTATCTTCTTATTAATTATTTAGAATAAATGTGCGGATGTAAGCGCAACTAAACAGCCTATGATTTTGGAATAAAAAGCCAGACAGAGACTGACGTCAGTGGCGCCACGTGACTAAAAACGCATACAAGGCACATCTTAAATTCCCATCGAATATTTCATAGCATAGTTGAATCCATGCGGCAGTAGTTATGGTTATAAACCTTACTAATTTATAAAATAAAGCTATGTACTTCTGAATTTTGATGATAGGTGACTATCAATTATCTTGGATTTTCAGTGTATTTTTTTTTTATTTAAATTATTTGCTTGAAGATCTATTTTTCTTAGTAGGTAGGCTTTAAATAATCGCCTACTATGGAGCCTTCGCGACTGATGGTTAGTAGGTTCAAATCCTACTCCATACAAATATTTTTCGATGTATATTCAACTTGTAATACTAATATTATTATTATTATTATGTACCGTATCCTTATTTTAAATTCCAATTAGTATTCTTGGAATATTGCGATTCTCCCTATTATTGCCGTGATTAAATCACTTGACAGAGGTTTCCTTTAATTATTTTACAGATCATCTTCGTTATCTGTCGCTTCGGCGCTGTTTAATTAATAATAACATTTGATTAAAGGGAATATGCCGTCGTTATTAATTGGAATGCTACACCTTTAATCTGAATTGATTTCGAAGCCATAACACATTCAATTTGATATATCTGCAAGGTGTTTACAACTCACTCGATAATTTCAATTATTTTTTTTTATTTTTAATACTTATTATAAAATTAATAATTACTTATTTATTTATTTAGAAAAAAAGTATTATGGCATTACAGCGATTGGCCAATGCGCCATAATACATAATAAATACAAATTATAAAATTGACTTAATTTCAAATAACAACCAATTTAACAAGAAAGCAGAAAAGAAAGTATATGCTTATGTGGATGTTAAAGTAAAATGATAAATGCATTTATAAATTTAACATATTATTATCTAACACGTCCACAAATATGATTAGTTAATAAAAAATAAATCAACCGTATGGTGCCATCGAATAAGTTAATCGCACGATAACAGCAACGATAACAAATAAATTCTGAAAAAATGAATTGCTTCAAATAAAAAATGCACATAGGCAATAGTATTTTATTTTACAACGTTTTTCTTAGGTCGTATTCTTATTCGTCCAGTGGTTGTTTGTCCGGTACAAATCTTGCAATCGATTTTTAACTAACTTCCCGACTAGCTAGACATTTGAAACTTTTAGAATATATCAGAACACGATGCCAATGCATTCTTTTAATACTTTTAGCCATCTTTAAGTAGAATTGAATTCATTTTTATTTAATTCTGTTTTGTATGAAAAATTATTTCGATACCATTTTTGGTTGTTAGAGGGTCCTAGCAACTAAATTATTAAATAATATTTCGTGCATCACTATGGAAATCAATATGAAATGACATTTCATTATTCAGTATTTCTATCAAGTACAATTTTTTTTGATCATTTAAGCTAGTCAAGTTTATATGATTCAACAGAAAATTTAAAAATGTTGTACATAAAAAGTACATTTTATCTTGTAATTATTTTATTTAATGTACCCATGTAGGTATATTATATTAGATGTAAAATTCGGAAGAAAATTAGTGCAATCCTTGTGCTTGATGTGAGCTGCAAAGAGTTTTTATGTGAGGTAATAATTTAGTCAATTTTATTCTTAAATCTTTACAGTTTGTCATATCAAAAGATTTCTTTTTTTTTTTCATTTTACAGCGCTAAAGTGCCGCATTCAATTAAATATTATGATGGACTGGCAACAGTAATTTTTTCGGAAAGTCATGGTTGCAATATCAAAAAAATATTTTCGAAAATGCGTTTTTTAACAACAACAAAAAAATACCAAATATTAATGATTTACACATTGCCTTCCAAAACATTCAAATTGCCCCCCGGTGGGGCGTACGACCCTTGTTGGGAAACACTGATATTCAAGATGCCCATCCAAAGGATGCTGGCATAACCTGGGATAACGCAAAATATATAATTTTCAACGTTTACCGAACCGATGTAAGTATCCTGATCTGGACTAGGTAAGTATGTAGATTCAAAACAAGAATATACATCAGCTATGTGTACTACATATGTGTGGATATTTTTCGCGACCAACATAATATTCCTAAAAACAGTGAACTTTTTAGCCTGTAAAAAGGGATCAAATATTTGCAGTAAAATAATATGATGTAATATTCTAGTAATAGTTTTTTTCCCTTATGTAAGGGCCAAAGTATTGTGAGAAGGTCGTAAATAATATGTAAAATTAAAATTTTAAAATTATATCATTATGATACCTTGCCTTTTCTCATTTTATAAATTAACATTTTTAATGACCACATAAAATATATTGATACCATGAAAGGGTATTATCGTAAACGTCATCAATGTAGCATTTTTTTTAATTATTATTTCGTCAACACGTGCTTTATTTTGCCACCATTCTTATATATCTAATTTAACATTATATATATGTATATAATAAAATTTAATCATCTTTTATATTAAGCTACGAAGTCTCAGCTCAGGCTTACTTAGTTTTACACTTATATACTGTTATTACATTGATTAACACATTGCAGGTTACACTATCAGACATATCTGGATACATAGAAACGCTTCGATGTTTGGCTGAGCTATAAACATCTTAAGTGATAGTTTAATAATTTTGTCCATATTTTCAAGGAGCCTACGTCTTTAGACATCATAAAGTGGATATTGCCAAACAACGTGATGTATATTTTATCATTGTAACTTCCGCATTAGTATTTAGGATCATTTTGTTTTACTTAAGAAAGCTAGGTTTTTTTTAGAATTGTTAACAACCATGTTCTTGCTTTTTCGTATAAGGTGGTTGTTAGTAATTTTGAACAATCACAAATACCCAGGCTTTGAGAAAATCGCATAAATATTGTGTCCTCACAGGGATTGAACCCTCAACTCTCGGGTGGAAGGCCAGCACCTTACTAACTGCACCACGAGAGCCGCCAAGCGAGCTAGGTTGCTGCAAGATTATAAATCTAATGTTGGAAAATTCATATTGATGTACCTAATATACGTCTTTCCTACAAAATCTACAGATTATTTAGGCTTAGCTCCTAGATGGTGTTAATATTATTGATCATTTGATTTAAAATTACATTGTCACCAATATTAACAAAATTTTACATAACACCTCGGATGCATAGTTATTATGGAATTATGGTGTGATTTATATTGCGCTCTATTGCACCGATTACTTAATTTTATTCGTAAATCATATTGGCCGGAATCTGATTAATACATATTCAAGTCCGGCTTAATATAAATATATTTATAATATGCATAATAATATTAAAGTATTATAACTCTGTAAACATTGTGTACCTACTTATTATAGGCCTATACATAATTATTATTATGTATACAGATACATATTGTATTCTACGGTATAATTAGTAAGGCACACTAACAGTCAGATAATTAACGCTATTAGTGTATATATAATATACGAGTATCTGCATATTATTATATACAGTTAGATACCTAATAATATCACAAAATAATTTTCATTTCATAGAAAACCTTTGATGTTTTGAACAATTATCCTTTATTCGACGTTGAAGAATTACTACAATTCTAAAAGGTCCTCATTAGAGTTTTGTTTGAATTGAGATTAATTTTTAAATTAAGTTTGTACATCTCTAACTTCAATCAAAACTAAAAATCATAATTTTTAGTTTGGCTTTTACGTAATCATTCATTCACTGTACGGCGACAGCATCGAGTTATAGGCATAAAGTCCACTAAAGCAGGCTTGCGGGGCGCTCGCGCATTTTCTATGTGAATCATCGAAAATACAACGTAATCAAATACGCCAGCGCACACTGGATTTAACGACGCAATGGGCCCGCCTGCCCCATGAGTCACCGTTTCTTGGCTTTTCAGCGATACGAATTAACGAAAATACAACGTAGTCCATTCATTGAACACGGCAAGCAAAATCACGCTCCTCGAAGCGTCGTCGATAGACGGGCGAGGAGCCAATATTTAAAAACAGTGAACTCTTTGTTTAGTTATTGCGTGTCCGATATTAATTACAAGCCCCGATAAATTTAATAATATTTTTATTGCTTTGTTATGAGAGACGCTGATAATAATAATTATGTTGTGCTCCTTGAGCCTCTTATTACATAGGTATGAAATTAGCAGTGTATGCTGTTGTGAGGTTATTCGGGTCTTGGGACCAATAGTATTGGGTCTATCACCATATGGGAGTGCTTTACCCCAGTTAAATACCATTCACGGCGACAATTTTCCTCAGGCTCTTCATTCTTTTCATTCAGCTCTTCTCCTGACATCCAGAAACTACGTAGTAGAACTCTATTATAACGGTTTTGAAGCGATTCTACTTATTTTTGGGAACCTTCAAAAACAAGCCATAACCAGTGTTTAACAGTCAAATGAACGAACTTTAATTTTAAGGTTAACCTATGTGCTTTTTACGACAACTGGTTATTTACCTAGAACGCGTCTACACAGTTCCAATAAGGACCATAGGTACCGGGCTATGCTGTGCTGTGATATCGACCAACATCTTGAAAAAATACATCGTCACTCAGACCTTGTATAATAATAAATTGTATATCACCCCTAATATCCTCGCCGATACCTACTGAGTTTCAAATTTATATACTTACATTGTTTGTACCTTCGATTTTTAAATAATTACAGTTCTCTGCAACAACACTTGATTATTGAAACAGCTCTGTTGTCGCCTCCTAACCAGAGCGTTGGAGTATAGCTCGGAGCAGGATCACGGAGCAGTGGAGCAATCGTGTTTTATCTGGAACAGAGGCCAGAGCTCCAAAAATTTGTAGTACTCCACTGCTCCGGATGACGTTTTGTATTATTAAATTTTCGTCCTAAAATCCAATGAAAATATCATATTTGATAAAATAACCTCACTTTTTTGACAGAAGATGCAGATAATAAAAGGCGATTTGCTGACGGAAATTATGTTTAACTCATTTAGTGCTAACACCGCGACTGGCGCGTTTGGAGCAGTTATCCATTAGATATAAGATTAGCAGTGATTGTGTTAAAATAATGAAAAGGACGAATAATTAACCTTATTTCAAAACTACTCATTTTTTTTTTTTTTTTTTTACATTTATTTTGTATACATATTATTTTACTTAATACATATTAAATATTTTTACTTGGAACGAAGCTGGACCGGAGCAACTCAAAAAAGAGTCCTTCCAACCCTCGGCTCCTATCCAAGAGACCCCACCAAACGGGGGCCTATTCCATACCTTTGTTAGGAAATATTATTAGGTATAAGATGTGAACTAATATAATTATTTAATATGTTACAATCTAAGTCAATAACTGACCAGATTCCCACGGTAGTATGTTATATTGTCAATATCGCAAGAGATGTTTTTCAATCAATAATTCTTCTTCTTCTTCTTCTTTCACCCTGTCACGTTCCAACATTGGGGCATAGAGCAAGCACAAGTTGGCGCCACTTCCCTCGGTCCATCGCCAACTCCTGCGCCTCCCGCCATGTCAGACCTGCAGCACTTAGGTCATTTTTTTAGCATCGCTGCAGGGTGAGGGAGGGCCGGCCACGGCGACGGAACCCTTGAGGCTGTGTCACAAGGGTACGAAGTGCCGCACTCTTTGGCGGCATCCGGAATACATGTCCCAGCCACGTAAATCGTCTCTCCGTGATAACTTCAATCACCCTAGGCTGTTGTGTCTGCTCACGAACTCAGGTGTTTGTAACGCGGTTGTACCAATGTACCCCTAAGATTCGGCGAAGTCATCGATTCTCAAAGCTCAAAAGCCGAGACTCTTGAAGCTTAGTAAGATGCCATGTCTCACAGCCATACAGGAACACAGATAGCACGCACGCGTTAAACAAGCGACATTTGGTCCTCACAGAATACAGCCTTGACCTCCATGCGACTCCAAGTTGGTTGAACGCAGAGCCTGTCACACCCGTGCGAATTCCAAGCTCACTAGAAATACCACCATCATCGGCAACCGTGGCACCCAAGTATTTGAATCTGGACACCAGCTCGATGGGCAGACCAGAAACCCTAATAGGAGTTTCGGCGTCGATGCATGCAGCACTGCACATGGATTTGGTCTTAGCGGCATTCAGATGAAGACCCACACGCATCGAGTTTGCGGCTAGCCTGTTCATGGTTACCTCCAACCTTTCGATCGTCGAGTCAAACACGACTGCGTCGTCTGCATACTCCAAGTCGCGCAGTCTTTCTTCGCATAGATCAGTTGTGTCATCATGATGTAGGCGTATTCCATGAGGATTTATCATGATGATAAAAAAGGACGCAAGTACACATCCTTGCTTGACTCCTGACGTGATTTTAAAGAGGTCAGAGGATGTTCCGGCTGCTCTCACGCGACACTCTGTATTGGTGTAGAGAGCACTTATCACGGCGACCAGTTTCCGTGGGACACCATAGACAGGAGAATCTGCGCCAACACCTTCCCGGGAACGCTGAGGAGAGTGATTCCTCTCTAATTATTAGTCTTGTGGGTTACCCTTTTTGTGCAGAGTAACAACGGTACCATCCCTCCAGGCTTTGGGGCACTGCTCCCTTTCCCACACCTCGTGCAGAAGGTCACACAAGGATGGCAATACAGCGCTCAGTCCGCAGAGCAGAAATTCTGCATGGATGCCATCATCTCCAGGAGCTTTCCTGCACTTCAGTCTTTTGACAGGATCTTCGCAGAATCCCGATGCAGTAGTGATTTCGAGGGCGGTGATTTCCGACGGAATATCGAAGGGATGCAATGGAGGTGGGCGATTCAGGACATCACTGAAATATTGGCGCCATAGCTCCTGGACCTTTGCAGGTTCAGTGACTGTCACTCCGTCTGAGTTGCGTAATGCAGTGACCACTGGACGTTTTCTACCGCAAATTGCTCTGGTGATGCGGAAGAGAGCACTTGGATTATTCTTGCAGGCAGCCGATTCCGTATCCCAAATGAGGTCAAACAGGCGTCGGCGCTTATCGCGGCAGGCAGAACGCGGTCCATTGTCTGATATTCCGCGCTGCGCTGTGGGTCGTATGTACCATTGTCTCGCAATTCTTTCAGGAGCTTCCTCTTCTCAATCATCTCCCATGTATGAGGTGACATCCAGTCCCGCCTGTACGTATGCCATAGGCCGTACGTACTAAGGCAGTAGTTGCGTAGCTCATTATAGCATCCCGGAATAATATCCATTTTCCTTCCAAGGGATCCGAGTCGATGGAAGACGTGAGAGTTCGAGCATCATATAAGCGCTTCCGCAGCTCCAGCTCATAGGTTGCACGCACACTGATACTTTTCAGTTTTTCCACGTCGAGTCTGACAGTCTTTTTGGGTTTTGGGACTCGTTTGAGGTCTATACGGGATTTCCCGACCAAAAGTTCGTGGTCACTGTGGATATCTGCACCTCTATGTCCGCACGTCTAGCAGTTCGTGCCGGTATTTCGCTTTGACCAAAATGTGGTCGATCTGGTTTCTTGTATTCCCGTCTGGCGATGTCCATGTATATTTGTGGATGGTCTTATGAGGAAAACGACTACCACCAATCACAAGACCATTCATTGAGGCAAAATCTACCAGACGGGAACCATTATCGTTCATTTGGCCAAGGCCATGTTTTCCCGGCACAAAGGGTCCACGCGAGGGGTTAGATCCTACTTTGGCATTTAGATCACCAAGGATAACTGCATGATCACAGCTGGAGATATTTCCAGCGGCTCCCACCAAACTTTCGTAGAATGTATCCTTATCTGCATTGCTAGTAGCCTCTATGGGAGCAAAGCACTGCAGAAAAGTGATGGAGCCCGACTTGGTCTTGAAAGTAGCACGGAATAGACGTTTGGAGATAGGTTCCCTGCTGGTGAGGCACTTGCAAGCTTCCTTGGACATCAGCAACCCAACTCCACTACGTTGCAATGTGGCGTGTCTGGAGTACAATAGACGAAACCCACGAATAAACTTCTCGCCAATGCCAGTGAGTCGACACTCACTGATCCCGAGAACATCTAACTTGTATTGAGAAAGTATTTCTGTTAGATGCTCGGCCTTTCCAGGGACATTTAGAGTACGGATATTGTAGGTTCCAAAACAAAATCGTTTACCGAATTATCATTAATACCGAATCAATAATTAATAAGGGATATCTTTTAGAATAAGTACCGTTTATAGCAATGTTAAGATTTATGTACTGTGTGAGATTTTTAAGAGTAGGCAGATTCCCACAAGTTTTATTGTAAGAAGTAATAATAAATTGTGATGTTATATCCTGGGGTCGATATTTAGGATGATTTGTGTAATAAAATCTATTGATCAATCTAGCGCTTTAGACCGCTAGGCCATCCTGATCAGCAGAAGCCAGTGAAATATTGACCGTGTGAATATATTACAGGTACAATAAAACGTCTATTGTGAAACTACTATATAAGATGTTCGCCGTGCTATTACGGGGGACATTTTGTTACAGATTTCATACTTAAATTACGTATATTAAATACCTGTTAATACAATTTTCAAATAAATGAATCAAATAAAGTATTTTAATAAGATAAATTTGTTAACTATTGATTTTGAACTAATTATATAAGCCTGGTCAAACCGTTCTAAAGCCTAAATAATATTGACCTATTTTACAAACTGCTTGTTGGCAAATTTAAAAGCGGGTGAGTCAGCTAGTGCGATTGTGATGATGAGACATAAAACTTTCCACTCACTCAAAAGCTCACAAGCAAGCGAGTTGAAACCGTCATTTTTGGTACTATTATGACAGGACGTATTGAGTAGTTTGTTTTATTACCGGGAAGTCGCTAATATCGCTCTACTGCGCAGACGCAGAAGGCTCATATGCCAACTTGTAAAGTTGACCGGGTTTCAACTTTTCTCGGTAGATTGTTTATAATCAGCTTTTTGGCTTGTTCGATAATGCCACTGAGTGAGTTTACAAGCAGCTTGTAAAATAGCTCAATGTCATTGAGCTTATAAGACCTTATCATCAGTAAGGCAGTGCTTTCACTTCACAGTTCTTACTAAAAATAATCCCTGTGAAATGGGAAGTTTATTCTTTTGAAATGGTGGCAGGTGATATTGTATTCAAAACAATTGCAAGCTTTCGTCAAACTGACTTTGTACTCAGAGTTATTCAATTTACGTCCCGTTTCTATAAACAAGTAAACATAAAATTATTATAAACAATACAACAGGGAATAAGAAGTGCGAAATACAAAACGTAGTGTAATTTAATTATTACATCAAAGCAGCGGGACAAAAATGTTGTCGCTAATTCCCTTTCAATTATTTTCTCGGGCCTCGCGCGAAACAAAAGAACGCTGACAGACACTTCAGACCTCCGTTACGAATTCACCGGGAACAAATATAATGACGCGGAGAGGTAATTTGGAATATTATTTCTTATTTGAATTTTGTGCACTGCGAGAGAGGAAATTAATTCTGGAGGGGCCATAGTAAACTTTCGGACGTGACGTCCGTCAAAACAATCCCGTTGTTTCGTTCCGCCAAAATGAAGACACTGCAGGGTACACCAAAACAAAATAATTCCTCATCCATATTAAGCCGCGTTTAGACATAGCAAGCGAATGTTTTTTCTTCCCCCACTCCAGCGAAAATTCTCTTGACGTAAACGCTTTTTGTTGAGTGAGCATAGGAATTTCACCAGAGTGGAGAAAGAACTAACATTCGCTCAATGGGTCATGCATTTGTAAACACGCATTATCGTGCAAGTAGCATGCATGGAACAAAAAATTTCAGAAGCTTCAGAATTTTCACAAGAAAGTTGGAATTTATGAGATATCTACGCCTGCCCAGTAGAACGATGGTGGCTAACCTTCCGAAAAACTAAACCGCGCGAAACATTTTTTGATGTTTACCAATTTTCACACCCTAAATAGCACCATTCACACCCACGATGGCCGCGTGGCTTCAGCGTCAGCCTATAGTGTCGTCGGTCCCAGGTTTGAATCCTGGGTCTGGCAATACACATATTGTTTTTCGATTGAATTTTGTCAGTCAAACGTATTTGTTTTCATCGAAATAAGACGAGAAGAGAACTTCAACCTGGCTTTTCTTTTCTTCAAGCCGACCGGATTCCGGCGTCCTGGAAGGCCGCTAAATACTATCTATAGAGTGTATACGGCGGAGATACGGGATGTTGGTTTGACCTGGAATGACGCAAGAAGACTGGCGAGCGACAGGGATTCTGGAGGCGCTACGTGGTGTCCATATGCTCCAATTAAGGGGCGGATATGGCCAAAGAAGAAAGAAGAAAAAGTTTGGTGTGCTCTATATTTTATATCGGATCATAACAGCTTATCTTTATCTTAACCCTTCGCCACTGACCATTTTATTAACTATGGATATTTCAATTATCCCATTGTTGCTTTGAGGTGACAGGACAATTTAATAAATGCAACAGCGGCATTTTTCTTTTAAATGATGTATTACAATTTAAAAAAAACCTTAGTTATTTATTATGTAGCATTTTTCAGCAATCGATTGGCATACTTATCTCAAAATTGTCCTTTTCACTTTATCTCACTGTTGCTTTCAGGTAGCGATTTTCTAAGAGACGTTTGTAGAGAAGATTAAAAACAAATAATTTATATGCTTTTGTTTAGCGGTTTGAATCGTTATAGTATGATGTTAATACAATATATTTACTTATTTAACGCGATCGATAAACTGATAACATGCATATTCTTAAGCTCAATGATTCTCTGCCTACTTTTCCTGTGCTGGTTGTTTGGTCACATAACACTCACGGAAGATAATAACTACTAACCAAATCATCCAAATCATGATTCTCAGTCGTGAAACCTCAACGAAAAAGAAGAAGAATCAAGTAATATGTACCAACGTAACACATTTTCGACTTATTATATTATATTTCAACTTATCACGTACTGGTACGTATTATTCTGAACTAATTGAATAATTTAAATCGGGTCAGTGTCTTATAAAATACTTCAGATTATTTGGCGTCCGCGTATCAGCAGATTTCCCAAGTATGCCACAAGCATCACGTATGTCAGGGTTTCCCAAACTATGTTCCGCTGAATAAGTGTTCCGCGTCCAAGGAAGGGTTTTATACACTGCAACACATTTAAATATCTTCTACTAAGTAGAAGTAAAATAAGTAAAACTAAAATAATTAAAGAATCTACTTCATATTGAAAGGCGAGTGATAATCAATCTCTACTGATGTTTATGACGTCAAGTGTCTAGATAGGTCATGGCTCCCTCAACGAGGGCTGACAGGCCTCTAGCCTGGGGGCCTAGGCCATACTAACATTTAATAATATGAGGTTTTGCCATACTTACAATTTTTGATTATTGTCAATATTTGACATGTCCATAATTTTGCATATTCAACATAAAACTGGGTGTATTAAAAATACAAAAAATCGCTAAAAATACCCTTAATTTTACCTCGAACACCAATTGGAATATGCAACTGTAGATCGTCACATTGCCTTTAACCCTAGTGATAAGTAGACGGCCTGCCAAAGATCCTAGCCTGGGGGCCCGCTTAGGGATGTGGGGGCCATGATCTAGGTACAGACGGATGACCATCTTTTCTTCGTGCGCATGAAAAATATGGAGTATATTGTTTTTAACTGACCGGCTGACAAGTCTTGTCAGTTTAACGACAGTTGCCAAAATTGGCAGAACGGTTAGCTGCGCTAATAAAATAACCTACAAAATAAACTAAGAGTTCCGTTAAAATTTCCGGGTTTGCGAAGTGTTCCATTGCAGAAAAAGTTTGGGAAACCCTGACGTATGTCATAGGTTCGCCGCCACTTTATCTGTAGCTATATTATTTTATAATATTTAATCTTCCTCTTTATATATTATGCACACGAATTTTTAGAAAATTTAACATTAGAACATAATATATACAGATATACTACAATTGCTAGTGCAATAAAAAAACATTTTTTCACGTAGATTTATTGATAAGAATGTTTGATAAATATTTCATAATATTTTTGGGTCATCCAGTTCATACAAACAATGACAAGGAAATGTCATTAAAGAATTCTTGAAGGAGATAGATATTGTATTAATTCCTTTACAATAGGCATCTGCCCTACAGTGTACCTACTGCTTTGAATCTGACAAAAAAAATCCGCATTACAACCTGTCTATACCGTTTTTTTCTAATGCTTTCCTCCTATTCCAATGAATATTCTTTGAATCTATTTTTACATTATTTCTATCACAATGTTTAATAATTATTTAGGTACTTGCATAAATAGTTTATTTTAGTGCATATTAGCTACGTAGTGATGTAGCAAAACTGGATTAAAAGCTTTTATTTTGTTAACTGTCAATTCATGGTGGAACTGCATTGTATTATTGTTTTAATTTAATAAAACGTATTTTTTTGTAGTACTTATTCCACTTTTAATCAATAGATTAGGACCGGTTTCGTCCACCTCAGATGGACATTTTCAACTGAATACGATGTAATAAGTAAGTAGATAAACTGTATTCAGTTGAAAATGTCCCTCTGAGGCGGACGAAACCGGTCCTAATCTATTGATTAAAAGTGGAATAAGTACAACAAAAAAATTGTGCTTTATTAAATTAAAACAATAATATAAGGATTAAAAGCATCAAACTGTATGCAATGTTGAGCAATTATAATATACTTTAAATTAATATTTTATGCCATTGGATAAACGTCAAATTTACATTCAAATTTTATGAAAACGTTTGTAATATACACTTAACTCTTTGTTAAATCAACAATATTTCGTGTTACCAACAAATCATTAAAATCAAGAATATCGTTATTACGTGGAGAGAACACAGTTAAATTAAATTTATGAAGCATTTAGCACGACATTTCGGCGAATCAAAATCGCTAAATATTTGATAAAACCGTACTTAAAATGACGAGGGTCAAAAGGTTGGTTATTTGAGACCTCACCTGTGGTCTCTTTCAACGACCCTCGATAAATTATTTCCCATTGAAAACAAGTGGAATAAATAATTAATAATTATTATCCAATGTAAATGTATTACAGTTATTTTTGAACGGGGCAGTACGGTGTATAACCATCTAAAATACGAATATATCCAAACATGGTAACGTATATGATTGTACAAGACTAATGTACTAAATAAGTAATAATGTTTTTATCAGAATATCAGAATGTTTTATCCGCTAAAAGTCAAAGACAGGAAAAGAAACTGTTTTCTAAAAAAATCTTTATATAATTTACGATACAATAATTCGATAATATATTTATAATATGGAAGAAACGATTCCTACATTATTCAATGGCGTCAATTTTTTTATGGCTGAATTGAGACCACCAGTCTCGCCAACTCGTAGATTCAACTCTCTAAACTGCAGTGTTTTTCAACCTTTTTACACCTGCTGATCACTGAAAACTTGAGAAACGTTTTGAGCACCATTAACGCAGAAATAAAAAAAAAATATTTGGTAACGTATGATAACATCTGACCGCGGTTGATTTTGTCATGTAAAACCCTTTTTCTAATCCTGATCCTAATAAGATCATATCGCACCCTCGCACCTTCGCAACTAAACCGCCACAAGTCCAAATATACGTGTTTTCAGTTAATTACTACGTTTCATTGTCTATTGTTCATAGTATATGTACCGAAAATTTCATATCTCAAAGTGATCAAATTCAAGTCAAAACTTCATTCAATATCTAAACATATTTCAAAAACACAGTACAAAAATGCGAAAAGTAAAAACTTCGAAGCCGATTTTCTCTATTTGACGTATTTTTGGATTGTGGCAGTTTAGTTGCGTTGGTGCGATATATGGACCTCCACTGAGTGGTGATTTGTATTCACAGATTTTGTTTTCACGATAAATGGATGTTAGCCACTTGCTTAACATATAAGGCCCATACTCTGACTAATACACAAACTGGAAAACAATAATATGTGTACTTGCCAGACCCAGGATTCGAACCTGGAATCCACGATGCTTAAGCCGCGCGGCCATCGTGCGTGTCGAAAATAGGAGCAATTAAACAAATTGATAAATCGTTTCAAAAAATGTTATGCGGAGTCGTCGCCATTTTGGACAATTAACAATAATTGACGATCGATTGATATCTTACATTTTTGCAACACCAATCATCTACCTACACGGACTGCAGGCGGAGAATACGTAACGTTTCGTCTAATCTGACATAACACACAGCAGTAGGCAATTTGCGTGGACTGTCTGTGGTCATGCTCAGCTAGCTGTTGCATCGTCTTAGAAAGGCTGGCCAAACGTCAATGTCAAACTGAGATATCGTTGATTAAAGACCATAAAACCAATGACTCTAAGGCGCGATCCAAATTAAGGTCCATGTTATGGTGCATGTCGCCTACTGCCACGGGCTGCCGCTATGGTAAAAAAAAGTGTGTAATGTCGTTGTTCTTGGTGTTTAAAATGTTATCAGACCAATGCTCCCATCCCGTAGTACATTTTGAACTTTTAAACGAATATTGTCAGTTGGCAAAATCTGCCGTAGTCACTAAAACAACAATGAGGTCACCTGACATTGAACTGCACTGCATCGGCACCTGCATGACGTTTTGAAGTTGAAAATGTCCTTCTGAGGCGGACGAAACAGGTCCTAATTTATTGATTAAAAGTGTAATAAGTACCTACTACAAAAAAATGCGTTTTATTAAATTAAACAACAATACAATGCAGTTCCACCATGAATTGACAGTTGACAAAATAAAAGAAAAAAAGTTTAAAAATTCCACATGCCTACACTTTTCAAACGTCATATCAAAATCACGTTTTTTGTTTTTAGCGGTTGGCACTATGTATTTTCGATAAAAATTTTGTATAAGTATTATCTATGGTCTGCAGGTTGGGTTGTATTATCTATGAATGTCATTCCGCAAGTATTTTAACGTACGCACATGTAGAAACTGTTAAAATTAATTAAAATAACATGAATAATTAATAATAATTCAAATTACAAATTAATTATTATAGTAGGCACTCTCCATCAGTATCATTCTTCAGTGAATTTACGGAGATGGTGCACGTTCAAAATATTCTGCAAAATGACGAAACCATAGACTAAATTGACCATGACAATAAGCGACATGCACCTCAATGTGGGTCGCGCTTAAAGGGAGTCGGTTTATGTCTGGCGTTGCTTATTAGTGCTCATTTGTTCGTCCGGCGTTTCACAGGTGAAAACGTTTTGTTTATGATTCCTATGCATTACTAAAGGTTCAAATAGACTATATGACGATCGGGCACATATATGCTAAGAGCGTTTTAATGTCTATGATCAAATCTATGCCATTCCGACATTTATACATACATATTGTATGACAGCTATGACATCGTATTTACACTCTGTGACACCCTGTGACACAGGACGCCAACATAAGAAACGGGTTTTTCGACATATATATGACCGATCGTCATAGAGTGTATTTGAAGCAGTAGGCTATCAAGTCTGATGTGAATGTAGCCCCATAGACAATACTCATGTTATTACCCTTAACGAAATGGACATTTCTAGTTTTTAATCTATACAATATTTTTCAATGCTATATTATATTGCTTTGACTTGTTAACGGCGTATTTTAAATATTATCATATAAATAGTACCTACTCAGTTCGATCTATGAGACTGCATTGCCAGTTAAAAATATCAGAAATGTGACATATATATAATGAAATCAAATTTATTTTACATATAATGAACATAACAAATTATAAATTCAAAGCGTTCACGACATGACATAAAATAAGTGTTAATAATTTTTAAAAATAAAAATACAGAGAAGTGTGAGTTAATAATACAATAAGTAATAAAATAAGAAAAGAAGTAAAATAAAATAACAAAATAAAAGTAGATGGAAGCACACAGAGTGAACTTTGATAGACCCTATCTTAAAAACTTATAAAACAACGTCCACCTAAATTCACCTCACGTGAGTGGAATATATCTATATCCGAAGGGATTTCATTAAACATGGTTATTGCCCTCCCGATTGGCATTACTAATGGCAGGTTAGTTCTGCACCGTGGGAGAACAAATTACGGATGCCCTCGATTCCTAAGGTAACTATCAGAGACACACAATCCAACACCACCAAGAATGGCGGAATTCACATTTACGCCGCGTATAAGTCTGAAAAAATATGTAGCTAAATAAAAATCCCTTCTAAATTTTAAGCTACAGTATGTAAGCATCCCTAAGAGAAAATCAGTCGGATAGAGCCACGGATAATATCCATACAGCCGAAAGTAAAGGAGTCTCAAAAACTTCTTTTGGACTCTCCACCATAAGGCCGTACTTCAACTGATGCGGGGCCCAAACGATACACCCACTCTCAAATCTGCTTCTTACTAAGGAGTTATAGAGAATTTTTAATACCGTAACATCCGAAAAGACCCGGGACCCCGCAAGACAAAGCCCAACATCTTATACTATTATATTATAATTATATAAATTCACCTATGCCCTTCATATTATGTATTATTGAAAATACTATTTATAAGTACCTTTGCGCAGTTTGAAGTTTATTTTAATTTTATTTTATTAGATAATAATTATAATTATTTATTTGTTATAAGTATATGATACGTATATAATAATTATATGTATCGTTTTTTGTATTTTGTTGTTTTTTATATCTTCGGCAGCATAAAAATATAAAAGATTGCATCAAAATAATGTTTTAAAATAATACAGCCAATAAAACAGATTCCTACAATTTATTTTAGATAAAACGATTCTACTTTCGCCATCTCTCGGCAGTGATGCCAGTGAAAATTTTGATATAACTTCATATCTTTCGATTCACACTTGCGTAGGCCACAGTTCGGCTGACATTTAAGCAATGACGTATCTTCTAGAATTTAGATCATGGCTTCCCAAAGTGAGCGCTGAGGAGCAAGTGCTCACTAAGAAATAATAAATATAACCTACTATACTTAGCAGTAACAATTTCAGCTGCACGTTATTTTATTTTACAACGTTTTTCTTAGCTCGTATTCTTATTTGTCTAGTGGTTGTTTGTCCGGTACAAATCTTGCAATCGATTTTTAACTAACTTCCCGACTAGCTAGACATTTGAAACTCTTAGAATATAACAGAACACGATGCCAATACATTTTTAAAAATACTTTTAGCCATCTTTAAATAGAATTGAATTAATTTTCAGTTAATTTTGTTTTGTATGAAAAGTTATTTCGACATCATTATTGGTTGCTAAGGCTCTGGGGTCCTAGAAACTAAATTATTAATATATACGTGCGTGGAAATCAATATGACATGTCAAGTACAAATTTTTTTGATCGCTTAGCTAGTCAAGTCAAGTTTATATGGTTCAACAGAAAATTTAAGAACGTTGTGAGTATATAAAAAGTTCTTTTTTACCTTGTTATTATTTATGTTAGGTTTTTAGGTAGATATTTTGTATAATATACAATATACATACATATTAATAAACTACATACTTCTTTTATTTAATGAATAATTCACAAGATTTGATAATAGAACATTATATGCTGGCGCTTTTAGCAGTGGACTGTAATTTGAAGGTGATGGTGGTGAATTCCTGATCTAGGGGGGGGTTTAACAGGATCCCAGACACTAACCTCTTATGATGTTGATGATGGCTCCGTGGTCTGGTTGCACTATGACTCGCGCGGTATTGTTTTTTTTTGGGTTACCCGGTAGGCGGCACTACTTGACGGTACACTGTTGATGGATGATGTATGAGGTTGATGTACGATGATGAAAAGTTCAGGATGGATGATAGACTCGATGTTCGCTCAAACCGTATTAGATTTAGCGCAACGAAGGTCAAGCATATACGTTTTGAGTCACTCGGTAAATAGCGACGGCTAAGCTATTAAATAGCTTGCAAAACGTCCGATATCTGGATATCACTTGATCTAACTGAATGTTATTCGCAATTATGGTCGATTGATGACCCGTAACTGTTAGTCACTTTGTCTTACGACAACAATAAATAAGGAATTTAAGTAGGTGGGGAATTATGATGACGGCCACAATATATAATATATTGAACATATACCTAATAAAATATCTCATGCATTTTTAGAAAAAAAATATGATACCCCTTGAACCTGAAAACGCAGCTTCATTGAAAAAGCATACTGGCGCAAATCCAACGGTTACAAGTCCCGTCGGGTGTAGTATTTTTTTTTCGAAAAATGATTTTTTCTAGTTGGTATCTATGTTTCATAATATACATAAATATTTTAGGCCGTTCATGAAATGCAAAGCATCCTCCGCCAACACCGTATCTTGAACGCACAAATCCTCGTCCTACGTTTTAATATACTTATAAAAAATAAATACTCATTGAATTTCATTACATTTTTATAATTACGACTAGTGATTAATTGAATATTTTTCGATAATCGAAAGTGAGTTTTAATTTAAGACTACTTAAATATATTTAATCAATGTTTATTAACATAGAAAAAAATAAAATTTCTTATGCAATTATATTTTTCAAGTCGTTATCTCGATTTCAAAAACTTTTTAATTTCGAATCTAGTTTTGAATGTAGGTTTCCTGCGCGGGAAAAGTTTTGAAGTTTTCGTTTCGTAATCAACCATTATTATTGCCAGTCCCAAAACTTTCTCTCAAAAACAATCCCACTGAATGACTTTTAATGACGCCATTAGTTACTATCTTGAATGAATGTAACATGGATCAATAATTGAAACGCGCTATGCACTTGTAAAGCTAGCGACACGTACAAACGAATGTGTTTTGACATCTGGTACCTATAGTAATAATACCTAAAACGAATATAAATCATTTAAAAACATCTCATGCATATGCACACTAGAAAAAATGATTTTGTATAAAAAAATACGTCATCCGGGAACAATAATGCTTTAGGAATTATAATAAACTATTTTTTTTATTCAACGAATAAGACAATATTTGAGAATGTGACATTCTATATGTTGAATATACATAATTTGAAAACATCTCATGCATATACACACTAGAAAAAATTACTTTGTAGGAAAAAATACGCTGGGTTTGCGCCAGTATGCTTTTCCAATTAAGCTACGGGTATTTAGTTAATTACGACGATTTTAACTAGTAGTAGTTACATGAAATGCTTATCAAATTGCATAATACTGTTGGCTATCGCATTTAGTATATTAAATTAGGGTAGGTATCAATTAATTCCTTAATTATTACTGACCGACGTCGCGGATTACTCCATTATTTAGTTTTAGTACTTAGAATTGCTAATAATTTAATAAACTTTTGTAATGAATTAATCGATAGCTACCATATTTCAATATACTAAAACCGGTAACCAATATTATAACGAAATTCCCAAAACATCGATGAAAGAAGGAAGAAGGACACACGGTGGAAACCCAAAAATCATCCATGAATGATTACCGTTTTTGTTAAATATAACAGGAAAAATGCTCACGATGGCCAAGTGGCTCATAATTTCATGGGTTCCAGATTTGAATCCTAGACCTGGAAAATACACTTTACAACATAATTATTAGAGTATGGGCCTAATAAATTGAACAAGTGGCTAACATCCATTTCTCAAAAAAACAAAAATCTGTTAATATGTACAAACCTGCACTCTGTGTAGGGTCATACATTCCTAGTAGGATCAGACATGGCAAAAGGTAAAAGAAAAATAATAAGTATCACCGAACCGGATCGTTTATGAATTAAGGCTATATACCTCAGTTGAGGCATGGTATAAAAAGATCGTGGTAGGCGATGTGCGGATTGCGGGTCGCAGGTGCAAATGACGCATGCCGAATGAAATATAATTTGTCATATAAATCCAAATGCGTCCATTTAATGTTCTGTTTATTGTTCTATTAGTAACAATAATAATATATTCATCGACATGTTTATTTTTTCAAGTAAATGGGTAACGTTTTTAGTCATCTTTACACGGTTGAACGGGTTACCCCCGTTGCCATCCCGAAAATAATTGACGTATTCACACCTTGACATTTGCTCTCCGATTGCCAGTGTACAAAATTTCGTCGCGCCTATAGTTTAAAATTGTTTGAAGGTTCACTGAAGATTTTCATTATACTTTGAAATAAATAAATAAATACATTTAAATACTGGATAGAGGTATTTACCCTAATAATAATTAAAATCCACTTCACTCCTTCTTGTTTTTCTCTTGTTTATATTATTATTTTCATATTTTAACCCCGTTTTTAACCCTGCACGAAGTTATATGAGTTTTCAATATAATTTTCATTTAAATTATATCTCACTGAATAAAATTTCATTTGAATAGCTGTAAAAACTATTTTAACTGCTTCTAGTGCATATTGAGTACCGCAAAGCATTTGAATATTTATTTCCAGTTAAATTTTAGTTTAATATTAAAAAAACCCCAACGTCAGATGCAGTCTGTAATTAATAGTATTTCTGTAGATAAAATAAATTGCTTGAAATTTTGCATTCCATATTAAAAAAATTATATTCAATTGCTTTTAATAATTTAACCAGCGATGGACCGATGTCAAAAATTATCGATACATTTTTGACTGAGACTTTGATATATTGGTATCTATAGTTTTCTTTCAATACAGAAACCAATATTCACACTTTTTCTTTTTATATAACATTATTAGGCAAAGAAAAAATATTTTAATAGCAATACCTATTAATTCACTCTGCATTTGATCCAGAGCAAGGACCCAGTAGTATAAGTAAATTGTTAGCAACCAATCCTCGTAAATAATCTATTGAAATAACCTCCATGCAGTAAAGACAAAAAAAATATATCGCTTTTGAATAAAAATTGTATTAAACCAATGATCATGGGCATCATGACCCCCACATCTTAACACGTGTCCACAGACTATGATCTTTGGCGGGCCTCTTACTAATATTGCTAATGGCAGTATGATGTTCTACACTCGTTTCCCAACTGATGTTCTGAGGAACCCTAGGAAGTATTATATAATCAGAAATTATTGATGAATACAAGTCCATCTCACGCAGTTACGTACATTTAAATGGTAATATACCTATGTGAAACCTGTGTGAAAGGTGCATGATGGGCATACCGGTGAAAGTTCAAAAAATAAACTTTATTTATTCGAGTCGTCTTTGTCTTCTGTTCACAACACTTGGCAGGTCGACATGCGAAGCAGGGCATCCAAGCTAGAGTCCTGTCATCCCTCCTCTTTTTTGGGGGCCATGATTATGGACCAAGCAAATGGCTATCAATGCGTTTAACGGTTTTTTTTTAAAATTTATTTTCATAATAATATATTATTTTGAACAATACAATTTTTATTTTTAAAACATTCAGTGTGGCATAAAAACAATGAAAATATTCATTAAAAATGAAATGAATATGAGTGAAAGAAAGATTAACATAAAAAGTATGTAGAAATACTCCCAGTGACATAAGTAAAGCATTTTTTTAAATTTTATAAAACAAAGTATCTATCCTCACTTTCCGTCGTAAGTGGATTATATCAATATCCGAAGTGATTTGGCTGAACTACTCATTGCATCTCTAATTGGCCATTGCCAATTTGAAGATTAATTCTGCACTTTGGGAGGACAAATTACTATTTTATCATCATAATCATCAGCCTAAATCTATGCACTACCGGATAAAGGCCTCTCCAAGATGATTCCACTTCTCTCGGTCCTGTGCGTTGCATTACCACGTATCTCCATCGAACTTTTGCGGACATTTTGTAACTCTTGAGTAGGTACCTCTGGATGACTAGACTTGTCCAACGATTATCCCTTCTTCGAGCTATATGTCCATTTGAGGTTTTTAACGAACTCTATTACATCGCAAACCTTTGTTTCTCTCCTTATTCACTCATTCATATAGCAAGTAGAATTGATTTATACCTAGTTACCAGTTGTAGGTAAATAACGTGTGTATAAATCAGGAACATGCTAAATGATGAAACGCGGATTTAGAAAGAAAACTGGTATCAGTTAAATTATATTCTACATATACGATAACAAGCCTTGTATGACCTATTATTAAGATCAATCAAGTTATTCACAGACAGCTGAGTATCATAGAAATAGTTTTTTTTTCTAAATATCCCTTTTCATATAACCCAATATATACAAATAGATACTTATATATTTATTTAACCAGACTATACTTTACAAAGTAAAGACACTTTTTCTCCAAAAGTTTATATTATTATACTTGTATAGTTGAATAATCCTATTCCAGAAAGTCACCGGTTTAACAAAAGGGCTCTTTGGCATGAAATCTACAAGGAAAAGCGCTCGATTGTGTTATCTCCAAAAGCCTTGTTCCGCTGGCGCCTTAATATCAACAAGTTGTCGTTTTTTATTATTTTTTCCTCCACCTATCTTTCTCTTTGTACTCCTGATACTTTTTTCACAGCTTTTTAAAGTTTTCCCCAAAGCTTTCAGACAAAAGCTTGACAATGTTGGTATTAAGTTCAAGGATTTTCAATACATCTACACTCTGTAGTTTGAAAGATAAAAGGTCGTTACCAGATTTTTTTTTCAAACAAATACTAACAAAACTATGATTATATTATATTATAAATGTATAAATATGTCAACAAGATTGTGTTTTATTTTTCTGTTCATAACTTTTTCATTATACTCATTCATAAAAATACTATCCAAAATATTATTAGGACCATGTTAGCTTATATCACCAAAACTTCCAATATTTCAAGGTCTTCCTCAACAGAGCAAACATTGACTCAATACAATACTTTTAGATCAGTGCTTCTCAAACATTTTCATACAACGGTCTCTGAAATCAGAAAAAAAATCCAAGGATTTTTACTAAAAATAATAGAAAATTTCGTTTACTTACTTGCTTGTAAAATTTATTACAGCTACAGCCAGCAAAAAAAAATTAACGAGAGGGGTGTGATTGCATATTTTTACATAATAAATCAATATCCGGTATAATGTTTGAAATGCTAATTCGCAAGGGTTTGCTCCAAACTCTCCTTTGAAAGACACGACCTGTGTTTACTTTTATTACCAGTAATGATGAAAATGCTGTTTTGCATAGGTATGTTGTTGCAAAAGGAATTATGGTTAAAAATGCTGCTTTTGCGATTGCCGGATATTCTTGCTGTCGCCTTATCCAAAATTCTGCAAAACTTCGTTCATTAAATTGGACTTCAAGGGGAATTATCTGATCAATCAATTTTGCTTCTTGAGCTGCCCACGTAATATGGTCTTGGTCTTTTGGTCTTCGTTTAAGTTTGGGAAATATTTGTAGAAATACTGAAATATTTCACGGCTCCCTGGCAGAAGCTCCAGGGCCCCTTAGAGGGCGGCGCCCCCAAGTTTGAGAAGTACTATTGTAGATAATCGGGACATTCTCATGAATAAGATTTCAATATTATTTTAAATAACGATTTGGTTTATATTAACAATTTGTTTACGGGCCGCACAAAATTGTGTTTTTGCTAATTGCTTTTCAAATGCAAATTAACACGTTAATTACAAAATTAATTAAAAGGGCCCGTAAGCATTGTGTTAAAGCAAGTTAATGACACTGACTTTTATCTAGAAACGGTCCATGAGGAATCCATTGGTGAGGATTTGATTGACTGCTGAGTAGATAATTACTTTTTAATTATCACATTTAAATAAAATGCTAATTACTTCGATCGGCCGCCTGATCGTTACGCGCTAGGTGCACTTTTAGCGTCCAATGACTTAACGAAATCAATAACAAAATAATGTTTTTTTTATGAAAAACATTGTATATAGGCGTCATGTTTGGAGTACAGGACCGACTCAAGACTGTTAAGTAATGAACTGTTATTGCATTTGCACGCGTGTACCGATTTCAAGTCTCTAAAAATACGGAAAGTAGGCTTGAATTTAAAAAACATTGCAGATTTTAGCTTATTTTTCATATTAAAAAAGTATGTAGATTAATATGACCATTGGACAAATATTATAATCTAAAAGCACTGGTGTGCTCGATTTTATTTTGGTGCCGTAAAAAATTATATAGTTACTTACCTGCTACTAATATTTCCACGTTTCTTAAGGGGGGACATGCTCAGCGTAAGTCAAAATGGAGCTTTTGTTCTATTTTCAAAGCATGGTCCTGGACATACCTTAAACGTTGTAGATAATCTATTTATATAATTTTGAAGCCTTATTATCCTTTATATTTATTTTAAACATTTGATGACTTCATAAAGTATTTTTATTACATAAAATAGTATTCTTTTAAACCTCTCGCTCTACTGTTTTAGAATATAGTCATATTTCAGTACATAACTGTGCAGTGGTATTAAAATTTTATACATTTATTAATTTTTAAACGCATTTATAAAAACATTAGTATAATTTATGTCGGTTATTATAGTGAAATATACGATACAAAATTATATTGATAATCTTTGTGATTCCAAATTTGACAAGAATTAAGCATTTTATTATTCAAAAAATGGGCAAGATTAACACATTTGAAGATAATTCTAAAGATTCTCATTATAAGCTATGTCTTTGACCATTCAAGTGTGATAAACATCTTACGAATAATGATTGCTTTATAATAATTATTGACCTAAGAATAAGGTAGTATTTTTTTGAAATACGCTATTTCTATTGGCATTTCCCAGTGGCTAAATTACAACATACGGCCGTAGCCATAAATTGACAAACGATAAATGAAGTAGGGAATAAGATCATGGTAACGCGCGTGTTTTTATTTGTCATAATGATTTTATAAATGCTTTTAAAAATTAATAAATATAAAAAATCTTAACACCACTGCAGATATATGTACTTAAATATGACTTTTAAAATACGAGTATATAATATTTAAATATATAACTATATAAAACATTAGAGCGAGAGGTTTAAAAGGACACTATTTTATGTAATAAAAATACATTATTCAGTCATCAAATGTTTAAAATAAATATAAAGGATAATAAGGCTTCAAAATGATATAAATATATTATCTACAACATTTAAGGAATGTCCAGGATCGTGCTTTAAAAATAGAAAAAAAGTTCCATTTTGACCCACGCTGAGCACGTCCGCCCTTAAAATGTTAAAAAGCTGGATATTTTTTTGAATTTTTTGAAATATGATAAATAAATAATTTATTGTACTAGCTGCTAAAAATAGATGTTAACCGAAAATACAGCATTACTATGCATAAATTTCCTAATTTTATTTTGACTTCCAGTTGCTACAATAGCTTTCGGAGTCCGCAAAAAATCAATTCAATAGAGCAGTGGCATTATGACGGGATAAAGCCACTCTACCGCAATATTCAAGCGAGTGCTTCCGAAAAATATGAACCCCTCGCGAATTTTCCAGCTGGAGGTGAAATCAATAGAATTTCTTTTCTACGCCACTGGCTTTCGTCGCCTGAGGGCGAAAACTTACCGCGCACTCGATCGGAACATTCTGGACATTAAAAGATCAAAAGTTTTTCATCTTGTACTAGTACGAGAGGCCGGAAAATGTATAAACCTTGGCAGAAAACCAAGCGCACTATGATCATGAGTGTAATAATAATATTATATGTATTTCAATATAACTTTTAACTAGTGCGATTCTACCAATACACTTTAAAATCCTTCTCAGTACTGCAATTTCAGCGATTCATATAAATACGCCTGTAATAATTGCCGTAAATTACTATTATAATAAATCATCTTAAAATTATTCTTTCAATTTAGATTTAATTGTAATTTAAATCACGAGGCACATTACGTTAGCGATGTGAGGCATTTGTACAGTTTGTTCGCCTGGTAATGTCCCGGAAGCAGATACCCAAGACTGAGGTTACCACGCTTTAAGTGAGTTTTGACTGAGTTTAAAGCAAAGTGCCGGGGAGAGAAAGGCACATGGAAATTGCATAATAGAAAATGAAGTTAGTTTAAGTATAACAATAAACGAAGCTAGCAAAACGGACGGCAAAAATCATGTGAAGAGATCTTCACGCCCGCAGTAAGACGCCGCAATACGCTCGACTAAGCCCGAGTGTGGTGCGAAGCAGTTTGTTTGGAGGGTCCTTAATTTTTTTTTTTTGTAATTTAAATCTCAATTTCGTTTCAATTTCATTTTATCTTCATTTTAATTTCAATACATCTATAAGTATTATATTTCAATTCAGTTTTAATTGTTTATAAATTTATCTCTAAAAACATTTTATATATTCTACTACGGATGCTAAAAATGTTGTAAATACAATCAGAAAATAGCATATTTGGACGTGTTGGTGTTCAACCAAACCTTTATGCATGTGCATTTTGTGTAGCAGCAAGTTTGAGAACAATAATAATTGTATGATTTGTTTGCTGAAGGGTATAATAATATTATGTTAGTATGTAGTCATGAGTGAATTACAAGTTAAAGATTTTAATAATAAACGCCGACTAGACGCTCATGCTTTGCCACAAACATACTTGCACAAACCGGTTTGTATCGGGAAGCCCGTGAGTATGGATGGGAAAACTGTAGCTCGCGCAAACCGAAAATCGCTGTAAATGTGTTCAGTATTTTTGACCACGCAGGCATTTCGCTGCCGACAAAACGGCGATATATGGCATAAAACGTGCAAGGTAAAATACCTCATTTAATTATAGTAATATAGCAATATGTACAAGGAATTACGCTTAAAAGTTGTATACTTAAGGCTATCCCTCAGTTAAGGCATGGTCTAAAAAGATCGTGGCTAGGCGATGCGCGGTTTGCGGGTCGCGGGTGCAAATGACGCATGCCGAACGAAATATAATTTCTCATATATAACAACAACAAGCGTCCATTTAATGTTCTGTTTACTGTTCTATTAGTAACAATAATAATATATTCATTGACATGTTTTCTTTTTCAAGTAAATGGGTAACGATTTTAGTCATCTTTACACGATTTAAGAATTAATACCCCCGTCGCCATCACGAAACAAATTGACGTATTCACACCTCGACGTTCGCTCTCCGAATGCCAGCGAGTCCACAATTTCGTCGCGCCTATAAATAGTTGAAAATTATTTGCCGTTTCACTGATGTATCGTCTTAATAAAGATAATATGTCTACTCTCTAAGAACAATAATTCCTGATAGTACCAATAATAATCTTATATTTCATGTAATGTGCCACTTACTTCCATGTTGACGATGTGTATAATATAATATATAGGTACTATGCTAGATGTATTTACTACGTCTTACTTCCAAGATGTGACCTTTTGAAAAAAAAATGTAACATCTCTAATAAATTGTCTATTTTTACAACCACCCACAATAGTTTTTTTTTCTTATGGCTATACTTTTTTCAGCGGCGTAGACGCAGTAGTAAATAAATAATTATTTTATTATTAATTACAATATTTAATTTATTTGCACGCATTTCAATTGAACATAATATGGTCACAAATCACAATTAATACTGAACCTAGATTTGTTTTCAAGTTCACATTATCATTTTTTAGGAACGACGATGTTTTTAAAAATTAAATTAAAAATAAATTTATCCTACAAATTATTCAAAAATCTTTTTGCAATCTTCAAAACTATGTCGGCTATTCAGCGAATGCACATATTATTATATAGTTTTTTTTAATATCCACTTAAGTGTTTTTTTCTTTGTTTGAAATACGTATAAGTATATCGATTATCAGATGACAATTAGATTGATTAGTTAGCATGCTTTGTATTCTGTCATTTGAGCTATACATTGCTAAATAAAATGCACTTGCCATAAATTACAAATTAATAATTGAAAAAAAAAACAGCTAGACGATATTTATATTTGACCACGTATACACTGTGTGCCATTATTGGTAGTATTGACCTGTGTCTCTGATGATCTTAGAAATTGGGAGCATCAGTTGTTTCTTCTCCCAAAATGCACAACTAACCTGCCATTTGTAATGCCAATTGGGAGGACAATAGCTCTGTTCAACCAAATCACTTCGGGTATTGACATATTCCACTTGTGTGGAATTGTTTAAAAGTTCTTAAAATAGGTTCTGCTTAGCTCATTCGGTGTACTAATCTATATATTTTTTTATATTTACACTTTTCAACTGTTTAATAAATTAATACTTATATATTTATTTTTTATCTAATACTGTTGTAATAATATTTCATTGTTTCTAAATGTCATGTTGTGGACGTATTCAATTAATAATTTGTAGTGTTCACCATAATTACGTAAAAAAAAAAAAAATTTAATCTTTTATAAAAATCTACTTCTTTCCAAACTCTTCCTAACCATACCACGTTAATGGCTGCATTTCCTCAGCGCCATATTCGTAGTTGGAGGATCATAGAAGTATTTCCACTTCTTCATAATATTGGTTTTAGTTACTCTAGTTGTATAGTTATAATAGTAGTCGATCAACGAACGCACATTTTTTTATTGTAGGTTTATATTTGATTTTTTCCTTATACCTAATGTTTTAAGATTGACCCAAATGTAAATTGACATTAAAATGCATTGTAATAGTAATGTTTATTAAGGTAAGGTAGTAAGAAACTTATAATATTATGATTATTACATTATATTCAAAGTTTACGAAATGCATTCATCTTTTGAATACTAAACAGCTGAATGGTATAATTAATCAAACTATTAAATATACTACATCAACTATACTGTGACTCACCTCAGGTTATTCTTTCGCCATCACGTTTTCCATCTAATATCGAAGAGTGTGAGCATTATGCACTTTCAAAGAGGCATTTCAATTGTCCAAATCGAATGGAGAATGTGCTCGCAAAGGCTTTCAGATGCCGCCGCACATTATCGACACTATTACTATTATTCGCGCTTTTCATTGGAAAATTTTCATTCATTGGTCGTTTACTCGTAAAATAACTGACAATATTACATATAAAATTTAATAAATTCGTAACCTCAGTACCAAAACTAGATAACTGTGATTTGGTCATTGTTGGGAATATGAAATTTAAACTTTACTTGATAAACATGGGTATGCTATCAATGCAATTCCTGTCCACCCGAAGAGTGATTGCTTGATTGCTCTTTTAAAGCATTTCTTTTTACTTCTTTGTGGGTTCATTTACAATCCGTATTAACTGGCAAATATTAATTATCATGTTCCCACCAATATCACTCGTAACTCTACGTTCTTCAAGATACCTCGTCGCAGGACAGATGTTATGTTTCATGGTGCTGTGTATCGTGCGATTAACTTATTTGATGGCACCATAAAGGATGGTTTATTTTTTATTAACTATAATATAATGTTTGTGGGCGTGTGAAATAGGTTAAATTTATAATTGTATATATTATTATCATGTTTCTTTAATATTTACATAGACACATGCTGTCTTTTCTACTTTCTTGTTATATTAGTTGTTATTTGTAATTAAGATATTTTAATAATTTTGTATATATTATGTATTATGGCGCATTGGCCAATCGCTGCAATGCCGTAATATCCGTTTTATAAATAAATAAATAAACATAAATCTAGGCTATAACTATTATTTAAAATAAAAATAGAAAGTTATGCTTATCTAATTAGGACAACGCATGCCTGCTACCTGTGCTCCTTTATGGCTGTGAGACATGGCATCTTACTAAGCTACAAGGGTCACGGCTTTTGAGCTTTGAGAATTGATGTCTCCGCCGAATCTTAGGGGTACATTAAATTTGTACGACCGCGTTACAAACACCCGAGTTCGTGAGCCGACACAGTAGCCTTCGGTGATTGAGATAATCGTAAAGGGACGTTTTACGAGGCTGGGACATGTGTTCAGGATGCCGCCAAAGAGTGCGACACTTCGTACCCTTGTGGTACAGTCTCAAGGGTTCCGTCGTCGTGGCCGGCCCTCCCTCACCCTCCAGCGGTGCTACAAAAGCGATCTACGCGCTGCAGGTCTGGGATGGCGGGAGGCGCAAGAGTTGGCGATGGATCGAGGGAAGTGGCGCGAACTTGTGCTTGCACTATGCCCCAATGTTGGGTCGTGACAGGGTGAAAGAAGAAAAAGAATTAGGAACAATTTAATGCATTTATGGTTTTAAGGTTATCTAATATTTTCAAACATAAAATTAATTCTCATTAACTTCTGACTTAGTTAGTTTTATCATTTTGTATATAAGGAAATGTAAAATCATATTCAATAGCTATCTTAAAAACAGTGAAAATCAAGACTTGAGTTAGTTATCTAGTTAGCTACTTATCAACTTAGTTATCTAGTTGTAGTATTGAGGTGACGAGTTTAAATCTACTACATGTAATGGAGTAAGAAATATGAGATATTTATTACAACACTTAATGAACGTTTTCAGTATGGTTGAATAATATAATAATTATTGGTAACTAAATATACTCTCACAAGACCCGAAAGACCTCCAAGGTACGAGTAGAATGCAAGAACTCGCGGATGTCAGTCAAACGGTCGGTCTAAAGATAAATGTCTCAAAGACCAAAGTGATGAGGAACTGTTTTTCGGACCCTGCGAGTATCTGTATTTCTGGCACCCAACTCGAGCAAGTCAGCAGCTACGTATATCTCGGACAGCAGGTGTCCATAGACGGAAGCATGCACGATGAAATTGCTCGAAGAACAAAGCTGGGATGGAGTGCTTTCGGACGTCTGAATAGTATCTTCAAGAGTGACCTACCATTATGTCTTAAGCGTAGGGTGTTCAACCAATGTGTGCTACCCGTGCTCACGTATGGCTGCGAGACGTGGACCCTCAACACGAGAGATGTCCAAAGGTTAAGAGTCACACAGCGAGGCATGGAGAGGTGTATGTTGGGCATCACGCGAAAGGACCGTAAGAGAAACGAATGGGTTAGGAAGCAGACAAGAGTACGCGATGTAATAGACGTTGCCAAACAGCTGAAATGGAAATGGGCGGGGCACATTGCTCGCCAAAAGGACGGCCGCTGGACAAATGCCGTCATCCAGTGGTACCCAAGGGGCACGAAACGGCCACAGGGTCGCCCTAAAAGCCGCTGGATTGACGAACTGGTAAAGTTCGGCGGAAATACGTGGCAGCGAACGACACAGGACCGAGAGAGTTGGAGAAAGCTTGGGGAGGCCTTCATCCAGCAGTGGATTGACCCCGGCTGATGATGATGATGATATAAAATTTAATAATCTCTGCATTGGCAAAATTGCATGTGAATAAAAAAAATAGTTATGAGCTGTTGGCGTCTTGATTAGATTACTTGCTTATAATGCCTTTTGTTATTATTCATCTAAATCAGTGATGAACAAACTTTCTTTTCACGAGGACCGAATTAAATAGCTACCAAAACTCTTTGGGGCCCGCTTTTGTTTACATAATTATACAGAATGAGTATTCCATAAAAAAAAATATTCACCCTTCGACACCATCTTACAAAAAAACTCTACTTAACCTCAAAAATTTTTCGGGGAGACCTAATCTAAACAATGCTGGTTTATTGTATAACAATGTTTTTTATGCTGCTAACTAACTCTAAATTTTAATGAAGCCAATGCGTTTTAAAATCAGTGACCCTGACAAACAAATCATAGAGTACAATAATTAGTATGAACCAACATGTACTTTAATAATTAGCCTTATCAACTAATACTTACTAAATCTGTATAATATGATGTACAAGTGGCGATGGGTGGAGGTAGGCTGTTAAGATTCGATATAAATAATGGACACTAAACTTTTTCTGGTATACTTATTTGTTTTTATTGAACAAAGAAGACAATTTGCAGATTGTGGTGGTCAGTTTTTAAAATTCAATTAAGCCCTGATAACCAAACCATAATAGTTACGAGCTACGAGCGAGCCGACAAAAATAGTGCAAACTTTCTCAGTCATACTTATTTATTATAGTTGAAGTAAGAATACATTTCTATAGATGGTGTTGATTAGTATTTATATTAATTCATGAAGCCCTACCTGACCGAATCATAATCGATAACAAATATTCTTATATCTATAAAATATCTAAAATTATGCTATTAAACCACAGATAATTTAATAAACGAATATTTTTTTGATAATTACCTGACATGGGTTGGATTAGGCAGTCTGCCTAAAAACTAACAAATACTGTCTACACATTATAGTCTTATTTCAATGAAAATAAATACGTTTGACTGACAAAGTTTAATGTCCACTATTATTATGTCAGATCTTAACAGCCTACCTCCACCCTTCGCCACTGATATGTTCATAGAACAAGGTTTTCTTCAATCTCATTAACAACAACTATTTAAATACATCAAAATATTTACATCCAGTTTACTTGGAGAACCGTGTAGAGTGGACTCCTCCACCTGTTTAAGGCGGCTATGGTATACTCTTGGCTATATTACAAGAGGGAGAGAAGAAAAACGTTTGCACATACATATTATTATATTCGCACAAAGTTTCGTATATTTTTTTAATCAATTTAGATCAGGTTTTAATAATAAAAAAAAAGTTTCGAAAATTACAATATTCCTTCTTTACCAATAATCTAATAGTTTATTTCTCTTAAATATCAATCGCTATCTCGTAATCCTACCCCTATAAGAAATAATGGAATGAGATAAAAAAAATCGTATTTCAATTTGTACTGTTTACAAACCATATTATTAAAAGTAGCCATTTTTTAGTTGTTTTACGTTGTAAAAGTTTACAAAAACATCTCCACTATTCGACCGAATCAGATAGCCACTCAATGCATTTAAATTAGATGTTTCTTGAGACCAGACCAGACTTTGAGTTCAGTGACTTGCGACTAAATAATTATACCGAAAGGATACAACAATACATTTTTTTTCTGGATGCCTTTATGGATACCTCGCATTTACTATCGAGATTGTTTAAGGACTTTGGCATGCAAACTACTGTACTTGACGCTAGTCAAATGAAAATTGTGCCGGCTGAGAAATAATATGCCTTATTGAAAATTATTCTTCTACCCGCATCGGGTATTGTTAATTTGAATTCGGACAGGGCCTATGAAACCGACTTTCAAAATTGTTTGGTGGTGAGTCTGATGAATATTTTGTCGTATTCATTGGAAAGAGAGAACTGCAATTTATATCCGAGTTTTTTCAGTGGTAAAAGAAATGTCGCATAGGACTGATATTATTTTGAGTAAGTACTTATCCTACATAATTTTTGAGGCTTTTACGGTTGTTTTTTACCGTAGTAGATTTTTGGGTTTCCACCGTGTATCCTTCTTAACTCGACGTTTCGGGCTCGTTGCAGAGGCCATTATCAAGAGATGATATTATGTTTTATGATGAAAATGTAGTGTAGGTACATGAATGTAAACGTTGCTCTAAGAATGACAAAAGGAATCCGAAGAGCAAACGTTGCTCAGAGTAATGTGTCAATCGTTACGACCAGAGATACTGGCTCAAATATTGGATTTTGCTGATAGTGCCGGAAGCCATGACGTTTTTGACCGTAATCCATCATCTCTATTAATATTTTCAGGGTTTCTATGGATTTCAATGGCCTCCTTTACCAATCGTGCGAAATATCCTTTATTCCGACCCAATATCTTGGTTTCAGAGTCAAATTTGTGTCCTGTATCCATCGAGTGCTCGGCAGTTGCTGACATCGTGTAATGTTCAAGTTTAACGTTTAACCAGTAATTTAATGTTTTTTTTTTTGTAAAATTTGCAACACACGGTGGAAACCCAAAAATCTACTACGATGTACTTATTCTATCTTATATGACTGCAATCACTGGATCTGAAAGGTATGAATCATTATTACAATATATCACATTCAGTTAACGTTCAAGTGACTCATTTCACATGAACAATACGTATCGTACGGCCTTTATCAGTCACAGACCTTTTACACATTTTCTGGTGTCCCCGAGGGTTTAAACTTAGGGCCGTTGCTGTTCACGATTTTTATATGTTTTTGTTGTTCACTGATGACTTGAAACTCTTTTTGAAAGTTGTCACCTTGGACTATTTTCGTCAACTCCAACTTGATATAGATAATATATTAAATTGGGGCAGGCGTAACAAACAAGAAATCAATATTGATAAATGCAATCTTTTATCGTTTACCAGAGCCTCAAAAGTGTTGTTTTTCCAATACTAGATGCATGGCAGAGTTCTGTCACGAATATCATCTGTGAGGGATCTTGGCATTACGTTTAAGAGTAAACTGACATTTATTAGCCATATAGTTACCATTTGTAACAAAGCGCTTAAAATGTTGGGCTTCGTCATGCGTACTTCCCGAGTCTTTTCAGATGTTATGGTATTAAAACTTTTATTTAATTCTTTAGTTCAAAGCAGACTTGAGAGTGGGTCTATTATTTGGGCACCACATCAAATGAAATATGGCCTTATGGTGGAGAGGGTACAGAAGAAATTCTTGAGACTCCTTTACTTGAGGTTGTATGGATACTATCCGTGGCCTTATCCAACTGACTTTCTCTTAGGCATGCTTACATACTGCAATCTGCAATTTAGAAGAAATCTTTATTTAGATACGTATTTTTTTCGACTTATACGAGGTATAAATGAGAACTCTGCCATTCTGGGCAGTGTTTACCTGTGTGTCCCTGATAACTATCTTAGAAATAGAATCCATCAGTTGTTTATTCTCCCAAGATGCAGAACCAACCTGCCACTGGTAATGCCAATTAGGAGGGCGATAACTATGTTTAACGAAATTGCTTCGGGTGTTGATATATTCCACCTACGTGAGAATGAGTTTAGGTGGACGTTGTTTTATAAATTCTTAAAATAGGGTCTGCTTAACTCATCCGGTGTACTTCCTTGTACATATCTAATTTATCTTCTCATCTATCTCTTTTTTATGTAATACTGTTATATTTATATATCTTTGTTTCTAAATGTCATGTTGTGAACGTCTTAAACTTATAATATGTAATGTCCACAATATGTTAAAAAAAAAAATTGAAATTGTAATTGAACTACTAACCAGTGGCAGATATTCATGGAGTTGTGGTGTGGCATCCGTATGCTCTATTTATTAAGGAATGATCCTGTGTTAATAAAAGAACTAGGTCAAATATTTCTCTTGTATAAATCGTATTAGGAGTTTTTTTTTATATTTGCCTGTACAGATGAAGCGTTTGCTGTAAAAACCCACATAATAAAGATAATAATATTCATTCTTGTTTTAGTATAGAAAATAAAATTTTGGCTAAGATAATAAAGGAGTTGATTTGAGGCCACAACTCTCAAGAGAAGTATATTTGTAGTATATAAGTTTTCTCTCCTGAAATAAAATCTCGAGTACACCACTAGTCTGATTACAAGTAGGATAGTAACATAGTTTCTATTAAAGTTGGTTCGGTGAAAATACCGTGTGGTTATTTTGTCCACTGCATAGACTTACTTGGAATAAGAAGCTCTACAATAAACCGAGATAGAGGTTAACTTTATCTCATAGCTTTAATAAATACTGCACCAATGTATCATGGAATTATAGGATGTGTATACATATATTTTTTTCACTTATTTAAGAATGTAACATTCTAATTATGTGCGTTCAATAATTAGAATGTTACATTCTTAAATCTTGTAAATTATTCGTTGAATAACAAAAATAGTTAATGGAGCATTATTTTTGATCAATGGTTACCAATTTTATTACACAAAAACATACAAATAATTCATATATCGTACCTCCGCAACTAAACTGCCACAAGTCCAAAGTTACGTGTTTTGAGTAAATTACTACGTTTCATTGTCTATCGTTCATAGTATATGTACCGAAAATTTCATATCTCTAAGTCATCAAATTCAAGTCAAAAATTCATTCAATATCTAAATATATTTCAAAAACACAGTAAAAAAATGCAAAAGGTAAAAACTTCAAAGCTGATTTTCTCTGTTTGACGTTTTTTTGGATTGTGGCAGTTTAGTTGTGAGGGTGCGATATTATAAGGCTTTCTCTGGTTATACTATAAATTCTTTAGTTTTAAAACTAACAAGTAAGTTGTAATTTCTATGCCACTTATTATTTAAATACATAACGTGATCGTATTATAAAATCAAATAATACAAACTATTTTTTCTGAATATTTGTTTTCATGTTATAAAATTAATAATACTGACATAAATGATTTCTGAAATCAGATTCTTTTACATAAAACCTTTTTCATATGGGTGTACTTTTAAAATATTTCAATCATACCTATCGCACAATTTTACCTTTCATTATTGTTAGATACCTGGGAAAAACCAAGCAATATCGATTACGCTTTTATTGGCACTATCAAAAAGCAATTTATTATCGTTAATTCCTCACGACAGAGTCAAAAACCAAATTCAGCCGATCATCGGCGCCGTCAAGCTTTGATTTATTTTACGAATTTCTCGAAGGCATTTTTACACCGGACGATGCAATTTTTCTGAACCTATGGAAGACGGCAACAAAATTGACGATGAATTTACAAGGCTATAATTATTTTTAATTGACCAAGTAAGTAAGTTAGATTTTTACATATCATCATCATCAGCCTGAATCTATCCACTGCTGGATGAAGGCCTCTTCAAGTTGCTTCCACTTCTCTCGGTCCTGTGCATTGCGTTGCCACGTACTTCCGCAGAACTTTATCATTTCATCGATCCAGCGGCCTCTAGGTCTACCTTGTGGACGTTTTGTACTTCTTGGATACCACTGGATGACTAGATTTGTCCAACGATTGTCTCTTCTTCGAGCTATGTGTCCAGCCCATCTCCATTTAAGGCTTTTAATAAACTTTATTACATCGCAAACCCTTGTCTGCTTCCTTATCCACTCATTCCTCTTTTTGTCCTTTCGCGTTATGCCCAGCATGCACCTCTCCATACCACGTTGTGCTACTCTAAGTTTCTGGATCTCTCTTTTACTTAGGGCCCATGTTTCACACGCATATGTCATCACGGGAAGCACACACTGGTTGAACACTTTGCGCTTTAGGCACAGTGGAAGGTCACTTTTGAAGACATTATTCAGGCGGCCAAAAGCACTCCAGCCTAGCTTTACTCTGCGAACAATTTCATCAAATATACATCCATCTATAGATACTTGTTGTCCCAGATAGATGTAGCTTTTCACCTGTTCGAGCTGAGTGCCATTGATGAGGATCTCTTTTTGGCCTGCAAAGCAGTTGAACATGACTTTCGTCTTTGTTACATTTATTTTCAAACCTACTTTGTTGCTTACTTCAGCGAGTTCCTGCATTCTGCTTTGGAGGTCTTCTGAGTCTTGCGAGAAAATTACTATGTCATCGGCAAAGCGCAGATGACTCAGGTATTCTCCATTTATGGGGATCCCTTTGTCATTCCAGTCAAGTTGCCTGAATAAGTCTTCAAGGGTAGCTGTAAATAGTTTAGGTGAGATTGTATCACCTTGTCGGACTCCTTTGCTGATAGGAAATCTGCGCGATGGTTTATGGAGATTTACAGATGCTGTTGCGCTACTGTATATATTATTGAAAATATTTATATAGCGTCCAGGGATTCCTTGTTTTCTGAGTGCGTCGAGTATTGAACATTTCTTTAACGAATCAAACGCCTTCTCATAGTCTATAAAACCCATGCATAGTGGCAGTTTGTATTCCTGGTACCGCTCTATGATTTCTCTGACGACTTGGATATGGTCCATAGTGCTGTATCCTCCTCTAAATCCGGCTTGTTCTCTCGGTTGGTTCTCGTCTAGTACATTTTGCAGACGGTTTGAGAGAATTTTTGTGAACGTCTTGTAGAGAATAGGGAGTAGACTTATTGGACGATAATTTGCTAGGTCTTCTCTGTCACCTTTTTTGTGAAGAATGACAATGCTGGCATTTTTCCATACCTCTGGGACATCCTCTTTGCATATGCAGGCTGTGAACAATTGTGCAAGTACTTCATTTGCATCCTTTCCTGCTTTTTTGAGGATATCTATCGTTAAACCGTCTTCCCCGGGGGCTTTCCCACTTTTCATGTAATTTAAAGCATGGGTTACTTCCCAGGATGTAATTTCGGGAGTATGGTCTTCCGAATTTCCATTTCTCTGAAGATCTAAGTCTATAGTCGTATTGTCAGTGTCATCACTGTAGAGATCGCTGTAGAACTCTTCAACTCGGCTTAACAAGTGTTCCCAATTTCTGACGATAGAACCATCTTTTGCTTTTAGTGCTGTGATTTGACGTTTTCCTATCGACAAGCATTGCTTGTTTTTGTTTAGACTTCTGCCTGCTTTCACAATTGCTTGTATGAGGTTTACATTGAATTTACGAAGGTCTTCTCTAATCTTCCTTCGGAGGGTTTTGCAAAGTGATGAAAACTCCATATCGTTTTGTGCCTGTTAGTATAGGTGACAAGAAATACTGGTTTGATCTCAGCACCCCACCCCATCCATATATAAAGCAGCGACAGACAGAGAAAAATAGTCTAAATCCTCAATATCATCTGATATAGAAGAATATGGCATAAAAATAAGAATAAACTTTACAAATTACAATTTCAACACGTTCATATTACAACATGAAAAAAACTTACAAATAGTATTAAACAGTAATAAAAAACAAAGAGTTTAAACAGTTTAAACAGTTAAAAAACAACAATTATAAAGTACCTACGTGGAAATATGCAGAATGAGCTAAGTTGGGCACTATTTTAAGAATTTACAAAATAATCGTCGTAGATTTTTTGGTTTCCACCATGTGTCCTTCTTTCATCGACGTTTTGGGCTCGTTGCAGAGGCCATTATCAAGAGATGAGACATTATCAAGAGAGAGAAATCCAAAAATCTACTACGATAAAAAACAACCGTGAAAGCCTCAAACATTGCAACATATTCTTTATCTAAACTCATCCTCACGTAGTTGTAATCAATATATTTCAAGGGTTTGTTTCTTGAAAATCTTCCAATATATATGTTTTATTATAAAATTCTATCATAATCAATAAAATTAACAATCCCTATGATTATTATAAATCAATATTTTTGGCAGTGACCACTCTCTTTCACCACAATAACGTTTAATAATACGGATTGGACATCTTCTTTAGAATTAAAAAAAAAAAAGTTTACAGAAAATTAAATGAATTGATTTTTTACCTATTTCTGAATAATCCTTGGAATAAAATAAAACTTACATCATTTTCAAAAGCTTTAGAAAAATACATATTATTAATATTCCAAAAAAGTCTTGGACTTTGAGGCATTCAAATATATCTACATCTTTTAATTGAGTATTCTTAACCAGTAACTATTAAGCAATCGAACCAAGTTAAATAATGGTTTTTCACGAACTATGTTATGTATTATCTAATAAATTATGAATGCATTATGGTTGCATTTGTAATGTTGTGACGAAATGATTGTGATGGTAGAAGGGGGGGTTGTTAGGATGCCAGACACTAACCTTATTGCTGTTGAGGCTGGCTCCATGGTCTGGTTACACTAGCACAGTATTGTTTGTTGGATTACTCGTTACGTGGCACTTGGCGATCCACTTTTAATAAATGAGGTTGGAGGAGGAATGATAAGCGCTGGTATCACGGCTTTCCAGGTATTCAGAAATATTGCTTAGCCTTAGACGATGGTCACACTATATCAAGCTGATCCGGCCGTGGTCCACGAATAACTTTTGGATCAGTCTGTATAATCGAATTTAATCATTAAACGACGACTTAACTGTAACAAACCTAGGTGCATCCACTGTTTTGAGATATTGAATTAAACTAATTTTCTACAATCACGGTTGACTGATGATCCGTAACTGCTGGCCGCCTGGTCTTTCGACAATATCTGAGGTTTGAGATAGGTGGGAAAGAGCTACAATAATTGGCCCAACCACTTTATTACAAAGTTGAAATTGAGAATAATATGAATGAAAAAATATCGCTGCGTCAAGCTTAACTGAATTGGATCGTTGGGTGTAATATTTTCATTGATATGAAAGCTGCGTAGATACAAACCATGCCCCTTCTTGCAGAACTAATGGGCCAAGTGTAAGAAATACCCGGCGTGTTTTCTCCCTGCCCCGACCCTGCAATACAGGGAGGAGAAATTGTGATAATAAAAAATAATGAAGCATCATCTGCCTTTATAACGGCCAAGTACGCTCATACTTCTTGGTTCTGGATAAAGCTAAAGGGATCATCGTTATTGAACAGTGGAGTACAAAATTTAGCCAATTTTATGGTTTGGTTATGAACAATATACAATTTATTTACCCCACAAAGTTGTGTTCTACAAACGTCCCTCACCTTTTGGTGTATATTTAATTAATTATTATTTATTTATAGTAAAAAATAAAGTGTTAAATTCTATTATAAAGCAGATAAGTATATTATAATAAATTATATAAAATCTACAAATTGTTTATAATAAACACCGTTATACATCAAAATATGTGCCCTTCATTACCTTATGTGTGCGAAAAGAAAATAATATATAAAAGTCTGAAATCACTATTTTTCAGAAGAGCTTAAAGAGAAATATTAATTTTGTATTAATTTCTATGTCAACCTAGGAGTAATGATATATAGAGAGAGCGACTATTTTTCGGCAAAATGAAGCCATGTTTCTTGCATATATAATGCATATTAGAACCTCGATTTAATTATTATCAGCCTAACTATGAAACGTTATACCCACCGTGTTGCTTCTCAGTTCGGCTAGCAAATTTAAACACAACGTAGTTAACCATATGCTTTACTAAAATGAATAAAAATAATTACCACTAACTTTATATTAAAAAAAAAAAATCAGCAACACGTGTTCGAGTTTTAAATGAATGTAATCAGTCAAATCCATATGATTTATCGGCTAGTTTAGAAAAAATATTTAATTCAGCCGTAGAAATTCTATCTTACTCTAACGCAGGGGTCGGCAAACTCTTGAACCAAAAGAGCCAAATATGAGCAGCACGACGGTTTAAAAAAAATCGAAAGCCATTCGTATATTTTTATAAATATAATTTATTTAAATGAATTAATTACATTTTATAATTGTTTATTTATTAAGTGAATAATATTTCCCGAATAAAACTAACATAAATATATGTTTTTTATTGATGAAATTATAAATATAATTGTTACAGAATATGAATTACACACAATTTTCACATATTCCTTAAATCTAATGTGAACAATGGCCTTCCTTGCATTTCTTTTGAGAGTTTCTGTATATATGGTATGTATGTAACTTGTTTTTATTTCAGGCGTGACTCCAAATTCTCTTCGGTTATTTGGTTTCTCTAAATACGCTTTATATTGTTCATGTTTGAAAATGATTGTTCACTTACATATTATGTTGACTCGAATATAGTAAAAATAGCATATACAATGTATTGTTTCAACTGGTCATATGACTTCATAAAAGTTATTCCATGTATTAAAAAATCACAGTATCTTTTAGAGCGCACCAAATTGTGTTGTAAAATTAAATTGCATTTTCTCTCTCCAAATCTTCAATTTTGGTGGCAAGACCTACAAATTTGGAGCTCCATAACTGTTTTTTCGTTAAATCCACCAATAAAACTGTATTTCAAAAGTGCTGTTGTCAATATCAAATGGAGAAAAAATTAATTTGTCGACTTTTGCAATGGGCTGATTTAAAACAAATGCTAGGGTTTGTTTACTATTTTTAAATTCTTGGAATCTCTGCATAATAATAATATACTAGCTGAGCCAGCTGGCTCTCGCCAGTCTGTCTCGCTAGGTCTTGCAGACGGCTTGGCGGTATTGGATATTAATATAATTGTGAAGTATGCATAGGCGGCGCCATAATTTTCCCTTCGTCATAGATTTTCATTCACCTCAGACAGTTTGATATTTCGCTGATTTGTCAGTTTTACGATTTGCAAGTCGTCACTGCCGATATAAATTCGGGGTCATATGCGTTGTCTATTCTGGAGTCTGGCCTTTACAATATCGTCTGACACCACTTCAGACTGATAGGCCTAGCAGAACAGCTGGCAATCGCCGATTGCTACTACTGACATTTTAATAGAATATACCCAATATGTATATATATTGCACTTTCTCATTCATTCTTATTTATTTTCGTTAAATTAAGAACATACATTACACGTCATCTTGTTGGTTAGTTTTTTATAATTCATTAAACCTTGCCTAAACCAAACAATAGTAGTTAAAATATTATTATATCTATTAAATATCCAAAATGATGTATGATTTAATGGCATAATTTTAAATATTTTATAGACAGATGCGTATTATGGCTTGGTTTCCCAGGGTTTAATTGAATTTAAAAAACTAACCAACAACATGACGTGTAATGTATGTTCATAGTTTAACAAAAATAAATATGAATGAATGAGAACACTATCTGTAAATTGTAGTCTTAGTTAAATGTAAATAAATACGTATAACTAACAACGCTTAGTCTGTACTATCTATGGTGGATCCACCCTACCTCCACCCATCGCCACTGCAGGATAGTCTTATTTTTCATACATTTAGATTATTGCGATATAATACGTTTTATTTATTCAATGGGATCACCTTAGATTGCACCCACTATTTCTTATAATAAGTCTTTTAAGATACTCGTAATTACCACTCTGAAGGGGTGTGTCCATATGCTTTGCTTAGGAGCAAAAATGGTACTTTATTTTAAAATTCGTAAGTTCTTAATATACTAATGAATAAATTTCAACATGCTAAAATTATTATTTAACAAATTATCTTTGTGGGGAAATAAAAAAAATATTATTTTTATCATGTACAAAAATGGAAAAAGAAACAGGTAGGTACTTACTTATTGTACCTAATTGTGTCGTATAAAGGTCATAATCGACTATATTTGACTATAAGTATATATTTCACTAAGAAGAAATAAAAGATGAAATAGCAAACAACATGCATAATATCATTATCAAAAGAAACATTATTGCAATTTAATTTTTATTAATATTAATAGTTAATAATGATATAAAAGAAGAAGAAAGGTTACTGTAATTTTATATGTAATTATTATTATAAAATATATACCTAAACATTATTAATGTTTAATTACTTGTATTAAACGTCACATGAATTTCATTTACCAACGAAATGTAAAAATAATACAATTATTACTGAATCACGATAACTACCTATCTATTTTATATGGAAGTGTGTGATACTTCGACGTTGATCTGACAATAGTATATATCTGACATTTATAGTCAATTTTTCAGGGGGTTCAAAAAACTGTTTTTGTCGGTATCAGTATTATTTTTATTTTTCAAGTGAAATGATTTAATATTAGTACTAAAACAGTCATTTAAAGATGTATGAAAATTGTAATGTCATAATAAAATAAATCACGCAGATAGATAATATTTTTTTTTAGTTTATAGACACTTCGATGCATATAGACACTATTTTCCACGTCAAATTTGAGCATTTTAGGATTTTTTTCGTAGAACAATAATATTTCCATTCGATCCGTCACCATTTTGTACAAAATATACCAATAACCTAGAATTTGCCAAAACTGCAGATAGATACTATTGTCAGATCACAGTCGACTTACTATAATATTGAGAAGAGCGTAATATGTACCTATATAATGTAGTTTCTTATTTATTAAGTCTGAAATTATTCAATTTATTGATGGAAATATTAAAATTATCTTCATCTTACAATAAATGTGTTGATTGAAATTGATTATTTATGGGTGCTAATAGAAATGTCACATTTTTTCGATTACTTATTCCTGCAAATTCTAAATTTGAAATCTGATACGTCAAATAAACTTGTTTTGCGAAAGAAAACAAATGACAATCTAAGTCTCTTAGTTTGACAGATAAAAAGCAGTGACATGGTTTTAGATTATATTTTCGTAGTAATTAGTGAGGAAATATGTATTTATTTTGTGTTAAAACTCAAGAATACGCCAATGCGCTACTTACAGATTTGAATAATTTTGTGGAATATTAATTTAGATATTTTGCAATATTGATTATATAAAAAGTATTAAACGACATTATAATCAATTTGAGGTACACGGACTGCAAGATGCGAAATTGTATGGTGATGGATATAAAACGCGATTTAAAAACGATAGTATCTGTGATTGTGTCAAGTTTTATCAGATTGTGCCCAATTCAAATGGAAGTAGATTCGGGACTCTAAAAATTGAAGTGAATTCCTTTAATAATCAACAAAACGGTGTTTAAATAAAAAAGTTGACGTATTTTCCAAAATCTCTTAGGATAATAATATATAGGAGATTCCCTCATATTTAATATATCTGTCCTGAAATATTCAATGCTAATAAGGGCATTATTATTACCAGAGTTATTAATAGTATTTTCAAACTCTATTTATATTTTCTGTTTTATTTGTGTATAAAAATCTTAAAATGTTATTTTATTTAGGAATATTTTGCACTGTATGTGTTGTACTTGACTCTTTTGCATTAAAAAAAAGAGATATAAAGTAAACAAACAATCACACCTTTTTGCATCAAGCATCACGGAGGAATAATTAGGCTCGCGATAATGTCATTATAATATAATAAGTGTACATATCAATGGCAAAAAATAAAAGTTGTGAATTGGGAGTTTGGCAAAAAAGAGCCGCACGTCAATACCCAAAGAGCCACGTGTGGCTCGCGAGCCGCGGCTTGCCGACCACTGCTCTAACGCATAGAGCGGAGATATAAGCGTATCGAGTGCTTACTCACTCGCACTTATAGTTCGTTTTTGTTCAGGCCTCGATGTCAATCTATATATTATTGTTTCTGTGTGAATTTTACTATTTAAAAAAAATTAAAGTTTTATTCACAATATGTCAAATTTTTCAAGGATTTGTCACGTTTTTTTCATGTTTTATGTTTTCTATCACTTTTTACGCACAATTTTTGCCCCTTTCCTTTATATCCAGAGATTTTAAATTCTGTGTGTTTTAAATTAAAGTTCTAATACAGTGTCAATTTTATAATAATAATTATATGATATTAAAATTTAGACCGGAGGGTGGAGGGTGGAGCCCTACTAGTAAACTATCATCATTATATTATTAATATTACCTACTTAATCCACGTGATCTTGACGCAACCTTAGAATCCATCTAAGTGGATACCTACCTACAGCATGTATATAATATACCTACAGAAGAATGATTATATAAAAATATGACCATTCGTTTTTATATATAAAAATATACATAATATATTTTTGCGAATATTGCTTATTAGCTATTGACACAATTCCAAATCATAGATTAACAACGATATATTACGGAAATAGGTTTCTACTAACAATTCTAAATGTGCAGCTAATATCTGCTTCTCGCAATATACCTATATTATATCAAAATTATTGGATAAATCTAGTTACTTATTGGTTAACAGTAGACATAAAGTTTCTAAAATGAATACTTACGCAGAGTCCCCTGGACTGAGGAAATAGTTAAGTTCTATGGAGTTATGCGGTACCACAATGTACAGTATTAAGAGGAATAGGATCAGCTTGGATATGCTATCATCCGACACTGGATTGATCCAGACTGACAACGATGATTATAGTGTACCTGCTAGTACACTATAATCATCATTTACTAGGATTTTGTAGAATATTCTTCTCAGCATTTTAATGCTTACGTTATAAAGGTACGACGTTTCTGCTTCTTCTCGTACAACCCATTATTCTGATCAATCAGCTACCATCAAGGTAGTCTTCACTCTATCATCTGCTACTGGGAAAAGTTACATAGAGCTGCTTTCGTACCTCGTACGTCCTCTGCCAAATTTACAGTTAATCTTTGGATAACGAGTTGGTTATAATACTCTACTTTTTACTTTTCATAATATCGCTGTTTCCTAATTTCCATTAATTTGAGGATCTTAACATTTGTCACCCAGTTAGTTCAGGAAACTTCGAAGGTGCATAGATCAGAATAGAAAAAAAGAATTAGAAGGAAATAACAGCAAACTATACGCAGTCGTAGGTCTAAGTTGACGTCTCAATTGCTAAGAAGGCATCTAATTTAGAGAAATTTATTCTATATTATTTCAAGTATTGTTTTTATTTCTTTAGATTGGTCTCATTTCTCGTTGACACTATTGTCCCTAAATAATAATGGTTCTTATATCACACATTCAATCAAGTCGCTGTTAATTAGTTAGTTTTTTGTATCGCTATGATGTTTTTAAGAATTTAATATAAGCTATTAGCATAAACTCGACTCATTTGTTGAGAAAAGGATTAAAAAATGAAAACGTTTTGGGGTTGATTGTATTGAGACTGGTAAGCTGTTGTGTGTATTTACTGAATAAATAAGAACAATGACACGTGCGAAGTTATTACTCGGTGAGAGATGCTCAGTCCGAGGCGCGGTGATAGAGAGTGTATTTCCACATAAATTGTGATTCGTTTATTTTTGAACTACTCAAATGCTGAACATAAATTCGGTAAGCTATTAAGGACGCTATTAAGGCGCTGACTGTCACATTTCTGCAATCCCGCAATGTTTGTTGTTAAGGCTTGGGTTAGTAACTCTCACAAACGTATGTCACAATTGAAGAATGTACTGAATGTAAATGAAGTGATATATGATATGATAATGATAATGCGCTGATTATTGCGTTATTGCAATCTTGCAGCGTTGGCTGACAAGGCCAGGAGTTGTTGTCCCTCACAAAGAAATAAATATTTTTTATTTCCACGCAATTTTTTTTTACCGAGAATGTTCGTTTCGCTGGGTATACATATAATGTGTTTTGTATAAAACTACAAGTGACAATTAATACGGCAAATAAATACAGCAACCAAAATTCAAGACGTAAGGTGACCTAAAACAAAAAAAAATCGTTTGCTCTGAGACCCTGCGAATTAATTTATTTTTTTTAGATAATTTCACCTTTATTACATACCTACATAAATGCTTAAGGCGTACGTTATGAATAGCTCGAGCGCTCCGGCAATTATCATAAAACAGCAGGGAGATAAATTTTAATCATATTTTTATAAGCATAAGCCCAAAAAAGAAATTGGATGTTGTCCGACTTGAAAGGGGGAAAAAAACATTATTATTTAAGTACAAAGGAATGCTTTTTTCTTTCCGAGAACGTCACCACTTCTTTTCAAGTGCTGCTCAGCAAGAATCATCATATTATTAATATAATATATAACGTAATATTTATTATACTTTAACAAATTCAGATATTAATATGAATAATTCACCATACATGTTTTACTAGTAATATAAAAATACAGAGTTAAGGCATTCGATATGTAGCAGTAGGTACAGATGCATTCTCAAAATATCTTGTATTGATTAGTTACGAGTAGCAATTTTAATATTGACATCCTCAAAAAAACTGGTAAGAATCAAGTATCATCAAAACCACCTCTTCCAAGGGCAAACAAACGCATTGGTTTTTTCCAAATATAAAGTCGCGCATGGCAATAACCAGATTGAAACCAAACATTAGATTTCTCAGATATTAACCAAGCACGGTGGTTTTGCCTTCAAGCTCTGTCAGCTTGGAGTAATAGAATCTCCGACTTGCTTATGTGGCGAATAATTGCAGGATGTCGATCACACCCTCTGGGAGTGTCCCCATATGTTTGTTGAAAGAGAAGAGCTTCTCGAGTCGGTCCGACCCTCAGTTGGACCGTCCGGCCTTTGTGACTTGGTATCTACGGGGGAAAATTTCTCAGCTTTTAAAAATTTTGCGGCATTTTACGGCAATCTTTCTCACCGAGAATTGACCGTAATGCATTATATCGAAGTAGGAACACGCACACTCTAGTGCGCTACAACCAAGGTTTTGGGAAGTTGCTCTTGGGACGCTTTCGGCACAAATTTTAAGAGCGCCTAACTTCGTTACGCTACGGTATACGCCTGCGTAACGGATGTAGAGACGTGGCGGGTGGTGGAGGGAAAAGCAAGTATCATCAACATCAAAGAACGCCAGTACCTACCATATCATCATAATACAATGTTTTTAAATTATTAAAAATATAAACATACATATATTATATATCATCATGTATGGCACCTACAACTATTCGCAGGTCTTGGCCTCTTTCGAAAACTTCCTCCATCCTGGACGATCCAGCGCCGACACTCTCCAGCTGTTTTGACCGAGCATTTTTAAATCTCCCGTGGCCCAGTCCAGCCATCTCAATTTCGGCCATCCAGGTTTTTTCTTGGGGATCGCGTACATAACCTGCCTTGCTAGTATATCCTCCGGAATTCCATGCACGTGACCGATCCAGCGCAATCTCTGCATCTTTAGATGTCGCGTGATCTTTTTGCCCCAATAAAATGTGTACAGTGACTCATTATTTGATCTTGACGAGCAAATGTCACTTTCTTGAACAGTCTCAAAGATTCTACTCTTCTCAAAACTCTTCTCTCAAAGATATCCATATTTTTACCACGTTTTTATTAACTCGTATTCTTGTTTGTCCAGTACAATTTTTTTCTTGTTTGTCCAAATCTTGCAATCGATTTTTGACTAACTTCCCGACTGGATAGACATTTGAAACTTTTAGAATATGTCATAACACGATGACAATGCATTCTTTTAATAGTTTTAGCCATCTTTAAGCAGAATTGAATTCATTTTCAGTTAATTCTGTTTTGTAAGGAAAGTTATTTCGGAAAAAAATCGTAAAAAGTAAAACACTATTATTGGTTGCTATGGGGGTCCTAGCAACCAAATTATTAATATACACCTGCATTACTATGGAAATCAATATGAAATGTCAAAATGACATTTCAGTATTATATATTTATTCAGTATTTCTATCAAGTACAAAAAAAGTATTTATTATTATATAGAATTGTCAAGTTTATATGATTCAACAGAAAATTTAAAAACGTGGTATATAAAAAGCTCTTTTTATCTTGTAATTATTATCTCATCATGTTTGCTGAGTGCCCAGTATTCTAACATACAAATGGCTACGGGAATTGATAGTGTAATTAACTTGTTATTTGCATTTGAAAAGCGATTAGAAAAAACACAAATTTGTGCATCCTGTAATCAAGGTGCAGGAGAGTTTTATATAAGGTTTATTTCGTTTTGTTCTTTTAAAGGGTTTGAAGACCAAAATAGCACCTTTTGACGAGTGATTCGGCAATTATATAATAATATTTATGTTAATATATGTATAATATATTATTATATAGTATATTTTCTAAGAACACTACAACAGGTCATTAGCGACAATTATTACAGTAGTATATTTAGTAATAGAAGAGATCACAATCTTAAACTTTGAGAAAATCACATAAATATATTGTGACCTCACCGTGATCGAACTCGGGGCCTCCGGATGAAAGTATAACGCCTTGCCCAGATAGTTATTCAATGAAAGATCAATAGTAATTCTGGTAGAGGAAAACGTCGAAAACATCCGTGATCAGCCCCACCCAACTTTCCGAATAGAAGGTGACAAAGAAAAGATCACCCTGATGTTAGCCGACCTTCGATTTGGTGTGGTATAAGCTAAAATTTCACGATGAAAAGGCTATTTTGAGCTTTGAAATGGATCATCCCAGCTTATTAATAAGAACGTGTGAAAATTGAAAAGATTTCAGATTGAAGAAGATTATTCGAAAATATTAATACAAATTACTTTTCTTCGATTTTCTTATTATTTTATTGTGCACTTACTAACTAACCTATTCGAACCTAAACGTACATAAATATGAATTATTAGAAAATTGAAGTAAAATTCATACTACAAATAATACTTTTCAATATGGAAGCTATTTAATTATACTCAAGTAATTGTTGAAAATATTTTCAGTATGTAGTCTACATAATATATTTTTTCAAATGTGCAAATACTGTGTTTGTCAATGGCGAAGACTCCATACTAGGTGATTATTTAAAGCCTAATTTCTTAAAAAAATATGTTTTAATTGCATATTGCCATATTTATATAATCACTTGATTATTTTATAGTCTATGTTTGTCAACAACAGGTGTCGCATATGTAGGAATATATTACACAGATTAGAAAACAATCTGCAAAGATTTAAGAATATATACCTCAGCGCGTCATCTGTCTTGATGTAAATATATGTCGATTATTTATCCAGGACTTTACGTCACGAAACCTCAGTCAGTCTATTGAATTGTATGAAATATGGTAGGCTCCTATCGCAGAGCCTAAAACCTTCGCGCATAATATTGTTGTCATGACTGCACTTTTTCCAAAATCATTATTAATTATATAATTCAAAAAAATAATTTCTGTGGCGTTTAATAAATATAATATTTTTAAAAATAAAAATAAATTATATCTTATGATTTTTGATGTGTATGAATGTTTAAAAAAATACATAATTTAAATTCATCGCTCAATTTTATGTTATTATTGAGTTTTTGAAGTTTCATTGAATTAGAGTGTCATTGTTATTAGTGTGTACCTTATCATTAGTAGTAATTTCGTAATGTATTATCTTGTTATTTCTTGTAAGTATACCTGGCAAGTTTGCTCTTTTTCTCAAACCTCCACAGCCTTCCTCTTTCCAAAAGTCACCTTTTACCACTGGTTGTATATAATAATTATGTATTTCCGTACAGTGAAGATTGCACCCTGATTGACATCGGACAGACAACAAGAATTTCAAATATTGGAACGCATAATATTGCAAAAGTTTTCGGATAATTCGAACAAGATTATTTATCTAATTTTCAAACAATTTTTAAATTGACATCTCGATAAAAATATAATTATAAATTAAATGATTTTTTTTGTCAAAATTAACGTACGCACAAAATATAATATGGAGATAATATTATTGCGATCGTCCATTACTCAGCACAGAAGTACGTCATATCGACGTTAGTACCCCCCTCTGTAATTTTCATCCCTTATAAAGGTGGTAGCTCAATGGCGCTGCCAGATAAATCTTAAACCACAGCTCTGAGGTTACCAGGCGGAGCTTACCAGAATTCCAAATGTACCAAAAATACTGCGGACCTTGCTGATAGGGTTACCACATTTTGACACGCTGCCACGGGCGCTTTTACGTTTATTTTATCACCATTGTTCTTGTTATTATACTTATTAATACGTAGGTATATGTATTATCATGGTAGTTTTAATTTTTTTATCTCTTTTTATCAAGCATGTTATTTTGTATAGGTACACGTTACATTATTCTTCTTAGACCTATAATAATAATATATCATACAAAAGCATAGTAATTAAAATGGATTATATTTCCGGATAAAATATTGTCAATCCAAAAATAACGATATCAATATGGTTCAGAAAACAGAATATTAAACGAAGATATTAGTTTCAAATACGGTAACAGTCATTTTTACTTTTTTAAATATATTTGTCGAGTCATAAAATATCAAATCCAACTCCGTTTACTAGTAAAATACAATTAAACCGGAAGTAGTCGATTATATTCATCAGCCGCCATTTTTTATATTGTACGACTAACTTTAAACAGGATTTTTTATTATTTTTTTTTTGCTTTTTGCCTTTTTAATTGTTTACTTGATAACTGTTATACTTACTTAATAGTTGATGACTCCATATTATTAGGGTAAGGTTGCTATGATTGGACCACTTAACTTTGTGATGGTGTAACTCATCAAATATTATTGATAAAATAAAAAAAATTGTTCATTTCAATGTATTATTTACTTTATTATATATACACTTAGGATCAGTCCAATAAAATTAACCATTTTCAAGATTTAACAGGAAAACCAAATTTTTGTTTGTTGCCGTCTTTGGACCGCATGCTCCTTGATTGGACCACTAAGTTTCCATCATTGGACTTTGAAAAAATAATAATAATTTACACACGTGGTCCAATCAAGGTGCTTTATAATAATATTTTATAAAAATGAAACAAAAGCATTCTCCGATTCTTCATGGGCTATCACAAATTCATAGTCAGAAAATACATTTTTATGCAGAGGATAAATGCCTGTCTTCAGAAAGCCATTTGCAGCCGTATCGACAGAAGCAGCCCTGGAATAGGCTTTTCCAAAGAGCATAGATATTTGAAATGTCGTCACACATCTCCCAGGGTTTTGACGAAGCCATTTTTCGGTTTCATCTATGTAATAACTACTCAGCTGCTTATAAAATGACACATCAGTTTGTGGAATGGAAGTGAAAGTATTACTACACCATATCTCTTCGCATATCTATTGCATCCAAGTTTTTGGTGTGGCTTGTGTGACCGTCCAGTTGAATACACGCCGAGCATCGTTAATGTCATGCATATCCATAGATGTCTGAAGTTTATCAAAAAAATCTTTAATTGTAGCTTGATTAAATCTGGTAGCTCTGTTGAGTGAAGTAGCTCTCGGTTGTCGTAGGCTCAAGTTTGGACGCAGCTTCATAAACCCGTAATACCATTTCTTTCCTGCAATTCGCTTTTCTTTATTAAATCTATTTATATTAATTTGCTCAGCAAATTGAAATGCCAATCGCCTGACATCTACTGGAGTGATACCATACAAACAACTTTCAAGCTCGAGAATGTATTCGCAAAGCTGTCTCTAATAATTCTAATGGTAGGTCACCTTCGGAACCAACTATCTGAATTTCTTATTTGACTTTTAGATTGCTTCCATCTAGTCTTCGTTTGGAACTCCAAACATTCGACTTGCCTTGTTCAAACCTACTTCTTTTTTCCTTAATGCCTGTAATGCCAATGACATGCTGGGCTCATTCCAGGTATAGTATTACCTCTCTTCGCCATTATGGAATGCAAAAAGAATATAATGTGAAAAATGTTATAAAATCGTTCCCATGATTGGACCGGTCCAATGGTAGAGGTTACCCATGGTCCAATGATAGCAACTACGGGTGCTGTCACAAAAACAAGTTTCACAAAAAAACCAAAGTATTAGCGTAACAACTATTATCATAGTTGCAAATAGTAATAAATTACCTAACATAATTGATGTAAGTACAACCAAATATAGTTAATAGAATCATACTTACATTCGTTTTAGTTTTACTTGATTGTTATATTTTATGCACGATGAATACACCAACGAACGTGACTCATTTACCACATCCAAGACGAGACTGAAAGAAGAGAGGCGCGGAAGAGGCATGGAAAGCTTGCTTTGTGAGGTCACTGATGGTTTCTAACGTCTTTTATTTCTGATATACCTACGTGGTCCAATGAAAGCACTGGTCCAATGATCGCAACCTTCCCCTATGTTTGCAAAAATAAAATTTTCTATTGTGCTTGACGAGTTTTTTTACGATTATCTCAAAATGGCGTGATATGGAACTTACAGACTATGAAGCAGCCAATATTATTTAACCTTTTTTTAATTATTTTAGTTTTATTAAATTTACATCAACTTCATTTTAGAATGTAATAAAGTAATTCTACGAGGTGAAACGACGACGGATTACAAATTAAATACTAATTGGTTGCACTTTTTGCAGTGGACTGTATAATTTTACGGTGATGTGGATTCCGGATCTAGGGATGGGGGCGATTTAACAGAATGCCAGACACTGTCCTTTATGATGACTCCGTGGTCTGGTTGCACTGTCACTTGCGCGTTATTGTTTGTTTGGGTTACCCGGTACTCGGGACTTGACGGTTCATTGTTTATGGATGATATGTGAGGTGAGGTTAATGAATGATGATGATAGGTTGTGTGAATGATGAGAGCCGGTATCACAGCTTGCCAGGTATTCAGAAGTATCGCTTGTACGACGGTCACACTATATCAAGCTGACCTAGGCTAGCCGTGGTCTATGAACAACTTCTGAATGATACTAGTTTGTTCGCTGAAGCTGACTACGCACAACGGCTGTCTTGAAGTCACTCTTTTTGAGTCACGCTGTAGGTAAGAAACGATGGTGAAGTTTAACAACTTGCTCACATCCGCTTGCTGCCTATTTATTGAGGTAACTGAATGTTATTTGCATCACGGTCTATAATGACCCATGACTGCCGGTCACTTGGTCTTCTGACAATAATAATACTGGGATTTGAGGTAGGTGGGAAGTAAGGAACCACTAATATATTATGCAACATTCTTTATATTATGTGAAAATAATATACTAAATACAACATTCTCTTTAATTTAGTACTTTCTTAGTTCGAACAAGGCTTGAGAGCGGGACTATTGTTTGGGCTCTGCATCAGTTGAAATAAAGTTTTAGTCAGGGCCGCCGCAAAGGGTGAGGCCGCCTGTTTGCCAAAAACTGCCTCTTTTGGTTAGAAATAGTCCACTAATAGACTAGCTTAATATTGATTATAAATTCATAGATAATTATCTAATTATTAATTCTAGCCATTATTTAGTACAGACACAGTCACAGTAATAAATTTGAATATTATGTAACGCTAGCCAAAGCAGTTTTTTTTTTTTAAATAACTAGCAATATTTGTAACTAATCAGTTGAGAAATGGTCTAAAACGATCGTGACTACGTGACGCGCAGATTGTGCAAACGACGCGTGATGAACAAAACATAATTTGTCATAAAAATTCAACATGCGTCCATTTAATGTTATGTTTATTGTTATAATATATTCTAATGGATTCAAGCTCTGTACTATTCCATTTAAGTCGTTTTTTGCGACCCTGTTTTCGCCTTTCGGCATCTTCAGGCGTCGTGTACACTCACCAAAGTTAAACACACACTGACAACGAACACTCTTAACTATGTGTATGGATAATGTATGGATGAGGATTTAGGTATGTATATGTTTGTATATACATATATATTATTTAGGTGAGTTATATTATATATTATATGAATGCACAATGATTTATTATATCTTAATGGACCAGAATCATCCTTTTCTTTATTTTACTGTGTAATGAATACAGCATTCAAATGCAGTAAAAATAACAATTTAAATATAGGATAATGAAATTTGTTATTCGTCTCCTGAACATTTGACATTTGGTATATTCGACAAACCAATCGACAGCGACGAAATTGCTTCGGATATTTATATTTTCTTAAATCGATTTTTTTCGATTAGAATTCTTAAAATGAAACTTGTAAAAGAATTGTGTATTTATAATTTATTCAAGAATTATGATGATTGCAATGATAATATTAACAATAAACTAAAACCGTTGTATATTAGAGTATTAAGTATTTTGTTAATATTTGTATTTACCACAATCGTTATAATATAGATTTATTTGCATTTGATTATTTACAAATGCATTTTGTGCGTTTCTTTTTGTTCATAATAACCTTAATATTTTTTTAAAGTTAAATAAATACTATTATTATCCAATGGATTAGCACTGGCAACCCTAATCAGATCAGATTCACTGTGGAAGGATTATGCAAACTTGCACCAGATAGAAATAAATGCCCAAATAGAATGGATTATTTGCAGTTAACCTTCCGAATTTTCAAAATTCACACTCCAAACTCCTCAGCAAATTACGAATTTAATAATATGTTTTACCTAGATACTGTAGGTATAAATTATAAATTTATTGTTTTTTATATTAATTAATCTTAATGTATTGTATTTATATGAGTTACGACATTATTCTTCATAAGAAAGGAGACACTGAAGATCTGAAAAACTATCGACCAATTAGTCTACTGCCAATTCTGTATAAAGTTTTCACGAAAATACTCTCAAACCGTCTCGAAACAGTTCTAGACGAGAACCAACCAAGAGAGCAAGCCGGATTCAGAAGAGGCTACAGTACTATGGATCATATACAGGTTGTCAGGGAAATCATAGAGCGCTACCAGGAATACAAACTGCCATTATATCTTGGTTTTATAGACTATGAAAAGGCGTTTGATTCCATCAAAAAATTCTCAATTATAGACGCCCTTAACAACCAAGGAATTTCCAGACGCTATGTAAACATATTTAACAGTATATACAGTGATGCCACAGCATGCGTGAAACTCCACAAACGGTCGTGTAAATTCCCCATTAACAAAGGTGTCCGGCAAGGTGATACCATTTCACCTAAACTATTCACCGCTACTCTTGAGGACTTATTTAGGAAACTTGATTGGGAAGAAAAAGGTGTTCCAATTAATGGGGAGCATACTCTCACAAAACCCGAAAGACCTCCAAGGTAGAATGCAAGAACTCGCGGATGTCAGTCAAACGGTCGGTCTAAAGATAAATGTCTCAAAGACAAAAGTGATGAAGAACTGTTTTTCGGACCCTGCGATTATCTGTATTTCTGGCACCCAACTCGAGCAAGTCAGCAGCTACGTCTATCTCGGACAGCAGGTGTCCATAGACGGAAGCATGCACGATGAAATTGCTCGAAGAACAAAGCTGGGATGGAGTGCTTTCGGACGTCTGAATATTATCTTCAAGAGTGACCTACCATTATGTCTTAAGCGTAGGGTGTTCAACCAATGTGTGCTACCCGTGCTCACGTATGGCTGCGAGACGTGGACCCTCAACACGAGAGATGTCCAAAGGCTAAGAGTCACACAGCGAGGCATGGAGAGGTGCATGTTGGGCATCACGTGAAAGGATCGTAAGAGGAACGAATGGGTTAGGAAGCAGACAAGAGTACGCGATGTAATAGACGTTGCCAAACAGCAGAAATGGAGATGGGCGGGGCACATTGCTCGCCGAAAGGACGGCTGGACAAATGCTGTCATCCAGTGGTACCCAAGGGGTACGAAACGGCCACAGGGTCGCCCTAAAAGCCGCTGGATTGACGAACTGGTAAAGTTCGGCGGAAATACGTGGCAGCGAACGACACAGGACCGAGAGAGTTGGAGAAAGCTTGGGGAGGCCTTCATCCAGCAGTGGATTGACCCCGGCTGATGATGATATATATATGTGGCGATCATGCTACTCTGCATTAAATTAGTGACACACTTTAATATGTAGGTTTTGTTAATAAAACAAAACATTAGCTTTACTATTTTTCAGCATTTTCTCAATCATGACTTGATCAGTAGTGTTTGTTTGCATTGAGAATTACGACAATACCTATGGTAATTTTATATGTACTGCATTAATATAAAATAAAAAGAAAAATCTATGTACTCAACTCATCGAGTCCGTCACGAGACGCGAGTACTTTTATTGTCACGACTTTTTCACTCGAAATAATACATTTATTATTCCACTTGAATTAAGTCTCTCGGTGCATTCTTATAATTATTAATATCGATCTCATCAATACATCATTACCTCGCGATTATAATCTCACATCTCCATCTTTATCACTGTATTCAGTGTATTATTGTATCAACCAATAAACTTTCATCTCAACAACCAAGCAACAATGACCTCCTCTCTACCGTCACCTTATCAAACCGCCAAATATAATATTATTTTGTCCAATCAGTGGTAGTTTTTTTTAAGCAGAAAGTACCAAAATCTTAATGCTCATTTTTCACAATCTGAGTGTGAAAAATTTATCTCTGTTTTAATATACTGGCGATATAACTATTAATTGCAATAATGTAAACACTGAATTTTAGTTCCTATGTAGGTACATACATTTTATTAATCTAGTATTAGTAAGTATAGTTTCTTCTGTGAATACCATTTATTATTATATTTGTCTTTATGGAAGTCACGTATTGAAATTATTCCATATCTGGATTGAAATCTTACTTTTAAATAAAATGTGTTTTTGAATTCACCGGATAAACTCAAAAGATGAATTAACCACACACTATCATTCTAAAAATATTATAAAATATAATTTGAAGATTTTTTTTCTAGAAGACGGATACGAATTTAATATACGAAAGAATAACCGTTTAAATGGACTATTAGAACCAACGCTAAATTAACTGAATCTCATTTAGTATTGCTGTGGTTCTATTCTGTACTTATCGACCGCTAAAGTGATAAATATTGTCACTTTATCATATCTACTTATTAAGGTATTATAATTGTTAAAATAAATTAGCCGTATTTACAGTTAAAACTGTTTATCTCACTCTTAAGTTAACACTGCCAAGAGATTTGCTGTTAAAACATAGCACTGTAACAATTACAACCAATTTATTGAAATTGTTACAATAAGTGCTAATATTTCGATACAAACCTACCCTAGATAGCTGCCGTAGAGCACAACTGGCAGTCTTGTGTAAGTATATAATTGACGCGCTGATTAATTTGTAGCAAAATTCGCATTATTAAACCCCTCAAGTTTCAGATATCGCAAGAATTTAAATTATCATAATATGTATAAAAATATTGTGAAGATAAACCTTGAATAATAAATTTATTAATAATATGTTTCAAAAAATGCCTTATTATAACTCAAATATAATAAAAGTTTGCAGGTTGTTACAAAAAAAAATGGGATCACGAGTCACGACTAAAAATAGGGTGGAAACCCTTTCCCTGTAAATGTTTTCGATGTGCTCCGTCTTGAAGCGAAAGTTGTGATGCATATATATATATATATATTTTTTCGACCATGTCCGATCCTAATATGATCATATGGGCCTCCACAGAGTAGAGGTTTGTATTAACAGATTTTGTTTTTTACGAGAAATGGATGTCAGCCACTTGCTCAACCTATTAGGTCCATACCCTGACACACACAAAGGCCAGACCCAGGATTCGAACCTGAGACCCACGGCGTGATAGTCCAACGCGTATGCCGCGCGGCCACCGTGGGTGTCTTATAAATATATATATTAGAGCATATATATTATAGCATATGTATAACATAACATTTCAGTTATTATGCAATATATACCCCATGTATTAAACTGTGATGTATTCACAGCCTTTTGCGAATACGAATACCATTGTTGTCCCAACGAAAAGCGAGCGAAAGGACCTTCCGTCTATTCGTTTGTGCAGCAGTGGATATATGTCCTGAACCTTTGAAGAGATCACTTTTAGAAATGCATATCTTACCAGTCCAGACAACTTACACTGGTCAGACAGGCAGAGCTCTTTGTGTCGGCTTTGCCAAATGCTCTTTCAACTCGTTCCACTGGCCATATCTTTAGCTCTTACACTGCCCAAAGCATTTTTTGACAGCACATATTTAATAATCCTTTGATAAAATAACATCAGTGCATACATATTTATAGTCTTTGAGCTGTCAAAATCTCCGATATACTTAACAAAATAGTTATTTTACAGAAGAGACCAAAACTACGTACCCAATGATCACGAAAATGAAGGTAGATAATTACTTGGTTTATCTAAATAATAATATGTTTTTAATATTATATTCTTTTTATTCAACGAATAATTCACAAGATTTAAGAATGTAACATTCTAATTATTCTAAACACTTCTGAGAAAATATATTATAACCAATTGAAAAAATCTTTTTGAAAAAACTAAGACACTCAGCAGCATTCTTAAATCTTGTGAAGTATTCGTTGAATAAAAAAAAATAGTTAATTAAAAATTATTAGCAAGTTCAGGTAGTAAGTTACAACAAAAAATCTTGGAGAGATCCGTGACGTCGGTTAGTAATTAAAGTAATGCCTGCTTTTATTTAAAATACAAAAGCCGATCGCCAATAGTAACTCAATTTGTACAGCGCTTCCGAGAGTATTAAGAGCCATTGGTTAAAATTTGTCACAATTAAGTATGGTGCCTATAGCATAGTTGTGTATGTGCATGGGCGCGAAACCCGAGAGATGCAGGTTGGCTTACTTTTTTCAAATAAATTTTTTCCATAATATATTTTCTGAGAAGTATTTTCAAAATTATGTATGTTAAATAATATGTATTAGGAGATTGCCATAATCGAATGTTTATAATATCCCTGATTGATTATGATGACTACGTAAATTAGAGGTATTACTTTCTTATTAAAATAAAACATAATAAACCTGAGGTTTATACAATCTATATATATAAAACAAAGTCGGGTTAGTTACACCATTTATAACTCGAGAACGGCTGGACCGATTTTTACGATCTTTGATTTGTTGGATTTGTCTCAGCCCCGAATAGCAGAATAACTATTAAAACATCGGAAATTTTCACGGAAAAGAAAATTATGAATAAAATTAATTTTCTCATACATTTTGACATTTTGAACAATGAACCATTCGCGCATTCGAAAATAAAAGAAAATCACAAAAAATTTAAATCCATATACAACGCATCTCTGATACATGACAGAAAGAATAAACAAGAAACAAACAAACAAATGAAAGGCGTTGTGTGCATTATCTATCATTTGACAGTTGATTCAGTTCAGCCTCAGATAATCCCGAAAGACTTTGTTGTATACTCCGGCTAATTTTGGAGGAAGTTTTCCTGCCTGAATCTTTTTTACTTCTTCGACAGCGTCCAAAAATAAAGCCAAGGATAAAATTACATGATCTCATTGCTGGTAATGCTCATTATTTACCTACCAATTTCAAAATCCATCCTTCGAACTTTATTCGACAATCGATCTACGTGAATAATCGAGCCGATTACCAGCTAGGAGCGCAAATAGCTATTTCGATCGTGATTTTCAAACGGTAAGTTGCCTTCGAAGATGTTCACTTTGTGAGGTTATCAAATTTGTGATTGTGTGTGCATCGATAACTGCTTCATTATGTAATTTTGAATTATGTGATTAATTTTCCAATGCTGACAACTATTTGCTGCGATTTCGTCAATTGCTTAAAATCGAGACGGAGCGCCTCACTTTCATTCGGTTGAACCAAGCCAAACTGCGATCGGAGGAGTATATTTATTTACGCGATGCAATCAGCACCGTAGGAAATGCAGCTAATGTTGGTCGATTGACTATTCTATCAGCGATGTACATTGGTAGCCCACGTCATATGCATGAATATGCGCAAGATGCAATGACATATGTTCGTCATTACGGTCGTCCAGATCTATTCATCACCTTTACATGAAATCCGAAATGAATAGAAATTGTTGAATCTGCTACTCCCCGGACAAACATCAAGTGATCGGCACGACATCACCGTCTTCAAACAAAAAATCCTGTCGCTGATGAACTACATTGTTAAGCATCGCGTCTTTGGGAAACTCGATGCTGGATGTATTCGATTGAATGACAAAAACGAAGCTTGCCGCATGCACACATTTTTATTTGGTTAGTCGAAAGAATTCGACGAGACCAAAAAGATGACATCATATGTGCCGAGATTCCTGATCCCGAAACCGATCCAGACCTGCATGATGTTGTAATTACTTACATGATTCATAGACAGTGTGGCGCCATCACCCCCAATCACCGTGCATGGTCGACTGCAAGTGTTCCAAGCGTTATCCATGAAGTTTAGCGGCGGAGACTAACACTGCCAATGATGGTTATCCCCTGTATCGGCGTCGATCACCCAATGATAACGGTAGAACTATCACAACGAAAATGAAGTGAAACGATATCGTGGTCGACAACACTTGGATTGTTCCGTATTCGCCACTTTTTTTCAAAACATTCAAGGCGCATTACAACGTGGAGTTTTGCAATTTAGTGAATCCCATCAAATACATCTGAAAATATGTCACCAAAGGCAGCGATATTGTAGTTTTTGGCGTTCAAACTCCCAATACCAACGATGAAATCACGCACTATTAAGTTGGTCGATATGTGAGCTGCAATGAAGCGATTTGGCGTATTCTCTCATTCCCCATTCATGAACGTCATCCCACTGCTGTACATTTGGCGGTGCATCTGGAGAATGGTCAACAAATTTATTTCAACGCATCGAATGTTGCTCAACGTGCTGAAATATCTCCAGCGCCAACATTGACCAATTTCTTTTCGATTTGCCAAAGCGATCCGTTTGCACGAACGTTTTTCTACTCTGAGATGCCACGTTATTACACTTGGAACGCTTCATCGTAGAAATTTCAACGTCGGAAGCAAGGCGATGCGGTTTCTGATCATCCGGATGTGCATTCTACTGATGCTCTTGGTCGCATTTACACAGTTCATCCGAAGAATGGCGAATGATTCTACTTGCGGTTGTTGCTGGTAAATGTTCGTGGGCCGACATCATTTGAATCACTTCGAACTGTCAATGGTGTAGTGTGCCCAACATTTCGTGCTGCATATCAAAAGCTCAATTTGCTTGAAAATGATACTCATTGGGACATGACAATCGCTAAAGTATTTGTTTCTGCATCTCCAAGTCAGATACGCACATTATTTGCTATCATTATTTCGACATGCTTCCCATCGAATCCACCTAAACTGTAGAACAACTACAAGGATGACATGTCAGAAGACATTTTATATCGAATTCGTGTCATTTCAGGGAATCCTGATCTCGAGGTGAATAAGGAGATACATAACCAGGTTTTCCTTTTGATCGAAGACATGTGTTACCTCATGTGCGGCAGTTTGTTAGTCAAGTTAGGAATGCTAATGCCACATCGTGGAGTGAATTACGCTTTCAATCTAGAATTGGAACGTGAACGTGAAAATGATCGAGATGCATTGAAATAATTAGTTCGAACGAATGTACCAATGTTGAACCCCCAACAGAAGGTAGTGCACGATACGTTAATGAAGGCAATTGATGATGGAAATGGTGGCTTATTTTCCCTCGATGCGCCCTTCTTCCGGGATAGCGGCCACGTTGCTAAAAGGATGCCGAACGGCTCATTCAGCGTTGAAATTGCCGTTAAACCTTCAAATGACTGAAAAATCGATATGCAATATTGCGAAACATTCAGCAATGGCCAAAGTTTTAGTAGCAAGTAAAATCATCACCTGGGATGAATGTAGAATGGCGCACAAACGCGCATTGTGAGAAATGTTTTGGAGGCGCAATGATTCTACTATCTGGCGATTTCCGCCAAACACTACCAGTCATTCCAAGATCGACTGCTGCCTATGAAATAAATGATTGCCTCAAATCATTGCTCTGAGGCGTTATGTGAAGAACCTTCAGCTGACGACAAACGTGCGAGTTACATTGCTAAACGATCCATCTGCCGAAGATTTCTCTAAACAATTTCTGACTATCGGTAACGGCCGTGTTCCTGTCGACGAATCGAACGGATTGATTTCGTTTCCGCTGAATTTTTGCAATTTTGTGTCAACAATTGGTTGAGTGAACGAGCAATTCTTGCGGCAAAGAATAAAGATGTGGATCACTTAAACTTCACAATTCAAAATCAAATCTATCTTAATATGTAAGTGCTCGGCCGTAGTAATTTGCGGGCGCGGTGCGGTGGCGTCTTGCGAAACTCAATCGTATAGCCATGTGTATTATGCCCGAAAAAAGACACTGTCTACGAACATTTTACACACGGTTATACGTTTGAGTTTCGCAAGATGCCGACGCGCCACCCCCGCACGACCACTACGTTCTTGCACTAACAAACGAAGACGAAGCAACCAACTAGCCAACTGAATTTTTAAACTCATTGGATCTTCCTGGCTTGCCACCGCACAATTTACAACTGAAGGTTGGCTCGGTAGTCATCATGCTTCAAAATCTGAACCAACCAAAACTATGTAATCCATTTCATTTTGATTTGATTTTGGCACATTTATTGAACTTAATTCATTTTGAATATTCATTTTAACTTAATAAAAAAATGAATTTAATTCAGCTAATAAGTTAACACAAGATTATTGATTCTGAGGCGGTACGAAGTTCGCCGGGTCAGCTAGTTTTTAATAGATTAATGTTGAGTATAAATACAATTTTATTTTTTGAGACAAATCTATGGGACTGTTCAAGAAAGTTGCTTTTGGAGGACAATGTATAATGAGGAGCTGTATACATTTTATGGGGTCAAAAAGATCACGTGGCATATGAAAATGCAGAGACCCCGCCAGATCGGCCACGTGCATAGAATGCCAGAGGATATATATAATATGTACGCAACCCCCAATGGCAGAGAGAAGACCTGGATAGCTGATTGGAATGTTCGTTGGGAGATTCAAAAACACTCAGTCAAAGCAACTGGAGAGTGTCGGCGCTGGATCATCCATGATGGAGGATTTTTTTGAAGGATTCCCCGCCAAGGGTTTTAGTGTCATACATATTGTTAAATAAAATATTAATAGTTTATTATGAAAGAACAAAAAATATATTTTGAAATAATTATCACATCCGAATATTTAACAGTTCAACTACGATATAATTATAACGTTGTATGAATGTAGGGTTAAAATAAGACAGCAGAGGAGATAAAAATCCACCTTATCTCCGGGAATAAATGCTGGCATGCCTGCAAGCGACTGGTGGTGTCGAAAATTCTAGCCCGAAGAAGTAAACTTCTAATTTATAAAACAATTATAAGGCCAGTGGTCCCTTATGGCTGTGAGACTTGGTGCTTAGCTCAAAACGAGGAAATCAAATTAGCTGTCTTCGAGCGCAAAATACTCTACTACCTACGTTGGAAAATGGGAATTACAGAATAAAAATGAACCACGAGTTGGAAGAGCTGATTGAACAGCAAGCAATCATAAGATACTGTAAGTCCCAAAGACTACGATGGGCGGGACATGTGGAGAGAATGCCTGAAGTTAGAGCGCCAAGGATCATGACGAAGTGGCTACCCCAACGGAAGAGACCCAGAGGCCGACCAAGAAGGAGGTGGGCTGACGCCGTAGAAGTGGACTGGCTTCATATAGGAAGACCCGGTAACTGGAGAAGTGTGGCGAGAGACCGGAGTGAGTGGAGAGCGGTTGTGGAGGAGGCCAAATCTCACCCCGGAATGTAGCGCCGTGGAAGATGATGAATGTAGGGTTATTATTGGTTAAATTATGAGGCATATATTTTCAAAAGTGGATACGTTCTCACAAGGTCAAAATTTAGCAAAAAAAATACGTAGGTAACTGATTTAATGTAAACTAATGAGTTATAACCTCCAAAACCCGCAAAAGCCTACGAAATATTTAAATATGTAATGGTTAACGAAAATCGATAAATTAAAATGAACATATTAATGCCCATATATCAAAATTTATTGTTATTATATTCATTGTGATAATGGGGTTATTGGCTAATAAAAATGGACATATATCGCTCTAATATGGAAATACAATACAATGGATAAAAGATTTCCCGGGTATATGCTAATAATTTAGGAAGGCTGTTAGTCACCAGTTAATTCGAAGGACGAAATTGATGTGGATGAATGACAATTCGCTGGAGTCACCAGGTTTAGCACGCCATGGGTTTCTCTCTACTATTGGCATTCACAACTTTAAAGCTCAGGAAAACATGGTAAAAGATATCCACGTATAAATAGAAAGGAGCTATTCGAATGAGTTAAAGGCGCGACTCGCAATAATTAATACTTACTTCACTTTCCATTGACGCAAACGCCAGATAATAGCTGACTCAATTATTTCAATAAAAAGAATATTTTTTTATTGGATAAATAGCGAATAATAATTCAACAGAAATGTCACTCGAATATACGTTTCCGGTCTGTTACTATCTCAATCTCCGTATCGTCCCGTACAACATCTCACTGTACCGAGATGTGGACCTCGGATCCGTATCATAAGTTTAGTATTGTAACATAACTTCTGTAACATACTATTGTACTGACGGTTACGCCGCAAATAACACTCGCTCCTCGGAGCAACCACCAAATCACAACTCTCCATCTACACCTCTTGGGGGTCTAGGACGATTTGGCACCGGGAGAACTGGACGCCACGCCCTTCGAAAATAAATATACGTTAGGTACTTATACGTACTTTAAATATTATTATTTATATTTAAGTTAATCTTATGATTTAATAGTTGGTGAGAATTTAAATAAGTAAATAAAATAAAAATAAAAAAGCCTTTTATTTCTTACAACAAACAAATAAGTAAATAACACTGAAATGAATAAATCTAATGTAAATATAGCCTATGATTATATCTATTCTGTATATATATCTATCTATGTTTGTATTTTCTTCCTTTTCTTTCTTTTTCTATCTAGTTTATAATATTAATTATTATTATTTTAATATTTTTGTATAATATATAATATATTAAGATTTTTATTTTGTTTATAATCTTATTAAATAATGTTTGTATATTAAACAGCTGTATTTAAATTTAAATATGAATTTGAATATGCACTCGTAAATAATGATTTAATCGTGCATAATATGTTTAAGTTCCATAAAAAAAAGAGTGTTTTATTTTTATATAAAGCCTTATGCATAGTAATTATAAGTATAAGTAACAAGTAGTAGATGGACACTGATTAAAATTCATCGTCTACGTTCTGTTTACATGTCTACGACAGTGCGGCTTCCAATTGTCCTGGCGTCCAGTTGTCCCATTCCCACCTCCTAGTCATCCTCAATCACAGTGGTCTCGTCTCCCAACAACGAGACTACCACAGTAATAACAATAATCCATCCGAATGAGTGTATGAGGTCAACCAAAAGTTTAAATTGAAAAATTCATTTTATAATATTCTTGAGATATTAATTCGACAAATTTTCACAAGTTAGTAGCATTATGAAAATTAGGTACTCATTTCTTTATCTAGTTCATGTTTTTTCATAGATACATTGTCAGGCCGAATTTGAATTAATTTGCATATCTTTCGCAAGGCTCGCCGGCTACTTAGTAGTATTTAATGATTACAGTAGAAAATATATTATTTTGGGTCAAAATGAGAGTGATACTCAATTAAGGGATTGCGTTTGTCATGTATTTTATAATGTTTTTCTTAGCTCGTATTCTTATATGTCCGGCGGTTCTTTGTCCGGTACAAATCTTGCAATCGATTTTTAACTAACTTCCCGACTAGCTAGACATTCGAAACTTTTAGAATATATCAGAACACGATGCCAATACATTATTTTAATACTTTTAGCCATCTTTAAGTAGAATTGAATTCATTTTCAGTTAATTTTGTTGTGTATGAAAAGTTATTTCGACACCATTATCGGTTGCTAGGGATCTGGGGTCCTAGCAACTAAATTATTAATATATACGTGCGTTACTATGTAAATCAATATGACATGTCAAGTACAATTTTTTTTAACGTTTAAGCTAGTCAAGTCAAATTTATATGGTTCAACAGAATTTAAGAACGTTGTTTATAAAAAGTTCTTTTTATCTTGTAATTATTCTAATTATTCTATTAAATAAGATAGGGTTTTTACTAATTAGGTTTTTACTGACACTTCAACTATTCATAATTTGTTTATTTTATTTTTTGTAACCGTTGACTTGATAGGTAGGTAATGGAGTTTTTACCTACTTTATTGTATTGATTTCGTCGTAATGGACATTATAAATTGGGTGAATGATGATCTTCCAATTGTTAATATCTATCAGGACGATACCGGTCTTCTATAATATTCATATTTTGTAAAATAAATACAAAATAACTAATAATATAAGTAACTAAACATTTTTAAAATGTGTTTTCTATTTTTTTCTAATATACAAGTCGTTCCACCAAGGATAAACAATAATAATTACAAGATAAAACAAACTTTTTACATACCACGTTTTTAAATTTTCTGTTGAATAATAATATACTTGACAATTCTATGTATTAATAAAAACTTTTTATTGTACTTGATAGAAATACTGAATAAATATAGAATACTGAAATGTCATTTTGACATTTCATGTTGATTTCCATAGTAACGCACGTATATATTAATAATTTAGTTGCTAGGACCCCCTTAGCAACCAACAATAATATCTTTCCATACAAAACAGAATTAACTGAAAATTAATTCAATTCTGCTTAAAAATGGTTAAAAGTATTAAAATAATACATTGTCGTCGTGTTCTGATATATTCTAAAAGTTTCGAATGTCTAGCTAGTTGGGAAGTTAGTAAAAAATCTTCAATCGTCCAATAAAAATCTTGGACAAACAAGAAAAAAATTATACTGTACACACAAGAAAAAATCAGTACCGGACAAACAATAATACGTGCTAATAAAAACGTGGTAAAAATTATTAACTACTAATGCTTATTTTTTAGTAAAATTACAGCTTTTTAGACTTTACAATACTCAATAGCTGTTTTTTAGTGTTTTTTTTTTAGAATTATTAATAACCATGTCCTTGCTTTTTCGTACAAGGTGGTTGTTACTAATTTTGAACAATCACAAACACCCAGGCTTTGAGAAAAACACATAAATGTTTTTGTCATGACCGGGAATCGAACCCAGGAACTCTTGGGTGGAAGGCGAGCGCCTTACCAACTGCACCACGAGAGCCGCTGCAGCCCAATTAAATAGCTGTTATCTTGTGGCTGTACCATTGCACCCCAGTCCATCTATATTATATTAATCATGTTAACACATGCAATTAATTTATAATGTTATATTATCAACGTGATGTTTTGTACTGGCTACTTTCCAATCACTTAAAGTCACTTTGGACATTGCAAGCATAGTGGTCGTTATCTCCGTTTGTTTCCACTACCTAACATGCATAATATTATGTTCCGTATTCGTGAGAGACTCGATCTTCTGTAAATCTTGCCAGTTCCAGCTTTCTTTAATATCTATCTGGTGCTTCTCGCGTACCTTGACATGCACCAAGTAGTGCACACTCTACATTGTTTGATATAGTTTTAATTTTATGATAATAGTACCCACGGTGACCGAGTTGGTAGTGTAGCCCTTTCTAAAATCGTGGGTCGCGAGCTACATCACGCGATTGTAAAAAAAATGTATGTTATGTTTTTCAGGACAAAGGCGTTAGGTGAGGTGAGGTTAGGTTAGGGCTTAACCTTACCTAACCCTTACGCGAATAACTAACATCGATTATTTATTTTTAAAAAAAAAGTTTATGTTTTCCGCTTAGGAGTCAATGTATTTTTTTTTTAATATAATATAATGAGGTTATTGTACTAATATAATGATTCTAAAATTACCAACTATAAAATAATTCCAGTGGACAATGAAACCTGGCAACAGTATTGTATGTAGCGATATACCAATACTGCGCTGTAAACATCTGTCGAACTCAGAGGGTTGGAGCGGACTATATTTTTAGTTGCTGCGCTCCAGCTCCACACCGGGACCTAATACTTGCTCCAGCTCCGCTCCAGAGAGATGCAGGTTCGATTCCTGCGGGTTGTCTTACTTTTTTCAAAACTGATTTTTTCTATTGATTATAAAATATTCCCACAGAAGTGTTTTCAAAATTATGTATGTTCAATAATTAGAATGTTACATTCTTAAATCTGATAAAAAAAATGAATTTATTATCATGAATAAAAAAAATAATTAATTATAGCTCTAGCTTCAACACTTATAATTATCACTTTTCTTATTTGTTAATTTAAGACGGATTATACCTTCATCAATACTGTATGCTTAGATATAATGAAAGTGTGTACATGTATCTGAACATCTGTTTTCCTTCTCATTAGCAAGAGTGGTATAGTCATCGTCTATTTATTATTTATATTTTTGTTTTATTAATTGTTATTCTTCTATCCTATTGGGGCATAGGGCAAGCACATGTCTGCGCCACTTCCCTCAATCCATCCAACTCTTGCGCCTACCGCTATTCCAGACCTGCAGCGCGTAGATCGCTTTTAGCACCGCTGCAGGGTGAGGGAGAGCCAGCCACGACCTCGGAACCTTTGAGGCTGTGCCACAAAGGTATGAAGCGTCGCACTCTTTGGCGGCATCCGGAACACAATCGCACCGTGAGTGTAAAACCAAAGCATCTGCAAATTTTCCAATTTCGAGATTAAATGCAAAACTACTGCAAAAGTCGTGAACTTGATAATGTAAAAGTGAAGTAACTGAAAGAACATGTAATATAATGTAGATATAAACCAAATATTATGTTTTTTTTTAGAAACTCTATTTCTCCTAACAAAACGAACATTGCAAACCCTAATATATCCAAAATATGTCTTTTGCAGATGCCCTGGTTTTCCACACACGGTGCGAGTCATGTTCCAGCCACGTAAAGCGTCTCTTCGTGATTATCTCAATCACTGAAGACTGCTGTGGCCACTCACGAACTCAGGTGTTTGTAACGCGGTCGTATCAATGTACCCCTAAGATTCGGCGTAGACATCGATTGTCAATGCTCAAAAAGCTTAAGTTGAAGGTTAGTAAGATGCCATGTTTCACAGCCATACAGGAGCACAGGTAGCACGCACGCGTTGAACAAATGACATTAGTTGGTCCTTGTAATAATCGTTATTACATGATATCAACTACTTCACACCTAATTATTGTATGTAGATTTTTAAGAACGCTTTGAAAGTTCATTAATTTAACGCATGTTGTTATTTATTGACATAGAGGTATTAAATAAAAAGAGGGGCAGAAATCGGCTTTCTCATACAACTGAATGAAGCAAGCCAACAATAGCCAACAACTTACGAGAAATAGCGACGTGATAAAAAAAAATTGCAGGGCATCACGGAGGATTTACTTTGGTCATTATAGCGTACCCATATAATATAATGTTAATGTGGAAATTTTGCCGCAAATCGTTTACCAGCCTGCCTCACAATACTTTTTCACTATACTTGCCTGCTTCGCCATAATTTCATATAACCTGCCATTGACATATAAATGAACTGATTACATATTTTTAAACTTAGTTTTTCCGGTCAAAATAATGAAATAAAACTTTTTGTTTAATGTTATAATAATGGTTAGTCCTAATATGTGATACTTTGTTGAGGTCACGATTTTTGATGAAAATTAAAGACTTCCCCATTAAATCGTCCTTCAAAAGTTTCGGGTAATTATATCAGGTAGCAAAATGTAATTACCGTGTTAATAAAATATCGTGTAAATCATATTTAACGAAATGTTTCACCATTTGGACTGCGCGTTAGTATATTACAACCTTCAGTACAACGTAAGTAGGTACGTGCTCGCAAGTTGGAGGATGAAATATAACGTAGAGCTAATTTGACTTAATTAAATTAGTCAGAATTGAGAATTTCTAGTGGAAAACTCGCTTTTATGTAATGTCGCATATTAAATCTCACATTGTGTGGTTAATTTAGAATAGCTCATTTCACAATGAATTAATAATCCTTAATTTTCTCTATCTCCATTAATAATAATACTTGGAAATTAATATTAATTTTCATAACATTATCTAGGTGTTTTAGTAGGTAGGGGTGTTTTAAGTTTGACATATGATTCGTTTTTTACTATTTTCTTTAATTTACCATAATCTGAAATGAATCATGGCTTAATCAAGTAGAGTTTTCTGGGTACTGTTCGGTTATTAGGAATACAGCGGAAAACAAATTTTGAAAATAGCCGATAAACTGAATTATTTGTTAGGTTAACCTAACCAAACCAAACCTAACCTAACCCAACCTAACCTAACATAAACTAACCCAAACTAACAAATAATCCAGTATATCGGGTATTTTCAAAATATGTTTTCCGCTGTATTCCTGATAACCGAACAGTACCGTTTTCTGTTTTACGACAAATGGATGTTAGCCTGCCGACGATGGTGGTATTCCTAGTGAGCTTGGAATCTGCATGAATATGGCGGGGTCTGCATTCAGCCAACTTGGAGTCGCATGGAGGTCAAAACTGTATTCTGTGAGGACCAAATGTCATTTGTCTAACTAATGACTAACCATTATATAACATTAAACAAAAAGTTTTATTTCATTATTTTGACCGGAATAACTGAGGTTTAAAATATTTAATCATTTCATTTAGTATGTGAATGAATAACAACATGCGTTAAATTAATGAACTTTCAAAGCGTTCTTAAAAATCTACATACAATCATTAGGTATGAAGTAGTTGATATTATGTAATAACCATTATTACAAGGACCAAATGTCGTTTGTTCAACGCGTGCGTGCTACTTGTGCTCCTTTATGGCTATGAGACATGGCATCTTACTAAGCTTCAAAGGTCTCGGCTTTTGAGCTTTGAGAATCGATGTCTCTGGTACGATACACTGGTACGACCGCGTTACAAACATCCCGAGTTCGTGAGCAGACATAAAAGTCTTCAGTGATTGAGTTAATCACGAAGAGACATTTAACGTAGCTGGGACATGTGTTTCGGATGCTGCCAAAGAGTGCGACACTTCGTACCCTTGTGGCACAGCCTCAAGGGTTCCGTTGTCGTGGCCGGCTCTACCTCACTCTGCAGCGGTGGTATAAAAGCAGTCTACGCGCTGCAGATTTGGAATGACGGGAGGCGCAAGAGTTGGCAATGAATCGAAGGAAGTAGCACGAACTTGTGCTTGCCCTATACCCCAATGCTGGGTCTTGACATGATGAAAGAGAAAAGAAGAGAGAAGATGTTAGCCACTTGCTTAATTTATTCGGTCTGATTTGAGATGCCCCATCTCCACCTGTCATGAATATGATGTGTCAGAATGGGGGGAAAATAGTGCCACACTTCCTTGTCCCGAAACAAAACTATACAGTACTGATGTAGCAAACAGTGCTTTAAGAAAGTGTTAAAGAAATAGTAAAAAAAGAATCTTGACTTGTTTTGCCCGTCATTTATCTTTAATGACAAGTGTCGTCTGTACCCGTGTACTGAAACTCTGCCAAAACAGAGGAGTCAAGAGATGAAAGTGATGAATTTAAGCAGGGATCAGAATATTATTCCGCCCTCCTTCTAGGCTCATTTTTTAACTTTTGACAAAAATTATCATGTCTTTCGGTACCTAATGTAATGGGACGGTATGTTATAATTTCAACCGATACTTTCTTTCAATATCGATACCGATATTTTGCGATTTTTTTTTGGAAAAAAAAACCTTTGCGAACAATTATCGTTAGTTTTTGACCAATAATACTTTGGCGACGGTACTGTTCTTTCAATGTGACGTCCCTAGTTATAATAACGTATAGTACGAGATCTTACAAACTTAATTCAACGGAACATAGAGCAAGCACAAGGCCATGCAGTTTTCCTCTGTCCATCCTTACATCTCGCTCCTTCCGCCATGTGAGACTGTAGTGCGTGGATGGGTCTTGTAGTACCACCGCAGAGTGAGCGATCGGTCACAGCAACAGTATCATTAAAACTGTGCCATAAGAGTGCGGAATAATTAGTACGTTACGTTATACCCAGGTACGTACCAAAAATATTCACAGATCGATTTTCAGTGTCAGGGTAAAAGAAAAATATGTTTGATAAATTCATAATTCAGTTTTATATACTAATATCGCATTTTCAATAATATAGATTAAAATATAAAATAGATTTTTATTTATTTATTCATTTGAAATTTAATTACCTACGTGGTCGCAGCCATGATTTATTCTGGATTGGAACCGTTTCCACGTGTCAAGCCTATCAAGCACCATTAGCGAGGGGTGCAAGATTAGTAAATGCGCTCCCTAAAGACATAGACATTTTCAGTGATGTAGGTACTTTGCATTTTGTTTTTGAAACTTTATTTTTCTGTGTAAAATTGTATGTTTTTTATTTTCAAAATTTTATTTTTCTGTGTTAAATTGTACTTAAGTATGTTTTGATTTTATTTGCTATTATTATCATTATATTCTATATTGTAATATTTGTTATAATGTCAATCTTATGTTGTGTACGTCTTGAATTTAGATTTGTTATATCCACAATGTGTTGTATTCTTAAATAAATAAAATAGATTTATTCTATTATATGGGTTAAGTATTGTGAATTGCTACCAAATAAACGCAGAATCACTTAAAAATAATATATTTTATTTTATATATATTTCTTAGTCTCCATAATATAAAGTTTGTTTTATCAAAACATATTATGTATTTTTAATAAATTTCACATTTTAATCACAAGTTATCTTTGGTCCCTTCTTCGAGGATAGCTATGATTACAATCACGACCTCTATAAACTCTCGGATGAGCCTGACGTCATCAGATATATTATCAAGAATTTTTCATATGCTCAACTAATATCATTCGTCAATTTTCACTATACAAGATATCCCATGACGGGACTGAAGTAGTGTTTCATAACATTGTACAATGCAATAATTATTATATTTATAGCAGAATTGAGTATAATATACCTACTTTGTGTTCATTTTTTGTGAAACTATTGAATATTATGTTATGCAGGTGTATTTTTCTTCGTTCATTATTTTTATATAACTATTTTTTAATTATATATTTACGTAGTTAATGTATAATATATCACATTAAAGAAAATATTATCGTAATTATTAATTCTTGACAAAATAAATTTTGTTATATAAGATGTTTAATGTCAGTTCGTAGTTGAAAATATTGCATTATATAATTGAAATAAAACTTTATTTATTAAATATTAAGTATACTGTATTAGGTAGTTATATCATATACCAAATTCAATAGCGTGTAGCACCAGTTTCATCAGCTCTAATGTGACATTCAATCGACCTATTAAAGTGGTCAAAACCGATCCTGATTTTGTTATTAAATTATAAATTGAATAAGTAATATACTCGTATTATAATAATTGTGTTTTGCTTTATTTAATATACATTTTTGTGATTCGAATACAGTTGCTTGGGACCATGCATTTACAGTCATACACACTTATCTGAATAACGGTAAAAAATGGACGCCATTTTGAAAACGTCATTCGAATATCAGATTCTGTCCAGTTGCAAGTCTTGATTGGGTAGTTTTCGACAGTGGCTCTCCCCATCCATTCTTTAGATAAGTTTGTGGATCTGTAAAATTGTTTTGGTCGTTTTTGTTAACTTATTCGTTATTATTATTGATTAATTATTCCACTTTTATTATTTAATAAATCTGTACCAGTTTCATCCAGTTTTCGTTGAATTTGGTTTGGTAAATACCTGTTTTATAAATATTATTCAGTTGGAAATGTCCTTCTGAGGCGGATGAAACCGGTCCAGATTTATTAAATAATAGAAGTGGAATAAATACTAAAAAAATGCGTCTTATTAAATTAGTCAATAATACAATGCAGTTCCACTATGAATTTACAGTTAACACAATAAAAGAAAATAATATCCGTTAAGAATTATTAAAATCGATAATAAAAAGCACGTGAAAACAAACAGAATTGGTACTAGCCGACGATGTCCATCCGGAAATGATGTAAAACTAATGACCCTTTTCTCATTATAATATTATAATAAAAATTACAGTTCGAAATATATATAATAAATCGTAATGCAGCAATAAGTGAGACAATATTATATGAGTCGCCTAGAGCCATATTATCTCATATTTTTCAATTTTGTCATTTTTGAGATAAATAAACCAAGTGATTTTAAAGGCATTAATCTATATAAAGAAAAATAGTTGGTATCAAAGTCACTTTAAACCATGTGAAAATCTTTGACAAAGTTGACGGTGTCATAACTCACATTTTCATTGAATAATGTAAGTTCTGTCACTCTTTCTAAACAATCAGGGAGCTCGTAATCTCATAGTATACTGAGTGTCTGCAATATTATAAGTATTAATTATATATATATATATATATTAAAAAATAATGTCAATCGACTTACGCATTCATTAATATTCTATTGAACTCATATAATATGTGCCTATCTGAAATCAATCGTAACAACTTAAATTTTAATATATTATAAACAACTATCGGTTGCAACATTTTTGCAATATTTTATTTTATACGTATTTGTAATCAACGTAATTGTTTGTTTCTCTCAATACAATAGAATAAATATAATTCTTACGCTAGCAAGTTTGTCCTGAACGGCTTTGATAAAAAAAAATTAAAATTTGTGAAGATTGCTAGTTAAGATTGATACATACGATAGTTTTTACCTGTATTTTGACAATCACAATACATGACAGTCTTATAACACCTTAATCCCGCTTTGCAAGACTGAGACATATGAGTCTATTACGGTCTAATTGACACATTTAAGTAAATTACCCCTTAACTTTGTATGAGGCACGCCATCTTTCTTTCTTCGTGCCCTGTCTCGCGCTGACAGCGGGGAAACTTATACCTTCCAAGTTGACGAAACAGTGAGGGGCATTTTATTTTATTTTTGTATTATTAATAAAAAATAAAAATACGTATCAATAAAAAAAATTAGAAAAAACACCTTTTGTCTTAGCTGCCATTTTTGTCAAGTCAGTCAAGTGGTTGATTTTCATAAATTTTCTTTTGTATTTACAAAGTTTTGAAAATGTTATCTGACAACACTCATTAACACACTACCTGAAGTCTTAAGGGCGGACATGCTCAGCGTACGTTAAATTTGAGCTTTTGTTGTATTTACAAAGCATGATCCTAGATTGAATGGTCAAAGATATAGCTTATAATTAGTATCTTTAGAATTATCTTCAAATGTTTTAATCTTGCCCATTTTTTGAATAGTAAAATGCCTAATTCTTATCAAATTTGGGATCGCAGAGATTATCAATATAATTTTTTATCGTAAATATTTCAATATACTAATGTCGACATAAATTATACCAATGGTTTTATAAATGCGTTTAAAAATTAATAAATGTAAAAAATCTTTACACCACTGCACATGGATGTACTGAAATATGACTATATTCTAAAACATTAGAGCAAGAGGTTTATAAGAATACTATTTTATGTAATAAAAATACTTTACGCAGTCATCAAATGTTTAAAATAAATATAAAGGATAATAAGGCTTCAAAATTTGATAAATAGATTATCTACAACGTTTAAGGAATGTCCAGGATCATGCTTTGAAAAAGCAATAAAAGTTCCATTTTGACCTACGCTGAGCATGCCCCCCCTTAAGAAGTATCCAGTGTTGTGTTATGGATATTGTTTTTTTTTATCAGGGAATTGTATATAATATTTTTTTATTGAACATACATTACTTGAAAACACCTCAGATAATATACCCACCAGAAAAAATATTTTTTGAAAAAAATACGACACCCGACGGGACTTGAACCTGAATAACCACTGGTATCGCGCCAATGTGCTTTATATCCAATTAAGCTACGGGCATCCTACTTAATTACGATAATTTTAAGTGGTAGTTCTTACATGAAATGCTTATCGAATTGCGTTATAATGTTGGCTATCGGTTTTTGTAAGTATATTAAATTAAGGCAGGTCATTTTTTTCTGGATGTGTTTTTTTGGATAATGTATGTTCAATATAAATATTATTTGAGGGAGGTGATGAAGATCGGAATGAAACACGTCGGATATGTTGATCACGACGAGGTCACCGCTTTGGCGGTTGATGACGAGGAGGCAGGTGAGTTGATATAGACAGCGATGTGTATGGATGTAGATGTTTATTGTCTTGATGCAGAGTACAGAAAGTTACAATGGCAGGAGATGTGATCAAGATCTGTTTGTCTTGATGAACTGAGAGACTTGATTCCAGTGGAGTGATGGTTAACTACGTCGAATGAAAAACTCGTGACGATAGTAGTGCATCTCGTGATGGACTCGATGTGTTGAGTGAGGATGCATGCATTGTCCTTCCAATTTATACAAAAACAGCACATATATTACTAGAGATATTATTGCAATTAACCAATCATGACAAACCCTACTAATCTAGTTATTATTGTCGTTATATTGTTTTGTTTTGATAACACAACATACATATTAGAGTAATGATAATCAACCTTTTTTTTCTTCGGGCCAAATACATGTAACGAAAAAAATCATGAAACCTCCCTTTTTTTACAAAACATTTTTGAGATTTAAAAAATTATGCGTGTTTTTTAAATTAATCGTGTGCAATAGCAACACTTATACCAGATCTGATGTGGACCATAATGACAATCCTCTTCGGGTGTCACTATCTGTGCGTCAAAGTCGAAACGAATCTCAAGATATACGAAATTCCTGATAATAAATGTGTTTCGGGCCGCACATAAAAGCTTAAAGGGCAGGTTGAGTATCGCTGTATTAGAGTGATTTCTACATATTATAATAATATAATGTTACTTAATTAACAATTTTTTTTATTCAACGAATAATTCACAAGATTTATGAATATAACATTCCAATTATAATTGAACATACTTAATTTTGAAAACACTTATGAGAAAATATATAACCAATAGAAAACTCTTTTTTTCATGGGCGCAAAACCCGAAAGATGCTAGTTCGATTCCAGCTGGGTGTCGTATTTAAAAAAAAAGTTTTTTATGTTGGTTTTATGTATCTCAAAGGTGTTTTCAAAATTATGTATTTTATATTACAACGTTACATTCTTAAATCTTGTTAATTATTCGTTGAATAAAAGAAATGGTTGATGTATTCGCGTAAAATAGCATTTATTGTGTTGTGTGTAAATATAGTACTTATATATAAATTAATTAATACTCTTATTTTTTATATTATGTTTTAATACAGTACCCCACTGCGACGTATCTTGTGGTTTTTCAAAGCTTTCTCGCGGATCAAGTGTTTTGCTTTTGTATACTTGAGGGAAATTTGGCCTTATTAGCTGTTTATACAAGAAAGCCTACATCTTAGAGGTGCTTTATATTTATGACTTAATACACAATGCATGAAAATATTACGTACATGTAAAATTTGTTTACACAATATTTGGAGATTTTTTCCCATCTGAGAATTGACAAGATTGTATTGAAATATTTACTTTACCCTATATTGAAAAATATCTTGTCATAAATGATGAGGTAACTGATTATATACTAGCATTAAATATTGATAATATATCTGGGTATAGCAATATTTTCGGCAACGGAAATCCTTACCAACAGGCCCCGATCTTTCACGTGGTCTAGTGAAAGGTGTATGTAAGTAACACAGTAGCGAAGGGTGGAGGTAGGCTGTTATGATCCGAGATAAATAGTGCACATTAAACTTTGTCATTCATACGTATTTGTTTTTAATATTAATATTAATACTTTCGACTGAAGGTACTTGATGGAATTTGAATTTAAATTCTAATGGATTCAAGCTCTGTACTATTCCATTTAAGTCGTTTTTTGCGACCCGGGTTTCGCCTTTCGGTATCTTCAGGCGTCGTGTACACTCACCAAAGGCAAATACACACTGACAACGAACACCCTTAACTCTACCTTATATAGTAAATCGATACAATAAAGTAGGTAAAAACTGCATTACCTACCTATTTAGTCAGAAATTACAACAAAAAATACAATAAACAAATTATGAATAGCTGAAGAAAAAAAAACCTAATTAGTAGGCTAGGACAGTACGACAAGTACGACACTTCTAGCACAGCCTCAAGGGATCCGTCGCCGTTGCTGGCCCTCCCTCACCCTGCAAAGATGCTACAAAAACGATCTACCCTTTGCAGGTTTGGCATGTCGAGAAACGCAAGAGTTGGCGATGGACCGATGGAAGTGGCGTGAACTTGTGCTTGCTCTATACCCCAATGCTGGGGCATGACACGATAAAAGAAAAGAAGAAAGAGCTTAATATTGTATTAAGCTCATAATACAGTAAATATTTTTATGAGTTTACAAACTATCCCCCCCATGCTGGGTCGTAACAGGGTGAAGGAAGAAGAGGAAGATTTATTATTTAGCAGGGTTTTAATTGGGTTTACAAAGTTTAATTTCATCGAATACCTACCTTCAGTAGGTTTTTTTAGAATTATTAATAACCATGTCTTTACTTTTTCGTGCAAGGTGGTTGTTAGTAATTTTGGACAATGACAAACATCCAGGCTTTGAGAAAAATACGTAAATATTGTGTCCTCAACGAACCAAGAACTCTCGGGCGGAAGACCAGTGCCTTATCCACTGCACCACGAGAGCCGCCACCTTCAGTAGGTTTATGGTACTCGTATTAACCGGTTAAGTGCCCAAAGCGTTTTTGGACGCCCTAATTACACCAATTCTTATGTTAATTACTTTCAATTAACTAATTGCGGCATAGAAAGGATTAATAAACAGCTGTTTTTGATGATAATTTAATGTACCTACAATGAGAATAATTATTTTCTGTCTACTGTTTGAGATATCCCGATGATTGTTTTATCTGATTTCCGTTTTTACAGTCAATAATTGTGTCTATAGATGTCGCTGGATGGCTTACAGTCCGCATAAAATAAACGTCGGCCAAGTTTAAAAGCTCGTTGGCACAGTGCGAAACTTGATAAGCGGTCGTTAGCAACTCGCAATAATTCCGTTCTAATTGGGTTTCCCGCGCTCCGTTGGCCGTTAATAAACAAATAAACGGCAGTCGGTTTGTAGCAATGCTTTTTTCATTACCGCCGTACCCCTTCAACAAAGAGATATTTCAATGAACCGCATTTTCAGCTGCCCGTTATTTGTCTTTAAAATTTCCTAGATCGTTTTTCCGGTGAAATTAAGGTGAATTTATTTGCGAAAGACTGTATCGATTTTCTTCACGGCAAGCGTATTAAAGAATGCCGTTAATGATGAATTTAAAATTAAACACAAATAATTACAAGATAAAAAGAACTTTTTATATACAACGTTTTTAAATTTTCTGTTGAATTATTACGCTCAATATGCTCAAAACTTGTACTTGATATGAAGCAAATAAAAAACAAACAAAATATGTAGAATACTGAAATGTCATTTTGATTTCCATAGTAACGCACGTATATATTAATAATTTAGTTGCTAGGACCACCACCTTAGCAACCAATAATAGTCTTTTACTTTTTACGGATTTATCTGAAATAACTTTCCATACAAAACAGAATTAACTGAAAATGAATTGAATTCTGCTTAAAGGTGGCTAAAAAGTATTAAAAGAATGCATTGGCATCGTGTTCTGTAATTCTGATATTCTAAAAGTTTCAAATGTCTAGCTAGTCGGGAATTAAGTTAAATTTTAAAGATTTCTACTGGACAAACAACCACCGGACAAACAAGAATACGAGCTAATATAAACGTTGTAAAAATCTCACGTATACAAAAGATCGTAATAATTTTCGGAAAACAGTTTCATGATATAACAGTATTTGAATGCTCTATTTCGAAAAGGTTACAAATCACTATTTTGTAATTATTCAGGAGAATGAAAAATGTCTCTCCTGTAAAAATTTTAGAGAAAAGTTTTTATGCAATAAATAATATTGTAGGTTTTATTTTAATTGTTCATACTTTTTCATTAAATTATTTTTTTATGAAGTGGACTTGTAACCTTTTCGAAATACATAAAGTGGAGGCAATTTTAAATGATGTTTTTATTGAATGAAAACATAATTATATGATAAATAAAGCCTCCTATAAAATTTGATTTAAATTTTATGTAACCAGGCGTTGAATGATCATTCAGAAACTCAGAGAAAAACGATACATTGAAAGATATTTTATGTTCTTGGAGATTTTTTTTTTGAAAAATTGAAGCCACCAGTTTTTAAAATCAACAATTTCTTCATTTTTTTACTTTTTGGACTTCAAATTTACCACGGATTTGGCTGCAATTTCCTGATTTACATGGTTAATACGCTGCAATCTTTTTATCTTGGCTTTTTTATAGTGTTAAATGTATTTTACAACGTTTTTCTTAGCTCGTATTCTTATTTGTCCGGTGGTTCTTTGTCCGGTACAAATCTTGCAATCGATGTTTAACTAACTTCCCGACTAGCTAGACATTTGAAACTTTTAGAATATATCAGAACACGATGCCAATGCATTTTTTAATACTTTTAGCTATCTTTAAGTAGAATTGAATTCATTTTCAGTTAATTCTGTTTTGTATGATAAGTTATTTCGACACCATTATTGATTGCTAGGGGTCTAGGGTTTTAGCAACTAAATTAATAATATATACGTGCGTTAATATGGAAATCAATATGACATGTCAGCTACAATTTTTTTGACCGTTTAAGATAGTCAAATATGATTCAACAGAAAATTTAAAAACGCTGTAAAAGTATATAAAAAGTTCTTTTTATCTATCTATCTATTTTTGTGCGTAAATTAACATTTTCATAACTGTTTATACTACCACCACTGTCACCATCTGCCATTTTGAAAGTATTTTGATACGTCATACGCGGCATGTAGTTCGAAAACGTAACAAATCGATGACGTTTTCGAAATACATGCATATTTGTAACGCTCTGAAATGACTTAATAACATACCAACTTGGAACGTTTTCGTATTCCATTTGTATATCGAGGTAATCTGAAGACGTTTTAAACCTTAACTCATTTTAGGTAAAAATGCAACATGCAACGTTTTCGAAATACAACATTCATTTAATTGTGAGCCTTAAAAGAGATCCCTTTTAGCAATGAATATCTCACCAATACTGGCGACTTACACTGATTAGACATGCAGTGCTCTTTTGCAATTACAACTCTACCCACTAGCCATATCTTTAAATATAATATTAATACTTACAGTGGAGTTGTTATATTTAAAAAAATAATATTATAAAAAAGTGGGTATCATGTACTCGTAAGGATATTATTGAATAATAATTGTTATAGGTACTAATAACTTTTAAATACTACAGATATCATAGATAGGATATCATTCTCATTAGTTAACTCCATTAATTTACATTGTTCCCAGAATGGACGATTTTACACGTCTTGAGTATAGAATCTTTATTGTTTATAATTACTAATGATCTATTACTATTGATTAATTTAATAAAACGCATTTTTTTTGTTCTACTTATTCCACTTTTTTATTTAATAAATTTGGACCCGTTTCGTTCGCCTCAAAGGGACATTGTCAACAGAATAATAAAACAGGTATTTACCAAAACAAAATCAAAAACGCGACACAAATAATCTAACAATATAATACGATGTATTGGACGAAACCGGTCCAAATTTATTGAATAAAAAAGTGGAATAAGTACCTACAAAAAAAATTGAGTTTTATTAAATTAATCAAAAATACAATGCAGTTCCACCATATTATTATATTGCAGCTAACACAATAAAAGGAATGATCTATTATATAAGGTTTTGACGTTTTTTTATACTATTGATAAGGTAAGGGGATTTTTCCAAACACTTCTATTCATAACTTGTTTGTTATAATTTTTTTATTGTGACCTTTGATTTAATAGGGAGGTGATAAGTTTTTACCTACTTTATTGTATTGATTTGTAATATAAATTAGAGTTAATAGTATTCGGTGTCAGTGTTTATTTGCTTTTTGGAGAGTACACAGTGCTTGAAGATGCCGAAAGGCGAAACCCGGGTCGCAATAAACGACTCAAATGGAATAGTACAAAACTTAAATTCATTATAATTTTATTATCTTTAGTAAATTTCATATAATAATGTGGAACAGTGGCACGCGTCTCAATTTTGTGCGAGTGTAGTGTAGAGACCTAGTGTCTCAAAATCCTGCGTTTTTTTCACTCTTGCTTCTTCTTGAGTAATTAAACTTTACTGTATTCTTAAAATTCTCTGTTCTTTAAAAAAAATAATATTGTATTCATAATAACTGACTATTGCAATACTAGCAATAATTATAAAATGTATCAACATGCCCTCAAAACATTATAGATAACGACAAGACGATCGCGGGTGATAATACAGTTGAAGAAGTGTCGTTATTTGGTTTATTCGTTATCCGTTGTAACGATAAACTCATCCGTAACGACAGGAGGCTTCACGAGCCTGCGAAGCCTTTTGCGGCTCACCGTAAAATAAATAAAACCAAACGGGGATAGGTATTATAGCGATGGGGCGTGCCACGCAATAAAATAAATAGAAAATGGCCCCTTTACTTGTTCCGCGTAAATCTGAAACGATATGAGACAATGCTATTGCCTAAGCATTTCCTGCAGCGCATTATTCTTTAATTTGGAGAAAATTGATAGTTAAAGGTCGAATATTTATCTAAATAAGATTTTTAGAGGTTTACTCAACTCTACAGCTGTCGTATTATTGTCTATGCTCATTTATATAGCATAGATAATAATCATCATCATCAGCCTGAATCTACCCACTGCTGGATTAAGACCTTTTCAAGCTGCTTCCACTTCTCTTGGTCCTGTGGGTTGCGCTGCCACGTACTTCAGCAGAACTTTATCATTTCATCGATCCAGCGGCCTCAAGGTCTACCTTGCGGACGTTTTGTACCTCTAGTATACCACTGGATGACTAAATTTGTCCAACGATTGTCTCTTCTTCGAGCTATGTGTCTAGCCCATCTCCACTTGAGGCTTTTAATGAACTCTATTACATCGCGAACTCTTGTCTGCATCCTTATCCACCCATTCCTCTTTTTGTCCTTTCGCGTTATGCCCAGCATGTACCTCTCCATACCACGTTGTGCTACTCTAAGTTTCTGGATCTCTCTTTTACTAAGGATCCATGTTTCACACGCTTATGTGATTACGGGAAGCACACACTGGTTGAAAACTTTGCGCTTTAGGCACAGTGGAAGGTCACTTTTGAAGACATTATTCAGGCGACCAAAAGCACTTCATCCTAGCTTAACTATGCGAACAATTTCATAAAATATACATCCATCTATAAACACTTGTTTTCCCAGATAGATTTTCACTTGTTCGAGCTGAGTGCTATTAGTGAGGATCTCTTTTTGGCCCGCAAAGCAGTTGAAGATGACTTTCGTCTTTGTTACATTTATTTTCAAACCTACTTCGTTGCTTACTTCAGCGAGTTCCTGCATTCTGCTTAGGATGTCTTCCGAGTCTTCGTGACGCAGGTATTCTACATTTATGCGGATCCCTTTGTCATTCTAGTAATAATACGAACAGGAAATGGCAGTCGATAAAACAGTTGCATTTTGGCCTTTCAACAATATAGTCAATTTTACACGCGCAACTCCGCGTAGCATTCAACCTAAATTCAAATTATAATATAAACCTTCCAACTCAGCATAAAATTAATGTGACCCTTTATTATTGCCGTGTTTATCCAAATTTCATTCTACAATAAAAAAAACTATGAAAATACCAACACCGTGTATTATTCAACTGTGTCCCGAATATGCCATATCACGCATATCATACCTTCAACGATACGAACATTAACATCGGGGACTTATAAGCATCTACATATTATAACTCCCGATAGATTACATCTGTCATGTACTTGAACACAAAAAAACCGCATTATAATACCCCGTTTACACGTGCATGGATTCACTGCTGACAGTACGTATTATCACGGATATAACGATAATATGGTTGTGTAAGCAAATATTATCGTGCAAATTGCAAGATTGCATGCATGGATCAAAAAATTTCAGCAGCTTCTGAATTTTCACGCCACAGTTGGAATGAGATATCTGCGCCTGCGCAGTAAAACAAAAGTGGCGAACCTGCCGAAAAAAAATCGAACTACACCGCGTAGATCATTTTGACAACCAGTCGAATAGCACCATACAATGACAACAATATATCTCGTTTACACTTGAAGAATGAGTTTTTGCAAGACAGTATAGGATAGTTGAATTTACACACTATTGGTGCCAGTAGATCTATGCGCGTGTACAGGCACTATTAATGGTACGAGCAAATTCGCAGTTCCGCATACTCTACAACCCTACTCATTCGCCGTAAGGAAAATTATGTCAACCTTAAATAGCAATTGCATACAACGGTTCATGTAGGTACCAACTCAATTACCTAGTTCAATTTTCATTTATAATTTAATTTAATTAAGGTCAAACAAGAGACTTCCGATGTGGGGATCTGAAATTTGGCAAGAATATAACCATTGACCTCATCATTAACCTCATTGTCCATTTGAGTTGCCTTTTATGAGACAGTCCAATTCATTATTTTGACGTTTATGAAAAAATCTCACCTAACTCGGCTTGTAATAATTACACTTGCCTACAATCTACATTATTATCTAATTAAAGCTAAATCTAATCTCATATAAAAGTAATAGAAAAAGCTACATACCTGAAAGTGAAAGTCAATAGTAAGATTAAGTGAAATAAATCTATTTTGAGATAAGTATGCCAATCGATTGCTGAGAGCTATACCTACACAATGAAACAGTGAAATTTATAAAATAATGTAATTCTCATTCAATTTAAAAGAAAAAATACCACTGTTGCATTTATTAAAATTGTAACTTCAAAGCAACAGTGGGATATCTGAGATAATCCACTGTTACTAATGTTATATATATTTTTTATCGTTTTCATCCACATAATAATATTATAAAAAGCAGAAGAAAACAAAATATACATATAGTTAACTATTTTATTTTCGCCTATTCGACGCTTGCATTCTGACGGTGCTGCTTTACGGTAGCGAATCATGGCACCTTACGAAAGCTAAGAGCAACCGTGTACTCAAACTGGCTTGCCGGTTCGTCTGGAACGAAGAAAGAAGACGAGCGACAGGGTTTCTTGGAGGCACCGCATGGTGCCCATATGCTCCAACTAAGCGGCGGATATGGCCGAAGAAGAAGAAACTGTAAAGTTCAATTTTTATTTCGAAACTAGTATTGTTGACTTATATCACTGTTGTTTCAGGTGGTGATAAACTACATATATCATTATTTAGATACTTGATTTGCAAAATAAACCGTTTTATACAAAATAAAATTTTATTTAAATTGTTAATTGAGTTCTCATTTCAAGTATGTGTCTGGCAAAATAACTTGAAATGGATTTTATTTGAAAACTGTACCAGATCGAACTGCATTTTTTTAACTCTACCTATTTTCACAAAATTAATATTTTTTTAAAATTAACTATTTCTTTTATTCAACGAATAATTCACAAGATTTAAGAATGTACCATTCTAATTATTGAACATACATAATTCTGAAAACACTCATGAGAAAATATAACCAATAGAAAAAATCTTTTTCGAAAACAATAAGACACCCGTCGGGAATCAGAGGTCACAAAAAAAATGTGACTAGATAGATAGGTAATGGAGTTTTTATCTACTTTATTGTATTGACTTACTATTTATAAGGTAGAGTTAAGAGTGTTTGTTGTCAGTGTGTGTTTACCTTCGGTGAGTGTACACGACGCCTGAAGATGCCGAAAGGCAAAACCCGGGTCGCAAAAAAACGACTTAAATGGAATAGTACAGAGCTTGAATCCGTTAGAATTTAAATTCAAATTCCATCAAGTACCTTCGGTCGATAGTATTAATATTTATTTATCATTTAACGTTAGGTACATGACTGAATTGATGAATTTGACAATAGTTAGATACTATCATAAATTAAATCAATACAATTCTTTTTAAAACTGAAAACGGTATTTCCATTTATTTTATTCAAGTCTCATTTTGTTTTTTAATTTATTTGGTTTTTAGAATTTTTCGTGTCTCGACAACAAAATGAAATAAAAAAGTTATTCGGTAACGACGTTTGTTTGACAAATTTAATAATAACCGGTTCTAAATTCCAAGAAACAACTCCCGAACTGACCAACTCCTTTTATCGCGCGATAAACTCAAAACACAACAAATGGCGTTCGCGGAGAAACGAAAATTTTACGACTCTTTTATGACAAAAGAAAACTCTAATAAAAGTTTTGCCACTGAGGCCGACCAATGTTTCCTGTACCCTACACCATAGTGTGACCACTAGTATAACTCCACCACAGACTATTTTAATAATGTAAATTATATTATAATTACACGTCGCCCCTCCGATAAAATAGAGTCATAACTCAAAATTCAGATTTTTCAGTAGAGCCAAAAAACTAATCTGAAAATGCTCAAAATCACGTTTTTGTATATTTTCTGCATTACTCTTTAGAGCAATACCCATGTTATATATAATATATTTGGATTTGTCGTGAAAAATGCTATATTACATTGTAAAAAAACTCACTTTACAGAAAGAAAATCGTGAAAATTTGAGTTGTGACACTTTTTTATATACGTTTTGGGAATGTTTCAACAAAAAATATTCAATTCGAAATATGATAAAATAGTCACTTTCCACTTTATGACTATATTTGAGATACGAAATACAATACGTACACACACCGACGCGTCGTAAAGTCAAATAACTACAAGATAAAAAGAACTTTTTATATTACAACGTTTTTAAATTTTCTGTTGAATCATATAAACTTGACTTGACTAGCTTAAATGTGTATAACTTGAAATCCTTTTTATAGGATTTGGAGAACAAAAACAATCATATCATACGAAACTGTACGGGAGAGAGCAAAAGAGAGAAGAAATATAAAAAATGGTAAGGTGAGAGAAAACATACCCGTAAACATATGAGAGAGAGGGAGATAGAGAGAATAGATATTAAAAGGGGTGAGAAGAACATAACATTATAGTCATGAGAGAGAGATACAAATAATATATTAAAAACAATAAGGCGAGATATGTATGTCTTTAATAATTGTCAAAATCGTTGACACATGGCGCTGATATCTGGTATTTTTTAGATATATAATAATGATGGATAATGATTACACTATTTGGATATTTTTAATAAGAACTATCAAATTTAATATAAAAAAATACTGACAAAACCAAGTGATATTTGAACATTATGGTCGTTCTCAGATGCATTCACACCTTGTAGTTTTAAAACTCGTAAAGCAACATTCTTGTCGGGAGCTCTTTTATCTTCAAAGTTTTGAGCAGGTGGTGACAAACGAGCATCTCCTTTCTTAAAGCTTTTCCTCATACAACACAGCAGCGAAAACCTAACGCATCAATTACTTGCCTTAAATTATACCAAGGCATCATCATTTACCATCTACTTATAAGCAATGGTCTCTTCAATCCATCAACGCTCTGGCCAGAGACTGGAATGAAAAGTTTTAAATATAGAGTTATAACACCACTCAAAAACATTCCATTGAAAAAAAATATTACACTTAATATCAAACCGAATTATTATTGTTTATGAAAGTAAAAGTACAGTACTATTATAAATATCTTCTTAAAACTCAGTTTTATCGCTTTTATGAAGCATTTCCAATAATAGCTGCTTTACATTAAATAAAGTCCACACGTTAAAATTTTTTAGTAGTCGTATTTTTTGACGCGGCTTAAGGGCGGACATGCTCAGCGTAGGTCAAAATGGAGCTTTTTTGTATTTTCAAACCATGATCCTGGACATTCCTTAAACGTTGTAGATAATCTATTTATATAATTTTGAAGCCTTATTATCCTTTATATTTATTTCAAACATTTGAAGACTGCATAAAGTATTTTTATTACATAAAATAGTATTCTTTTAAACCTCTCGCTCTAATATTTTAGAATATAGTCATATTTCAGTACATAAATAATGTGCAGTCGTGTTAAGATTTTTTACATTTATTTATTTTTAAACGCATTTATAAAACCATCAGTATAATTATTTATGTCGACATTATTATAGTAAAATATTTATAGATAATCTCTGTGATCCCAAATTTGACAAGAATTAGGCATTTTATTATTCAAAAAATGGGCAAGATTTACATATTTAAAGATAATTCTAAAGATACTGATTATAATCTATGTCTTTGACCATTCGAGTAAGATAAACATCCTACGAATAATGATTGCGTTATAATAATTATTGACTTAAGAATAAGGTAGTGTTTTTTTGAAATACGCCATTTCTTTTGGCATCCCCCAGTAGTTAAGCTACAACATACGGCCATAGCCAAAAATTGATAAACTATAATTTAAGTAGGGAGTAAAATGATGTTAACGTGCGTTTTTTTTAAGCGGTACATGTTCAAACACGCGTTTAACAGGTTTAAAATAATACTATTTTATGTAATAAAAATACTCTATGCAGTCATCAAATGTTTAAAATAAATATAAAGGATAATAAGGCTTCAAAATTATATAAATAGATTATCTACAACATTTAAGGAATGTCCAGGATCATGCTTTGAAAATAGAACAAAAGCTCCATTTTGACCTACGCTGAGCATGTCCCCCCTTAAGCGTTGGACTATAACGCCGTTGGTCCCAGGTTCGAATCCTGGGTCTGGCTAGTACACGTATTGTTTTTCAATTTGTGTGTGAGTCAGGGTATGGACCTAATAGGTTGAGCAAGTGGCTGACATCCATTTCTCGTAAAAAAACAAAATCTGTTAATACAAACCTCTACTCTGTGGGGGCCCATAATATGGGCCCCCACAGAGTAGGTCGTATTATGATCCTATTAGGATCGGACATGGTCGGAATTTTTTTTTGAATACATAATGCTAGTGTATTAAGTTTCAGATACAAATGAGAATGCGATATTTAAACTCAAAACACTAAAAATATTTACTGTAGGTACAATAATATTAAAGTATTAAAGCTCTTTTGGTAATTAATATTGCCGCAGATGCCCGCCTGAGCTTTTATAACTTTCTTTTTAGACGAAAACCAACCTAACCTACCCCAACCTAATATAACCTAACAATATAATCTTAGTGTATCATAATGATGCATCGAAATGTACGAAAATATCAAATTTTAAATTAAAAAAATATATTGGATCGAAAAGCATTTGCGTCGACAGAAAAGGTATTTAAGGGGGATGCTTATACCAACAGAAGCACCTAGCGGCATAATACGAAGCTTGCAATTTTAGACATTTTTTTTGATAATTTACAATTTCAACTGTATTGATTAATAAATATGCGAGTATCTGAAAACATCAAAAAGAAAAATATCTTTTTAAGTCAAAGATAAACTTACAATTATTGTAAAAAAAAATCTGAAATTGTTACATATTTATGTCCACAGTTACGTTTTTATTACATTACATTTTATGGTCATACTTATCAAATTTTCATCATACAGATTGTTGACTAATTCATAGTTTTAATATTTTTTGTATTTATTTTAAAAAACATCGATTTTTATAAAAATATAAATGTGTGTGTATAACTTGTATGTGTATAACTTGAAATCCTTTTCCTTTATATATATTATAAGAAAATCGGTTACATCTAAATTGTACGTAAAACATTTCACCGTGGCACAGTTTGCAGTGACAGTTCTTATCGGAAAGAGATGACCGTTACTACACGGTCGTCAATTTTATTAGATTCAGTATGAACATTAATTCAATTCTCATAACTAATTTTGTCAAAATTCATGAATTCAAGAATGAAAACCTAACCTAACCTAACAAAATAATACAATTGGCTTTTGTTAATTTGTTTTTGTTTTTTGTTAACCGTGTTTTATTTAGTTATGAATATTATGTCAGTACTATTCGACCTAAATAGGTTGGACAGTCTGTAATATACGGCCATTTATTGCCGATACAACATTTCACGGTGAAGTGTGGTACTGCGAACTGCATACGTACAAGTTTCCGGACACGCGGAAAATCATGCTTTACATAAATGTTGTATTAAATTAAAGTAAAATAATAATAGGCTGTTTTGACATACTAGGGCACTTTTCTGATAAGTTCGCGGAACACCTATTTACGCTCCGCGGAACATAGTTTGGGAAACCAGATGTAATAAAATAGATTAGTTAGAATATTGTGCTAATAAAATGTGTACCTAAATGAATTCCAGAAGTGAGCAAAATACTAATGTAGTTTTTTTTTTAATTCACCAAATAATGTGCATGATACAACTGAGTATTTCACAACGTTTTTCTTAGCTCGTATTCTTATTTGTCCGGTACAAATCTTGCAATCGATTTTTAACTAACTTCCCGACTAGCTAGACATTTGAAACTTTTAGAATATATCAGAACACGATGCCAATGCATTCTTTTAATACTTTTAGACATCTTTAAGTAGAATTGAATTCATTTTCAGTTAATTCTGTTTTGTATAAAAAGTTATTTCGACACGATTATTGGTTGCTAGGGGTCTGGGGTCCTAGCAACTAAATTATTAATATATACGTGCGTTACTATGGAAATCAATATGATATGTCAAAATGACATTTCGGTATTATTTCTATCAAGTACAAATTTTTTTGATCGTTTAAGCTAGTCAAGTAAAGTTTATATGATTCAACAGAAAATTTAAAAACGTTGTATATAAAAAGTTCTATTTATCTTGTAATTATTTCATTTGATTTGAATGTCCTTTTCCATAGACTTTCACATAATTCTGCAGTGCTGGTATATAAGGAGATTTTAAGAGTAGAACGTCCGACAAGGAAACCATTTTGATGTTAATTGTATTGATTTAACATTACGAGTAGGCATTTTTATGTTTGACCAATACATATACTCACCATACATACTATAATCTGTATTTTTTAATAGTTTATTTATTTTTGAAGTTTATAATTTGCATTAGATGGCATATACTAAAGAAAATATCCATACTCAATGAAAGATTACAAGTTATCAGTGTTTTATGGTCAAGGCATGAACAAAAATGAACCATAAGTGCGAGTGAGCAAGCATTCGGCACGCTTATATCTCCGCACGATGCGTTAGAGTAAGATGGATTTTCTACGGCTGAATTAAATATGTTTTGTAACCGTTACCGGTAAAACTGGATTTGATTGATTACATTCATTAAAATACTGCGAGCACGTATTGCTGAAATTGATTGTTTTTGTGTGAAATATAAAGTTAGTTGTAATTATATTATTTTAGTAGAACATATTATTAACTATGTTGCGTTTTAATTTGGTAGCCGTATTGAGAAGCAGCACGATGATATAACGTTTGATAGTTAAGTTTATAATGATAAAATCGAGGTTCTACAGTGCGTTATACGCAACAAACACGGCTTCATTTTGCCGAAAAATATGCGCTCTCTATATAATACCATTGCTCTGAATGATATATGAATATCATCTTGCATTGACCGACTTCAACTTGTCTCATATTAATTCTACAGTCACCGTTAACCCTTTGCGTGGTTTTACATAATCTGAAAAACTGAAACCAATCAAAGTATTGAATATAAATAGCACAATACCGTAAGCAGTGAATAAGACAGTCATAGAATAGACCAGTGGTGGCGAACCTATGGCACGCGTGCTAACAGTAACACGCTAGGTGATTTTGCATGGCACGCGTAATAGCTATAATAATAAACGACAAATCGCATTGTATAAAAAATAACATGAAAATACTCTTCAAGAATAAGCATTACGTTTAATGTAAATACATAATTGCATAAGTCGGTGCTTAGGCTTTATGCGTCACACATATAAAATTATTATCGCACTAACCTCACCAGGTGACGGGGAATCCGCGCTGCGGACCTCTAATTTTGATCGATGTACAATACTTGAGACCATTTTAGCGAGAGAATTCCTCATCTGATCGGAGCAATTCTGGTGTCAATTTATGCGTAAAGAATCAAACTAAGTAATACATTAACATAAAAATCATTTATACTCATAAATAATTACAAGATAAAAATAACTTTTTATATACTTACAACATTTTTAAATTTTCTGTTGAATCATATAAACTTGACTTGACTACGTTAAAGTTCCCACCACCACCCGTCATATATGCACAGCCGTGGATATGCACGGCCGCTTTACATGACGCTTTAAACGTGCTTAAACGATCAAAAAAATTTGTACTTGATAGAAATTAAATAATACTTTTTTATAATTTAATTAAATTTAATTTAATTTCACAATGATTTCCATAGTAACGCACGTATATATTAAAAATTTAGTTGCTAGGACCCCAGACCCCTAGCAACCAATAATAGTGGATTAGATTACGGATTTCTTCCAAAATAACTTTTCACACAAAACAGAATTAACTGAAAATGAATTCAATTCTACTTAAAGATGGCTAAAAGTGTTGAAAAAATGCATTGGCATCGTGTTCTGATTTATTTTAAATGTTTTAAATGTCTAGCTAGTCGGGAAATTAGTTAAAAATCGATTGCCAGATTTGTAATGGATAAACAACCACCGGACGAATAAGAATACGACCTAATAAAAACGTTGTAAAATGACTGTACCAAATAAGAAACATAAACTTGGTTGAGCTTGTAGTAGTAATTCTAGCAGATAGTTTCAAAATTAGTGTACCGAAATGTATGGGGTAATTGAAAAAAGTGATAAAGCTATTATATGTCTGATAAGTTCTATGAGTAATATCTAGAACATCATACGTTTTAATAGAATTTAATAGATCAGTCGAAAAATAATATTTGAGAAATTTTGGTACGTGTACGTAAAAAGGTTCGCCAACCCTGGTCTATAATGTTAAAGCAACTAAAGCTTATCAACCTATATAATCTTCAAAAAGTATGTGTCATAACACATTGAAAAGGTTTTTTTTAATTTCATTGATCGTCTTCAACTTGCGGTGAATTTAAATCTCAAGACTCGTACTTCTTCATTTCCGCTTAATTGCACATCCGCTTTCCACGTGTGGTGCATTTTTTTTCGGGGGGTGAAAATCTCCAGGGACAGAGCGAGAAGAGGGACTTAATTTCTACAGAGGGGGGCCCGCGACTGCACTTATCTCCACCACTGCAACCGAATGTGCACTGCGCACCATTTTATTTTAGTGTTATACCACTGTTTATGCCGTCCATAATCCCACGAGAACAATGTTTGCATTAAACCATGTACTTACCTAAATGGGTGCGGAAATTTAAGCCTTCATTAATTTTTCGTATCGCAAAGTCTTATAAAAATATATTTGATTATATTACCATGATTAACGAAACCAAATATTAACGATTTATGTAACGTATAAAGGTCAAAAATTAAAAATATATTATATTGTTGGGAGCCTGTACAATCTGTTGACTAACATTTTTAGCTTTTTTAATAAATAACAATTAAGATTGATATGATTATAAATATTAAACAGCCATAAAAAATACATATGAGGCGTCTAATTACAAAAAGCGACACAAGTCCACAATTCAATATTTTCGGGAAACAACGTTTTTATATTTCAAGCTTCAATTATTTGTTTTAACGTGAGATTATTTTTTCCGTTGTATTCGATGTCGAAATTAGAACCAAATGCCAATTTGTTTCAGCCGATAAACGCTTAAATGTAATAAATATAGGCAAAATAAAATTAGACGTAGCGCTATTTGTATCTCACTTTTTAATTTACTCCGCATAAGGCACATATTTCCGTGACACTGTCATGAGTTTACCAGATGCTACAGCATGGGAGACGCCCTTTTCAATATTGAACGTTCTCTTATTGGTTGACTTAAACACGCGCGAAATTAACCAAGCTTTAAATAATATGAAACACGGACTTGGCGCTTTTTGTAATAAATCAAGACTTAAAATATTTTTTTTCGTAGGGTTATGTCGCGTTTTGGAATTTATAGATCAATACATATTGTGTAAAATTATACAAAGAATACGTGCGTATTTTTTTCTTGATTTTGACCAAATGTGGACTTATCGATTTTTTGGAATTAGACGCCTCATATTATCATGGAAAATACAAAAAGCAAAATGTTGCAATTTCTCTAAAAGAGTAATTTTGAAAGTCTAATGAAAAAAAATCCAAATATAATAAATTTTACTAAATATGTATATATTGAGACAATATTTGAAGTTATATCGGTATTATTATAAATATAATCGATTCAGAAGTGCCCATGATGAATTTTAAAAAAAAATTATCCATTAATTCATTTGGACATGCGTGTTCCGTATGTGATTTGTGGTTGTGGTTCAAAGACGATTTATAACTTCCATCTTCTGGACATGAAGAAATTTTAAGCAGATTATCACTAATACATATGAAGCAAATAATAAATATGCACCACATGCGTTTAAACTTTTTTTAAAAATAATATCCCTTTGATGTCAATGTACAATGGTTTCAAATTTCCAGAAATAGGTACCTCATGATCTAGCAGCGTTGGTTTTAATTTCGGAAAGACTTATAACACCACATATTACCTTCATGAGGCATGTGAATTGTCAATACGGTATTTATTTTATCGTATTTTCTACTTATTTGTTTTGATTTTGTTTTGTTACGCCAAAGAAGTATAACTTCTAATGCGCGTACATAAGTATACGCACCGATTTTTTTTTATACCATGTCTGACCCTTATAAGATTATATTATGGGCCTCCATAGAGTGGAGGTTTTGTATAAACAGATTTTGTTTTTATGAGAAATGGATGTCAGCCACTTGCTCAACCTATTAGTTATAACGTTATAACATACTCTGACTCATATGTACATAAACTGAAAAACAATATGCGTACTTGCCAGACCCAGGATTCGACCCTGGGACCCACGGCGTTATAGGCCGACGATTAAGCTGCACGGCCATTGTGGTATAAATATATACCTAATTAATATTATTAATATTAAAACTAAAGGTATAATAACGTACAAATTATGAATATAAGGCACGATACCCACGCCCGAATATATCATGCTCGCACTGACCTGCAAGCACGTTTCGCCTTCTTTCTTTAATTTTGTAATTTATTGTAGTATTTATACTACAATTACAAAATATTTTTATAGAACAAAACTACTAATTAACATTGAGTATTACCAAATACTTTACTTAACTTAACTTAACATACCCATAGAGGCAGCCAAATACATCGAACCGTCATTTTTTAGAATATTAATAGAGACAATCATAACAATCCATATTATGGGCTAATATAGCGAATACGAATCCAATACAGTGACGTCCCTAGACAAAATGCCGCCCCTAGGCAGTGCCAAAATACCGCTCGATTTTTTATACAGTATTTTTATCATCCTTTCATAACTCCAATATCTAAGTATACAAACATTACTAACAAAATATAATGCCACTTAATCTAATTTAAATACCATCTATAATTCAATAGACAGTATTGCGAGTCCACGATTTCAGATACATTTAAAAATACACCTGACAACTTTCAAAACTCGCGAGTGACCGGCAAAAATATTTGGATAAATTAATTAGGTAAGTATGTACCTACCTATGATTCAAATATAATTCGCAAATCTGCACGTGTCATTGCAGGCCATCCAGGATGTGACGTCCAAGGATAATGGAAGTAAACGAGACATCGCTAACCCGACAAAAAAAATATAGTCCTGTTAATCCTTATATATCAATTAATACATTTTATTTTCAGACAGTGAGCTGAATTTTTAAATAAAAAGATATTTCCGTTATTACTGAGTTTGGGTACCTATTTTTATATATGCCGGTCGATTCTCCTCGATTTGCCACCCTTCAAGTAACTGCCGCTCCCAAGCTCAATTTGCCTATCCCCACGGGACGTCACTGATCCAATAACAGGAAAAACTTAGGAATCGGCACTAAGTATTGTACTTATATAAAGCGTCGTGGGTCCCAGGTTAGAATTCTGTATCTGGCAAGTACACATACTGTTTTTCGATTTGTGTATGAGTCAGAGTATGGAACTTATAGGTTAAGCAAGTGGCTGACATCCATTTCTCGTAAAAACAAAATCTGTAAATACAAACCTCCACTCTGTGGAGCCTAGCATATTATGATCTTATTCGTGTCCGGAAACTTGTACGTATGCAGTTCGCCGTATCATACTTCACCGTGAAATGTTGTATCGAAAATATACGGCCGCATATTAAAGACCGTCCAACCTTTTTGGGTCGTATAGCACTGTATAAAATTCATGTCTAAATAAAACATAGTTCTTGTCGATTTACACTTTACAGGAAGCCAGCAGCAAATAAAATTTTGAAAATAGCCGATATACTGGATTATTTGTTAGTTTAGGTTAGTTTTGGTTAGGTTTTCATTCTTGAATTCAGGAATTTTGCCAACATCAGCTATGAAAAATGAATTAATGTTTATATTGAATCTAATAAAATTTGAGACCGTATATTATAGTTGGTAGGTACCTATACGATCATCTCTTTCCGATAAGAAAACTCGCGGTAAAATGATTTACGTTTTACCTACAATTTATATGTAAACGATCTTATTAGGATTGGACATGGTCGGAAAAATAAATCTTCTAAAACTCCTTGTAGTTATCGACAAAACTATTATTTTAGCGATTGTGTAATAACTCAATAAGTAACTGACCTTAAATTACCTATTTTTCGTCTCACAAACGATAGGTACAGGAGTGTAAATTGATTTCTATTGCAAATAGACTTTTTTATGTTTCTTTTTTCTCTCGTTAACACATGTAAAAGTATTGCCCTGTATAAAAATTATTTATGAGTCCCATTACCTTAAACGGCCTTCTCGGTGAGGGCCAGAGCTTCTCAAACGAAGGGGTTTGTGGGGGGGCGGTAGCCTTTCACCTTCTTCGGGGAAGAGAGCCGTTTACATTTATTGCATCATTATCTTTCTCACTGTAACATGAAGCTAGAAAATTACGTTAACATTAGACTTTTGGCAGGTGTTTTCAATATTGAGGTTACTTTAGCATTAATAGTATTGAAAACAATTTGATGATAATATAATCAAGATGTCATAAGTAAGCATATTGGTGTCGTTTATTATAATAATACTACTTTTTTTATACACATAATATTATATACATAGGTAGCAGTGCTGAAGAGTAGAGGTAGGCTGCTAAGATCCGACATAAATAGTGCATACTAAACTTGGTCAACGATTTTAGGTAGTTTTGAGGGAAATGAGAAAAACTCATATCTATTAAATCTGTGAACTTTATGTATTTATTTTTTTTGTTCGATACATTCTAAAGCTTATTTTGGCTTTCTATTTTAGGGGTATGTATTTGAAAAGCACACCCAACCATTTTAGCTGGTTTTGAAATTTACCATAATTTTCGATCATGCGTATTGGCGGTTTTTGGCATTTTTTAAAGTTCAATATTTGGCCATCATATAGGTAACAAAAATATCCATCTAAATACATCAACTCAAAATTTTTCAAAAACCGTTTTAGGGAGATTTGAAACTAGGCGCTTCATGTAGTGTTTGTTAGTTAAAAAATTTTACTTAACCCTGCCTAATCTAGCCATAGAAGATAATTGTCAAAACATATTCGTTTACCTATAAAATTTATAAAATATCTAAAATTATGCTATTAAACCATACATAATATAGATATAAGAATATTTTTTATCGATTACGGTTTGGTTTAGGTATGCCTGCCTAATCCTAGCCGTAGAAGATAATTGTCAAAACATATTCGTTTATCTATAAAATATCTAAAAATATGCTATTAAACTATACATAATATAGATAGAAGAATATTTTTATCGATTATGGTTTGGTTTAGGTAGGACTTAATGAATTTTATAACCAGCTCCATCTGTTAAATAATGTATTCTTAATTAAATGAGTATAAATAAGTATGACTAAAAAATGTGCACTATTTTTGTCCGGTTGCCTTAAATCATTGTAGTTTTGTTTAGGCAGGGTTTAATTGAATTTTAAAAACTAACCTTCACCCTCTGCAATTTGTATTCTTAGTTCAATAAAAACAAATAAATATGTCTGATACAGTGTTTAGTGTGCATTATTTGTCTCGGATTTTAACAGCCTACCTCCACCCCTCGCCACTGGTAGGTAGTTTAGTTTCTAAACTGAACTAAAATTCTTCATTACTTATCATTATCCTCCAACACCATTACTAACATGCACTTCACCCCAAATCCATAAGAACAACATTAAACAAGTATAAAGATAAACTATAAAATAGTTCTAATGTGGTTTATTTATATTTTTAAAAACATTGAAGATGAAATAATTAATTATAATTTGAAATAGTTTCTATTTGTATTAAATTTAAGTTTGTAAAGATCACGATCTTAATGCTCGATGAATAATAATTTATTATTCAACAAATTTTAGGTTGAAGATATCTGGCGTGCCAGTTTCATTTGTTATCAGAAGATATCTGTTGAAGAAAATCCGCTCGCTTTCTGCAATCTTCGTACTTAGAGGCTTAAAAATTGACCGAAATTGCTAATAAACCTTTACGTTGATATTTTATAAAAATAGCATTTCAGCGGTACAAAAATATAGATTTTTTAAAACATAGAACATGCTTACCCGTACGAATACCTATGTACCTTGAAAAATTATAACGTGTCACACAGAGATGTCAGGATTTTTCTCAACATCTGGTGTAAACAAATATAAAAATCTTGCAAACTGTCATCATCATCATCATCAGCCTGAATCTATCCACTGCTGGATTTTTGCCTCTTCAAGCTGCTTCCACTTCTCTCGGTCCTGTGCTTTGCGCTGCCACGGACTTCCGCAGAACTTTATCATTTCATTGATCCAGCGGCCTCTAGGTCTACCTTGCGGACGTTTTGGACCTACACCCGAATATCTAATATATTCAATGAAAACAATTTCGTATGACTGACAAAGTTTAGTGTGGACTATTTATGCTGGATCTTAACAGCCTACTTGCACTCTTCGCCACTGGTAGATATACATACAGCCTGACAGTACCAAAAGGCGAAACCTAGTCCGCTAAATCCGATTTCTATGAAATAGTATAAAACTTTTATCAATCGGGTTTTATAAATGTTTATTTTTATAGTATGGATGGTCTTTCTCCATGAAATATGAACATTATATTATTACAATGACTACGAATTTCTATTGAGACATGTATATAAGACAGTTTATATCACAAAATCATATAAACTCGGAATGATTTCAATTATTATAGCTATATTAATACTCTTAATTATCTAAATTTATGTACTAATTAAAAAAAATGTAATATATAAATAACTTTTAAAAATACTATAAATAATTGGTAATGAATCTACACAAGAAGAATAATATACTTTAAGGGGTTGTGGATTAACGGGGCACAAGCTACATATTGTGTATTAGTTAAAAAAAATAGTTACTACCTCATCATCCTTTAAAACTGGATCAATCATGTAACTGTACATGTTTAGTTATCTTGCCTCTTTCAAAACTTATTCATCACGTATTCACGTAGGTACCTATCTTGGTTTAATCAATATTGTATACTTATAATATGAATGTTTTTGTTGAGTGACATTAAAAACTGTTTTCTAATCATATATTAGCCTATTAATACTATCGACCGATGATGCTTGATGGAATTTGAATTTAAATTCTAATGGATTTAAGTTATGTACTATTCCGTTTGAGTCGTTTTTGGCGGCGACCCGGGTTTCGCCTTTTCTTAGTGTACACGGTGCTTGAAGATGCCGAAAAGCGAAACTCGGGTCGCCAAAAACGACTCAAATGGAATAGTAGATAACTTAAATCCATTAGAATATTATATCGTGGGCGCACATGCAGAAGTCACTAATTCCAGTTTTGACGAAATTGAGATTTTAATGTCATTATATAGAAGAAGTAATGCTGTTTGACTGGCAGAAGTCACGATTTAAGATTATTGAACATATAAAAAATAAAAGTAATGAATAACTTAAAAAATAAAGATTTTACAACCATTTTAAGAATACCAAAAACACAAAACATTGATTATCTCAGAAATGTGTAGTTGGAGTTAGTGACTTCTGCCTGTACGCCTACGATATTAGCCTAATTTCTCATATACTTACTTCACCGTGCTACGCCCCAGTATTGGAGTATACTGCAAGTACAATTTTATGACACTTCCCTCGGTCCATCGCCAAATCTCTCTCGCTTCCCGCCATGCCAGACCTGCAGCGCGTAAATCGCTCTTGTAGTACGGCTGCAGGGTGAGGTGTGAGTACATATTATGACCGCGATACAAACACTCGAGTATTTTCGTAACGTCGCATTTTTTTCGTAGCAAGTTATCCAGTTCAAATATTTTTGTAGACTTGTGGCCTTTCATAATACCTACAATAAACATAAAGGAATATGAATATAATTGACACAAAATCTGGAAGTATGGCTTTATGGTGAAATAATTTTAGACAATTATTATTGTTTGCGTCATTTTTTAATGTTTCAGGGGGGTTCGTCATCATTCGCAAGTTATATGTATAGGTACCGCGTGTTTACATGATATTATGTAGAATTTAAAATCACATATTTAATGCACTTGGGTCTTTTTGTACGCAAGCGTCTCAATTGTTAATAATGGCATGTAACCAAGCTTTTGTTTATAAATTTTATTTATCATCCAAGGTCAGAAACAAACAAAAAAATAAAATGAATAATGACCATTGAAAATAAACACTGTACGAACCCATGATATATTTTTATTACCTACCACATTATAATCAATCAAACAGAAAACATTGAGAACAATATTTCTGAAGATTAAAAAATAAAACATTAATCCTAGTGATGATCGAAACAAATGAACATCGTAAAAAACATTGTCATTCAAATAATATACTTCAAAATATAGAAAATAATATTTAACAATTTTGAATTTTATACAAAATACAATCATTTTATGTAAAGGATTATTACGTATGTATGCGTATTATATACTATCCTTCATACCGACACTGATAAGATTCTTGTCCGTTTTCCATTCGAAACATAGCCATTTCCTTTACACGGAATTTTCAATATTCATAATAACGTCATTGTATTTTATTGCCAAGAATTATGGGCGAGGTGTCCTATTAGAACAATTGATACTCTTATTGGGGGGAATGAGGGTGCCTCATTTAATATATAGGGACATTCCCCCAAGCCGTGCGTCATTTTCCGGGCCCCCGGGGAATATAAGGGCGCCATAAATTTTGACTTCCGTTTTGCATAGAGCCACCTGACAACATTTTCTTTTCTTGTATTCGGGGAATCGTAATAGATCCGATTCAAACAATATATTTTACAAATTTTGTAACACAATCTGAAATATTTATATACAGTCTAACTTGGTTATTAGGAGGAAATTTGCTCGTTATAAGCATTACTCGTAATATAAAAATTTTCGCGCCACGTTCTATCTAAGCTTTTTTTCTTAATCATTTGCTGGTTGCAATAACTTTTCATTATTATATTTAAAAATTTTGTAATCAATATGTAACTGTTTGTTTCCTTAATTAATAAATAAAAATAAGCATAGAACATAATAAATCTGAAAACTATCGTGAAAATTCCCGAAACAAGCATGGCATTCATAAACTACAAAAAAAGTTGTTTATTGTAATGAATTGCTGAGCCGCCGGCGATGGTAGATACCGACTGACTTCACAAAGCTTGGATTTTTTACATCCAATTTCAACCATATGATACTTTTTCAATGTTGTCGGCGAAAACACCAATTAGGTACTAAGACACTAAACTAGTGTCTTAAACGTAAACCGATCCCGGTGGCATCGATCTAGTTAACTGCCCGGTCGGATTTTATTGCTCAGGGTCGAAAATGTTGTTTTTAAACGATTGACACATAAACAGTTTTGCTCGTATACCCGAGAAGTAGCTCGTTATAAAAGTGAATAAATATGTGGAGAAAATCATAAACTAAAATGTCAACGAATGTTTCCTCATAACATCCAAGATCTCGCTATTTCCGTGATCGTAATAACCAAGTTCGACTGTATATACATACTAGAAAGTAGATGTTTATTTTAGTTGTGAATAGTATTTGTTTAAGCTGGTAGTAGATGTGAGTTGAATATACTTGTCACCAGTTTGTGTACTCAAGCATCGGATGAAACTACCCATACTCAGTACGTGTGGCCCAATAAACTTGTTCCAATAAACTTGTTCCAAAAAACTTGTGATAATATTATCATCGCGATTTTCGCTGGCTAGTTGGTAGACTTTCAATACGATTGACATTAAATGCGCGCGAGCGAGATAGCACTCGAAAACAATTATATTTTAATTAATTAGTCTATGCATACGAATGACATCATCTTATGTATCAACTTATGTCGTCAATTTAAGTCATAAATTTTCTATAGCAGCATATTATTTCCTCCGAAATGACGCAGTTTACAAAAAAAATAAATCATTGTTATTCATTGTATGTTAACGAGAATAGTATAACATAACATAAAAATAACTCATACCTACATTTAAAATTTGTTTAAAATTTTACAATAAATGAAAAATTTCGAAAAGCCCAGCTCAGTGTATTTTTAGCGATTCTATTGAAGCCGATATTTCAAATAGTAATACTAATGTGGAGTTAAGTTTTAGTTCCAGTTTAGTATGAGACTTATGTCGCATACGCAAGCCAAATGCTCTTTATTGTATTTCAAATACTAGTAAGTATTTTGGAACAAGTTTTGATACTATAGAATAGTATTTTTTATACTGGTATATACTAGTCTTCAAAATCGACTTCCCACCTCTAGTTGGTAGACCTGTGGTATTCGATTTAAAATTGTCGGTTTTGTAAATACATTCATGCCGCATACTCGAAGCATACACAATATGTATCTGAAATAATAAGCAGCTGATTTGATGTGATGAGACTTGGAAAACACCTTCCTAATTCCTTCACAAATAATTCTCTCACCTCTCTTCTCTATAACTAATAGACAATGCTTATTATGAGGTGTGATCAGTACCTTCGTTTATTATGTTGAATTCTGCGGGAATATCCGGTAGGATAGAGATAAGGTTTTGTCTACACGACCATTCATAACACAAAACATATTTTTCCTGGTTACATGTAAGTTGTACGTATGCAGTTCATCGTGGGACACTTATTGGTGCGCCGCAGTACGTGAAACATGAGTTCGTATAACATTTTATCAAATGACGAGTTCTTCATTGAACATTTTACCGTGGAGTACATTTGTACGTATTTTACAAAATGCGGCGATAGTTTGCAAATAGTACTGTTCCAATTAGATTAACCGTAATCTAACCTAACCTAGTAAAGACATCTTCACATGTTGTAGCATACGTACAAATATACTCCACGGTGAAATGTTCAACGAAGAACTCGTCATTTGATTAAATGTTACACGAGCTCATGTTTCACGACTGCGGCGCACGAATAAGACGTGCCCTGCCGGGAACTGTTTACGTACAAATTTCCGGATACGATTTTTCGTATACTTCGTCGGGAATTCATGATGTAGGATTGGTTTGTCGAATAGACCAAATGTCGAATGTTCAGGAGACGAAAAACAAATTTTATTATCCTGTATTTAAATACATGGAGGTATTTAAATTGTTTTTTTACAGCATACGAATGCTATATTCATTGCAAAGCAATTTAAAGAAAATTATGGTTATGGTCCATTTAGATACAAAAAAACATTCTGCATTAAAGGGTCGATTACAACATAAATGGATATTCGACAAACCAATCCTATAACGACGGTCTCTGACAATCTAGAACCGGGTTAGTTGGCTGTCAGTTGGCAGCCTTCTTCCTGGTAATTATTGGTAAATGTAGATTTACCTATATTCACCAACTCAGTGGCGGCTCTACCTTAAGGGTTTGTAGGGATCATCACCACATCTATATCGTGACAAAAATACATGTCAGATATTTTTATTATTGCAAATAATATACCCACTTCATTACATGATTAAAATTAACTACTTATTTAATTATTTATTGTATCCATCTAAACCCGTCGCAATGTTATAGCGATTTTTATTTATATTATAAAAAAAAATAAAGCATTTATTTTAAAGTATGTAATAATATAATGATGATTACGCTGTATTAAAATAATTAAAATTAAATTAAATACGCTCTTTTTCTCGGTAACATCTATATACCAATTAAGAAAGTTATGGTGTCTATTTTTCGCTGATCGGGAGATGACACGGTCCCATTCCATCGCCGCTGTACAAATCTCGTTTCACAAAGGATGCGAATGCATTAGCGTTAGTATACACATACTGGAGAGCGATTCAAATAACCCCTAAGTGAATAAAGAAAAAGCCCGTTCTTCAAAACCGATAATGGTAAGTGTATACTAATTATTAATTACAATTAAGTTATTATTTTTAAACACTTTTTTAGATGTGATTAAGTAACGACTCAGAAAATCATATTATTTATTCTGAAAAATTACTCATTTCCCATTAATAAAATCATAGTATTATACTTTAGTAGCTTGTTACAATATAATGTAGGTATAATATAAAAAAAGTAGGTAGGTATGTATATTTAATAATTAATGACTAAACCCCACCACCTAGAAAGTCGTCGAGCCGCCACTGCCCACTAACTGTATACATATAACTATGAGGGCTTATAATGTTTGTTATTATTCATCTATCATCATCAATATAATGCTCTTCATGGTTATCTGTATCATATTATTTACAAAATATATTTATTCATAACGTATATTAGATTAATTTTACAAAAACTATAACCATGACCACATGATAAGAATTCTCTGGATGATTGAGTAGGTACACTCCGTTATCAGATTTAAATCTTGACCTGTCTATAGTATCCATAACTTTATATTGTAAACGATCGAAAAATCAATGGACTTCCTTGAGATCAAACATAAATCTGACGACTGTGCATAGACAGATACAAGGGGTAATGGCATGGAGGCAATGTCCACCCATTTAGATGAAAATAGCACACTTCATAAATTGGTCGCAGTGTTTTGGGGTGGATATAAAAAAGGAGATTTCATCCTCTAATCACCAAATTATGGGTAAAACTAACCTTCCTAAGATTTCATAAAAGGACACATTTTCATACACGTATCTCGTAAATTTGTTGTGTACAGTACAAAAAGTACCCTGCGGCGCAATTTAACGTGATGTTTTTTTTACCTCACGCTACACTACATACTAAAAAAATGTATGCATTATCGATAGTAAACCAATAATTTAAAACACGCGAAAGTAAATATTGTGTATTCATTCAACCGTGCCATGAAATATAAGAATTTCACGTGTCTACCAAAAATTCATATATATCCATATGCATATTATATATTATTTTTTAACACTACAACAGATCTAGAGGCAAATGCTAATGACAGTTCTGTAAATTAACAGCAGTTTATTTAGTAATATACGTGAAACAATCACAAACACCCAGACTTGAGAAAATCACATAAATATATTGTGTCCTCACTGGGACCAAACCCGGAGATAGCGGATGAAAGCGATTTACGCACTGCACCACGAGAGCCACTATGAGTCGCATCTTGAAAAACTGGTTTTCTGAAAGAGAAAATGTATGCATTTGAAATTCGAAGTATGCTCAGTACATACAGCATTGCAACGCAATTTTCTCTATTTATTGGTAATTTTGGATAACTCTTACGAGATAAGATAATATAATTGCGTAAATACAATAGTAGCCAAGTGTCACTAAATAGTCATTATCGAATTGATTAAGTTCTGAAAATGTGTCACCAAATAAATCAACATCTAGTGAAATGGAAGGCAATATAGCACATTTTCATGATGAAATGGATAATTTCAAAACGTTTCTAAAGGGCACTGATACAGCTTTGCATCCCAAACACTCTATATATTATCTCAAATACTATATTGGAACAAGTTTCGATACTAAGTTTTTTATACTGGTAGTAAGTATACTTAGTCTTCGAAATCAACAAGTTTTTCCATCTCTTGTATATATACCCATTAATCATCCTTTCATTTTCCCTCTCAAAAGGCACTCCATTTACTTCACACGATCTGTCATATATTATATTATAGAACTTGCTTAAATTCAAATATTTTGATGTAGTATTTGAGTTTGGTCATATTTTTCAGGTTTCCATTACCCTATTAATGAGTATATGTAAACAGTCTTTACAATCTACAATGAGCATTGTGTCACCCGCATATTGCAAGTGAAAAGGATTCATTTTACGGTGATCATCTCATTTGATATCATTCGTTGAAAACATTGTATACAATGTCATTGCATTCAAACGGCAATATTGTATCATAAGACAAGTCTCCTCTACAATATCATGTAGTGGGCTACGTGACAAAACGGGAGTCGAACCTACTTTCAATGCACAGCGCGCAACTTACCCTGTTCTCCACCGCGCGCATCAGTCGCAGGTGATGAGTGAAACAACAGCTTAATTTTAATACAACCCCACTTTACATCAGTTTCTGACAGATTTCAATGTCTCTTACAATCTCAAGGGAGGATTTTTTTGTAAAATCAAAATACAACAAGCGAATAAAATACAATTTAAATAACGTTATAGATTATAAGTTTACAAGGTGATATAAAAAAAATACTAAAGCATAAGGTTTCATAAGTTTCTAAGTTAATCTCACAAATGTCTATATTGTAGTGCATTTAGACGGTTATATATAAATAATTGTGTGAATTACATTTTGCCGTATCACAGTTCATCATGAGCTGTCGTACCGAAAATAGGTGGAGGTCGAGGATTTATTTAAAAAAAATAATGCGTTGTTCGTAGTACACTGCAGACAGTATTATTTCATTTTAACATGTTTTTATTGGCTCGTATTCTGGTTTGTCCCGTACAGATGTTTTCTTGTTTGTCTAAGATTTTTAACTAACTTCCCGACTAGCTAGACATTTGAAACTTTTAGAATATATCATAACACGACGACAATGCATTTTTTTAATACTTTTGGCCATCTTTAAGCAGAATTGAATTCATTTTCAGTTAATTCTGTTTTGTATGTTTCGGAAAAAAATCGTTAAAAGTAATATTTACTACTCACTATTATTGGTTGCTAAGTGAGTGCTAGCAACTAAGTTATTAATATATACGTGCGTTACTATGGAAATCAATATGAAATGTCAAAATGACATTTCAGTATTCTAGAATTGTCAAGTTTGTATGATTCAACAGGAAACTTAAAAACGCGGTTTATAAAAAGTTCTTTTTATCTTGTAATTATTTATTAGATTAGATCGTCAATAAGAACATTAATTTGATATTGATTGCTAACAAATATTTGACAGTAACGATACGATACTGTCGCGGACCGATGAGTCCGATGAAAATCGCTTAAGTCGCGGTACAACTTTGCATATAAATAGGTACATATTATAAATTTTGTTTAATTGGAACCTTCTTCTTCTTATTGTGTCATCCCCTAGCGGAGGTCGGCCACCATCAAGTCAATTTTATCTTTGTCGTCTGTTATCCGGAATAGTTCAGTGGAGCTGCACTCGTACCAGTCACGGAGGTTCTTAAGCCACGAAATGCGGCGCCGTCCTCTGCTACGCTTCTCATTGATCTTTCCTTGAATAACAAGTTGGGGAATGCTGTATTTTTGTCCTCTCATAATGTGGCCGAGGTACTGTAGTTTCCTGGTTTTGATACTATGTACAACTTCTAACTGGGACCAAGGACCAACAAAAATACTGGTTTAAAATAAAATATTTAATAAAATTTCAGTTCTTTTTACATACTTATTAAAATATATGTAAAAAATATTTAAAAAAAAAATAGTTATGTGAAAATATATTTGATGTTTATGGGGTTCATTAAATCTGACAAATTAGTCTGAAGACGCAAAGCCTTCTTTTTTCACGTAGAATTTCTTCGTAGCATGCTAATAATTTAATTCCTTGCTTTGTAGTTGTAACATATTTCGTTGGAGTCTATGTTTTCTAAATTTTTAAACCCTTTGTAATAATTGAGCTGAGACCTTCTGTCAAGCTTGCAATAAATGTCATGTGCTTTTTCTGGTGAAACTAAGTTTGAAGTGTTGCCAAGTCCAAGTTCACTTAATTCGGGATATTACTGTAATATAATAAAAGGCTAAAAGAAACGGCACTCGACAATATTTCTGAGATATTGTCAGACGTGGACCGGACAACCTTGAAGAGACTGGTAGTTTCGGGTGGCCTCCAGGGAAGGCGAAGCAGAGGAAGAGCGTCTGCGCGCTGGAGCGACCAATTGAAAGAGCTGACTGGGGGCACCAGCCATTCTGCCTTGAGAGAAGCGGAAGATCGAGAAAGATGGAAAGTCTTGGTCGCTCAAAGGATGACGAAATTCAAATGTGGTCATGATCATCAGCCATGAGTATACAACCAAGAAAAGAATAAAAGGCTTATTGTAAACCTTGTCGTTTAAAATTGAGATTAAAATTACCTACCTACATACGTTCTAAGAGCGTTTTTTTCTACAATTGATTTCGACTTCTATTTTGGTTATTAACCCGTCATCAGAACGGTTCAATGATAATAGTTACTTTACGTTTTAAACACCAATCAAAAGCGAACATAACGCAGGCCAGTATTGTATTTTTTTTCTTTTCACCTCCCTGGTCATCATTACAATACATTAATTTGTTGTACACCATATAATACCATAATACTGATGATGGTAGGTAGTTAACCTCTTCATATTATTAGCTCATATTTAACTACATGAAAGAGCAACAATGTATTTTATTTAAAAATTAATACAGTTTCCGAGCCTAATTACTTTATTTATCTTCCTAATATCACCCTCATTTCTCGTAGAGTGTCTGCCTCCCTAGCTTAGTTAACCCCATTATGACAGTGGAAACAAAATTATCCTCTAGCTTGAGATGAGTATTAATTAACATGTGTTATATTAATAAATAAACTAATCAACCATCACTTTTAATATAAGTAATCAAGAAAAAAATAAACTGGTATTTTATGCCCCTCACCCATGGGCATATTTAAATTAAAGAAGTAAATTTAAGCTCAGTCAAAGCACACTGGTCCTGATTCCCAGCAAAGCTTTATATACATACACAGGGCGGTTATCGACGATAGTTTATAATATTTATGTATTAAAGCAGTCAATTGTTACAATATGTTAACCGTCTGAACTGTGAAAGTGTGCTAAGTTTTAACAGCCCCTCTCTTAGATGTGTTAACTTTTAGAGCGGTATAAACAATTTTAATAGCTTAGACGGCTAACTTATTGTAACCATTATTATTAAAATACCACAATACATAAATATTTATCACTTTAGCCGTCAATAGCCGCCTTTTTTATAGAATAGACCCACTGGTATAAAAAACTGATGATGATTCACTTCTAGACATAGGACTTACGCTTGATTAAAACCGAGCGTGGTGCGGAGCGGTTTGATTTTGGTATGTTGTTTTTGTGTTGATGTTTTATACTTCGCTATTATGGAAATAGTCAAAACGGTGATCCAAACCCAAAAATATTAAGTAGTATATTATATATCTTATATATATATCTCTATTGTATATATATCTCAGATATGCTTATATACTGTACCTAGTTTAAATACTAGAAGATATCAATATTTTGGCACGTATTTTTTTTCGACTTATATAACGTGGTGCAAATGAGAACTCTGCTATTCTTGGAAGTATTATTGACTTGTGTGTCCCTGATAACTATCTTAGAAATCCGGAGCATCAGTTGTTTGTTCTACCGAAGAGCAGAACTAACCTGCCATTGGTGATGCCAATTGCGAAGGCAATAACTACTCTGTTCAACCAAATCGCTTCGGATGGAGATATATTCCACTTACGCGAGGATGAGTATTGGTGGACGTTGTTTTATAAATTCTAAAAATAGGATCTACTCAGCTCATTTGGTGTGCTTCCGTGCTTTATAATTTATATTTTTCATATTTTTTTTGATAATTTTTGTACCTACCTTTTACTTTTTTTTCTAGTTTCAAAAGCTCATAAATTTTTTTTAGGTAGTTCTGAGAAAAATAAGAAAACGATTTTAGGTAGTTTTGAGAAAAAGAAGTAAAACTCATATCAATTATTTCTGTGAGGAGTATTTAAGCTTTCCATTTTAGGGGTATTTGAAAAGCACACCCAACCATTTTAGCGGGTTTTGAAATTTACCCTAATTTTACCTATTTTTGTTCACACGTATTGACGGTTTTTGGCGCTTTTTTTAAAGTTCAATCTTTGGCCATCATATAGGTAACAAAATATCCATCTAAATACATAATATCTAACACAAAAATTTTCAAAAATCGTTTTAGGGGCTTTTGAAACTAGGCATTTCATATATCTATTTATTCTTTAAACTGTTTCTTTGTTTTTAAATGTCATGTTGTGAACGTCTTAAATTTATAATTTGTGATGTTTACGGTATGTAAAAATAAATAAATTTGAATACCATATATTATTACAATACTGTATATAGGTAGTGGTAGGGTTAATCTTCTAACTGGTCTTTGGTGCCTTCCTTTGCTAATTGCTTTCCACATTACACCTCCCGGTTATCTAATAATATGTAAAGTTGAATAATCCAGGCAACTTTCGAGATATGACACTGTGGATATCATTAGAGACGGCACAATATGCGATTATTTCATATAAACTTCACAGTCTCATTATTTCAAATTCGTTTTGACATCGTGATGTAATTATTATAATTCCTCCAATTCGTGAAAAGAGATCTGAAGAAATATATTCCAGGTACTTGTGAAAATAATAATTTGGTGTTGTTGTAATTACGATTGGCATACAAAATAAATATTTGTGATATTTTTTTCATTAAACTTTTTTAACACGTGACCGTACATGGACCCGGAAGATACCCGACCACCAAAGAGGCTTCTCTTTAAACGACCACAAGAGAATAGGAGGATTAGAAGATATCTACTGCAGTGGTTGAACTGTATAAAAAATACACACGGTATCTCTGAGGTTAAGATGGTTGTAAAAGTTTGCGACATATAAGCACGAATCAAATTGAGTTGCATGTCGCCTACTGTCATGCTATCGCAGCGACAAATTTAGTCTATGGTTTCGTCATTTTGCAGAATGTTTTGAACGATCACTATCTCTGTAAATTCACTGAAGAATGACACTGATAAAGAGTGCCAACTATAATACGAGTATATTAGTAATTTGAATTATTAATAATTATTCATGCTAATTTCAATTAATTTTGACAGTTTCTACGTGTGCGTGCGTTAAAATTACTTGCGGCATGACAGCCATAGGTTATATTTTGTACAGAACCCAACCTGCAGACCATAGATAATTGACAACATTCTTATAGAAAATACATAGTGCCTGCCAACCGCTAAAAACAAAAAAAAAACGTGATTTTGACATGACAGTCGAAAAATGTAGGCATGTAGAGTCATGAAGGTGTCGATGGAGTGCAGTTCAACGTGAGTTGACCTCATTGTTATTTTGGTGATTTTGGCAGATTGGTGACTGACAATGTGCGTTTAAAGGTTCAAAATGTTATACGGGATGGAACATTAGGCTGATACCATTTAAAACACTAAGGAAAACGATTTTACACACTTTTTTCCCGTAGCGGCAGCTAACTGTGACGTCACGTGATAGTAGGCAACATGCACCTCAATTTGATCAGAACTATAGAGGCAGTGATGTCCCAAAATAAAATGCCGTCTCATTTTTTTATACTTACATTATTTTTATCATCCTTTTAGTCCAATATCTAAGAAATATGTTTTATGGATACATTACTAACAAAATATCAGACTTATTACTGGCAAATCTGCATGTGTCGTTTTTGGTCACCATGGACGTCGAAAGGCAACGGAAGTAAACTAGATATCGCAGTGAGCTGATTTTTTTAATGGAAAGATATTTTCGTTATTACAAAGTTTATGTAGCTATTTCTATATATTTCAAATGATTTTCTTGGATTTGCCACCCTTCGATTAACTACTGCCCCCAAGCGACGCTCAATCTGCCTACCCCCATGGGACGTCACTGTATAGAGGGGAGTGGGAGACGTTACCGGAAATCCTTATTAAATTTTATTGTATGTAACATCATGATAAATTTATAGCAGCTTCGTCTCAGATAATAATGAAAATTACTTTCCGCAATAAAATTGAAGGCTCTTCTGCTGATTTAATGCAACTACCCCTCAAAGGGGCGTTTAAAAAATGCTGACTGCAGAAAATTAAGTATTCCGTTTAAACCCTTAATCGTTTTTCTCAATTTTAAAAATCTGCTTTGATCATTTTGAGTTTAATGAATGCCTATGTGTATTATTCAAAATGTTTCAATGCATAAGAAGAACGTATATATCGAACAATTCGTCTGTTTTTAGTAAGGTCCCACGTGGTGTGTAATAGTTGAAAAATGTATTTTAAAGTATTTTAAGAACTACGTTTGAACAATGTTAAGGCTATACTTCATCTGGGACACGGTCTAAAATTAATGATCGAGACTACGCGACGCGAAGATTGTGCAAACGACGCGTGCAGAACAAAACATAATGTATCATAAAAATTCAACATGCGTCCATGTAATGTTATGTTTATTGTTCTATTAGTAATAATAATAATATATTTATTGACATGTTATCTTTTTCAATTAAATGGGTAACGTTTTTTAGTCATCTTTACACGATTTAAGAATTAATTCCCCCGACGCCATCACAAAAGAAATTGACGAGTTCATAGCTCGATTTTCGTTCTCCGATTGGCAGCCAGTCCGTAATTTCGTCGCACCTATAGGTGAAAATTATTTTCCGTTTCACTGAAGTATGCTCTTAACACTTGGTATGAATTGTTTATGTGTCATTATGTTGCCACGTCTGATCGCATCACAAGAATCAACATTGTATGATTACATGGTGTCGCCACCTAATTGTCAAACTATTTAAAATATAATGTATGCTAACGTTACATTTACCGAAAAATGTTGTTGAGATAATTCGTGTATTCGAACTGAAGGAAATACATAAATACTTTATAGTTTTTATATTGTTACTGTTCACCAAACTAGTTATTAATTATAATTATTTACTGATAACTATCAGTGAAGTTCAGTGGTTTCAGTTACCTATATAATTATCATGAGTTATTCAGGGATTGTACATTATAAGGGGGCAGATAGTGTTAAGGAATGAATGCAAACCAAATAACTTTTGGAAAGTAGACTCCATTGTGGTAACAAAATTTTTGTCTGAGATGCTAACATTTTGTGAATATTTGAAAACATGTATATCAGTATATTAAATAATCTATTGGTATGCATCCATTTAGGATAGCCTTGCAGAAAAAAGAAAATGTATGTAAAATTTGAGGCTATAAACAGATAGTATGGTGTGGCATTTTGAGTCTGCTTAGTGACAGAATTGTGTTTAGGCATATCACTGCTTACTGATCCTGATGTGTCATACTTTATACTATAATACTACTGCTGAATACTAGATAGGACACTGAGAGTATCGTGATAGCTGGAGTAGGGCGGTAAATGTGGCGAAGGCTTGAGTTGAACCGCACCGCCATCGAAAGAAAAAGAAGAAACATACTATTAGGATTCCATGCGCCCACAAAGGATTAAGTATGATTTAAAAGAATATTTACTTTCCGATAGGATAACTCTTATTGAATTGACAGCAGTGGCAAAGGGTAGAGGAAGGCTGTTAACATAAAAGGTTAGTGTCTGGCATCATGGTTAAACCACCTCCCTCTTAGATCCGTAATCCACCACCATAATCTCCAAATTACAGTCCACTGCTAAAAAGCGCCACCAATTAATATTTTTATCTTTTCCATTTTTTTTTTTTTTTAAACTATATTTTGAAATATTTCTTAGGTAGGTAAAATATATCTTTTGTATTTTATCGGTAGATGCCTCTGTCTTTCCGGTCCGACCGATGCAAAAACAATAAAATAAAACTAATGCATTTTTTTTTCCGACCATGTCCGATCCTAATAGGATCATATGGGCCTCCACAGAGTAGAGGTTTGTATTAACAGATTTTTTTTTACGAGAAATGGATATCAGCCACTTGCTCAACCTATTAGGTCCATACCCTGACTCACACACATATTGAAAAACAATATGTGTACTTGCCAGACCCAGGATTCGAACCTGAGACCCACGGCATGATACTCCAACGCTTATGCCGCGCGGCCACCGTGGGCGTTTCCAAATTAGCTTCAGTTTAACAGACTATTATGCACATTACAAATTATTAATGCAATAAGTTCATAGCATCATTTCTCTTAGTATGACTATGATAGTATAGTTCTGACTTTCTCTTAGGTATGCTTACATACTGCAGTCTGCAATTTAGAAGAGCTCTTTATTTAGATAGATAAGTATTTTTCGACTTATACGAGGTGTAAATGAGAACTCTGCCATTCTGGGCAGTTTTGACCTGTGTGTGTGTCCCTGATAACTATCTTAGAAATAGGAAGCATCAGTTGTTTATTCTCCCAAGGTGCAGAACCAACCTGCCACTGGTAATGCCAATTGGGAGGGCGATAAGTATGTTCAACCAAATTGCTTCGGGTGTTGATATATTCCACTTGCGTGAAGTGAGTTCAAGTGGGCGCTATTTTATAAATTCTTAAAACAGGGTCTCCTTCTTTGAACTACTATAATAGATGTATAATTGTATTTTCACCGTTTGTTTATGTTTATATTATGTTCTCTTTTTATATTTTCATTTTACCGCGGTTTTATTTCATATTCTTGTGTGTCCAGTCCTAGAAACTAAATTATTAATATATACGTTACTATGGAAATCAATTTGAAATGTCAAAATGACATTTCAGTATTCTATATTTATTCAGTATTTCTATCAAGTACAAAAAAATATTAATTAATACATAGAATTGTCTAGTTTACATGATTTAACAGAAAATTTAAAAACGTGGTATATAAAAAGTTATTTTTTATCTTTTAATTATTTAACCCTGTTGTTACTTTTCTTTTTTTTCTTCTTTATAATAGCGTTTCATGTCATGTTGTGAACGTCTTAAACTTATAATTTGTAATGTTCACAATATGTTAATACTCGTACCTAAATAAATTAAAATTGAAAATAAATAACATGACATTTAGATCTAGTGTTCCTATTTAATTTACGTGAATTGAAATACTAATTAGTGTGAAAACATAATATTTTATAATTTAATATAATTTTATTGTCGTCTCTGGCAACAGCAATAGTAACAAGGTAATGCTTCGCCTCACGTTTTTATTGTTCGGTAAACATTTTGTTGAAAGTTATTCCAACTCGTTACCGCATCGTGTTAAAAGTCTTCCAGTGAAACGAGAAGAACACCGCTCTCCTCTCGTTAACTCGCATTACGCAAACACGTTCGCTTAAGCGTCTTACTCACTGTTATCGTTTTTATGATGTAATGTTTTAATTTTTGTTACCGTAATCTTATGTTAAAAGACCATGATAACATATCTTAGAATGATTGTTCTAACAGGCAACCATAGATAAATTACGGTTAAAAATGCTCTTTTTAGGAAAATGAGTCAAATAGATAGCACGACACCGAAAATGTCTACGTCTTTGGAGAGCGCATTGACTAGTTTCGCATCCCTCGCTAAAGATGCCTGATATGCTTGACACGAGGAAACTGTTCCAGAATAAATCATGGCTGCGACCACGTCGGTAATTGACAAGCGCATGTAAATTCAAATTAATTAGGACATTAGGATTGGCAACCATCCCATGTGGTATTTCAAGAGCAGAAGAGACCTACGAGATTTAAGAGAGTGAAAAGTAAGCATGCCTTATAGAAAGGCAGTCGGAAAATAATCAATTGACGAATTATCGAAAGGAAAATAGTTGTATTTGTCTTAAAATAAAGACATCGAAAAAATGTCTTCTGGACGCGTTCTAAAATAAGCTTATAGGAGACCTCATAATGAAACCAGATCATCGACCCATATTCAAGAATGCTACGCACCAATGAGACGTTGAGTGTATGTAAGACATTTGGATTCTTGACTGACTTGGATTATCGCACGATGAATCCTAAAAGCTTACCTACTCGCACGTAGAGATGTAGAAGTTATATGCGAGATTGCCATTGTTAGCATATGTTATTACGGAGAGACGTTTCATGGCTTCCGAAAGTGATACCTCGTAGTTTTGTGCCACAACCGAAAGAATTCCGTCCCTGTGGCCAACCCTGTAGCGGTCATACAAAAACGATCTACGTGCTGCATGTCTCACATGGCAGGAGGCGTTGGACCTAGCAATAAACCGAGGAGAATAATGCTAACTACCAATACCAACATTTTAAATTTGAATCCAAAGTATTTCATTTTACGTTCTGATACTAATCGGGTATTTAAACCCACTTCTTCTATACAATGTTCTTACCTAACTAATTATAAATAATAATCATTTGCGAATCAATATGTCGTGAGAAAGGTACTCGATATGTTGCCCTTTAGTAAAAGTCGCTGTATTGAATATATTTCAATGCATTTCGAATGAACTGAAAACCTCTTATGTACAAACATCGAAACTTTGCTCGTATTATTAGTAAGCTAAGAGTAGTTACTGAAAATGAGAAGTTGATTCTTACCAGCTACTGACGCAAAACGTGATCATTGAAAAGTTTTCATAAAAAGTCCACAATAAACTTTTCCAGCCATACGTCCATACATCTATGCATTAACCAATTATGCTACGAACCTCCTGGCATAGATTGGCGCGACACCAATCGTGCCCATTTTTTAATAATAAAATGCCTAATTCTTGTCAAATTTGGGATCAAAAAGATTATAAAATATATATTTTTATCGTAAATATGTCACTATATAATGTTAACATTAATTTTACTGATGGTTTTCTAAATGCGTTTAATAATTAATAAATCTTAACACCACTGCCCATGGACGTACTGAAATATGACTATATTCTAAAAAATTAGAGCGAGAGGTTTAATAGAATATTTTTTTATGTAATAAAAATACTTTATGCAGTCATCAAATGTTTAAAATAAATATAAAGGATAATAAGGCTTCAAAATTATATAAATATATTATTATCTACAACGTTTAAGGAATGTCCAGGTTTATGCTCTGAAAATACCATAAAAGCTCCATTTTGATCTATAGCTGAGCATGTAGGCCATTAAGTCCGGGTATAGGAAAATCTCTCTCAACTTCAACGTTTGTTGAATGTTTTATCAACGTTGGATCAATAGTTATTGAATAATTGGAAATATTTGCGACGAATATTTTCATTTTTGAAATATGTTAATTCATTGTGACAATTCTATAAGTATATTTGAGGGATTTTGTTTTAATATCATTTAACATTTATAGGTTTAAGTCAATGCGTATATTTACATTTTGGCAGCATAAACCTTACACACTAAAATATTTAATATACAATATACCTATTAGTAGGTAAGTAATGAAAAAATAATATTAAATTCATTTGCAAAAAACATAAACGTTTATGCTCTCTTAATACCGAAAATACCGGTATTATGAATTTTTGAAACCGGTATTTCGATATTTATAAATAATTTAATACCGGTTTTTAAATACCGGTTTTGTAATCCCTAGTCAAATCCCGTCGAGTTTCGATTTTTTTTTCAAATATGATTTTTTTTAGTGGGTATAATAATATAGCTGGTGGCAATATAAGGTGTTTTCTAGTTATGTATGTTTATTATAGTTTGGTTTAGGTAGGGCTTAATGAATTTAAGAAAATAAACTAACAATATGTGTTCCTAATATGTATTCCTTAGTCCCAACTCATATAAGGCTGGTTATGTAGTGGCGAAGGGTGGAGTCAGGCTGTTAAAATACGCTATAAATAGTGCGCATTAAACTTGGTTAATCATACGTATTTTTTTTATTGAACTAAGACTGCAATTTACAGATGGAAGTGGTTAGTTTTTAAAAGTCAATTGAACCCTTCCTTAACCAAACCATAATAGTTTTGGTGTACTTTGGGCGATACGACAAAATTTTGCACACTTTTTCATTCATACTTATTAGTTTTCGTTGGATTAAAAATACACTACAGGCACTGCCTATACCAAATTATATTAGATAAAAAATATTATTCTATCTTTCAAATATCCAAAGCTATATATTATGATTTAATTGCATCATTTTATATACTGGACTATTGTCCATTGTGGCTTGGTTTTCGCAGTGTTTAATTTAATTTTAAAACCATGTCTAAATTATTGTACTGTCATTTCAATGAAAGACAAAGCTTAGTATGCAATATTTATGGCGGACCTTAACAGCCTCCCTCCACCCTTTAAAACTGGGTTATAGACACGTATTGGATGATGGGGATGAAAGAAAATGTTTAGTATGAAAAAATACTGATGAATTATAAGATTAATGTGTTTGATAGTAAACCAATAAATAATCTACATTGTAATCTACAATACATTTGTAAGGTGCAAAATTTAATGTCAATCAAAATAACATTCCCTTTTAACACGACAGTGATTTGAAAGTGTTCCTTTTTACATTTATTGAATATTGATGTTGGCGCGTGTGACATAAAAAGCTTAGTCGAATAATAATGCTTTTAAAATAATGAAAGCCTTCGGTAAGTGAAGGCGTGTGACCAAACTACTAAAAGCTTAAATTAGCAATGACATAAACAGCTTTGAGAAAGCTCCCCAGACTTGTGGCGTCGGCGGAGGCCTAATCAGAACACTTTTTACTTTCAGCCCGCTTCAAAGGAAAACGTGATTTGATTTCGTAATTAGTTCTAGAAATAATATTCAGAGTCTATCCATTTTAGCATAGGTAAGGGTTTGTTCCTGAGTACCATTACGCACTGCTCAATGAAACCCCTTATATCTCCTGTTTTCTGATATATTATGTTATATCTCATATATCATAAAAATTTCAATACCGCGCTTCTTAACATCTACACTTATACAAAATTTAGAACCTTTTAATAATTATCAGTTTTAGACTGATGCGATCCCTATTTATTACCTAAAATTAATTATTAATAACTACATAATATTATATTTATGACTAGATTATTTATATAGAATGTCTTGTTTGTGACTATGTAATTATATAATAATATATTGCTCACAAAACTAAACTAAGTTATTCAGTTCCAGATTCAGGCATGTGCTTCAGGGGCTACGGCTAAGAGGGTGTTTATTTATTTATTTGAACAAAAACGCGTTGAGTACATAACAAATTATTAATTCAGGATGTTCACAACATGACATTTACAATAAAAAGTACAAGTAAATCAATTAAAGAAAAAAAAACAAATCAAAAAATAATTTTATAGAAAAGAAATTAAATAAAAAAACAACAATAATTCAAAAACAATACAAATCAAACAATAAAATAGAATTTTAAAAACAGAATCAATAATGCATCGTTAAAAATATCTACATCTCTAGGGAGTGCATTGACCAGCCGCACAGCCCTCGCTATTAGTGCCTGATGAGCCTGACACGAGGAAACAGCTGTCACCCAAAATAGGTCATGTCTGCGCGACCACGCATGTAATTGACGGGTGTATAAAAATTCAAATTTTCTACAATTTAGAATTAGAAACTATACTATGTGAGAGCAGGGAAAATTGCGTTAAGAACAAAAGTGACCTGCGAGCTTCAAGAGAATGAAAGGCGAGCATGCCTTGAAGAAAGTTAGTCGGAAAATACTCGTTTGAGAAGCTGTCAAAAGGAAAATAATTATAAACTTTAAAATAAAGATGTCGAAGATTTTTTTTCTGAACACGCTTTAAAACAAGCTTATAAGAAACCTCATAAGGACTGCAGATAATGGACCCATACTCAAGAATACTCCGTACTAACGACACATATAGTGTACGTAAAACAGTTGGATTCTTGAATGGCTTGGCTTGTCTCATGACGACATATTTATATATAGTATCTAGCTGCAAAAAAATCTCCGTTTGAGAAAATAAACAGCGTGTCAATTATCTGACAAATGATCAATACAGCTCGAATATTTTAGTGAAATGTGAGATAAAAATGGAGGGAGTTCCATATTACCTATTACTTCTGAATGAAGTAATTCCGTAGAATTCGTGGTAAAAACCTGATCTAATGTAGTGTCGGACATTTCTATAAAAAAATAATTTTCCAATCCAATAATTTTTGTGGTATACTATGGTAGTTTTATTCAGGGTCAAGCATATTTTAAATATTTTAGTTATCCCACATAACCGATTGTTACAATACCAAAAGCCTGTATGATATAATATATTTAATTATAGCTATACCTATACCCGAGGGCCTATAAAGTCTTAATCCAGCCCTAATACTGGTGCGGAAAATTACCTGCACTGTAAAAAAGATTCAAAAATGAATAATGACATCGCCTGGCATGGAAAGACGTGTGAAAGGATGTGGAAGAGGCGCATAAGAAGCCAGGAAAAAGAAACGAGGCCAAGTATTAAATTTGATAAAAAATATTAACAAATCGTTGAATGAAAGCTATCAAACAGTGATACCCAAAGGACAAGCACTTGGTTTAGCCATAGCCAGTGTTTCTTTTAATTAACTCATTAAATTAGGCCTCGCACTACTCATAATTCTTCACGCATCATTCTGACAGAATAAATTAATATAAAAATATTTTAATACACAAATATTTCCCTAAATTTTTCCGAACGATATAGGTATGACAGTTCTAAATAAACAATCAATTGTTTCATAACTATAACAATATAATATGGTACCATAATAAACCGTAAGATGAAAGTCATGTTCAACTCCTTTGCGGACCAAAATGAGATCCTCATCAATGGCACTCAGCTCGAACAGGTGAAAACCTGCATATATGTGGACAATAACTTTCTATAGATGGATGTATATTTGATGAAAGTGTTCGCAGAGTAAAGCTCAGCTGGAATGCTTTTAAAAGTGACCTCCCACCGTGCCTAAGGCGCAAAGTGTTCAACCAGTGTGTATTTCCCGTAATTACATAAATGCGTGTGTAACATGGACCCTAATTAAAAGAGAGATCCAGAAACTTAGAGTAGCACAACGTGGTATGTAGAGGTGCATGCATGTTTCGGTACCCAATAATAAACAAACCAAAAAATATTCTTTTCATTCAAAATTAACTTGAATTAAACAGTTTTTTTTACTGATTTTCCGATTATTTTATTTTGTAATGTGCGGAGGAAGAGCGTCAGAGCACTGGAGCGACCAGGTGCATGAGCTTACTGGAACCAGCCTTCACTCACCTCTGAGAGAAACAGAAGACCATGAGGATTGAGAGTATTGGCCGCAAAAATATGGCTGCATTTCAGGGTAGTGACAATCATTTAATAAATTACCCTAAATAAATATAATTCATAACTACACATTAAACCCTGTTTTGTCTCTAGCTACTAGTGGCGAAGGGTGGAGGTAGGCTGTAAAGATCCAACATAAATAGTGTACATTAAACTTTATCAGTCATACGTATTTGTTTTTATTGAACTAAGACTACAATTTACATATGGAGTTGGTTAATTTAAAAAAATCACACCCTGTCTAAACCAAACCATAATAGTTTTCGTATGCTTTATTAAAAATATTATTCTATAATATATAAATATTATGTATGATTTAATGTCATAATTATAGATATTTTATAGAGAGACGAGTATTTTTTTACAATTACCAGTTATTATGGCTTGGTTTTCGCAGGGTTTAATTGAATTTAAAAAACTAACCAACATCATCTGTAAAGTGTAGTCTTAGTTCAATGAAAACAAATACGTATAATTGACAAAGTTTAGGATGCACTATTTATATCGGATCTTAACAGCCTACCTCCACCCTTCGCCACTCCTAACTACATTTTTTTCTTGTATTAAATTTTGATAAATGCACAGCTTAAAACCCTAAAGAAATAATCGACGAAGACAAAATGAGAAAATCAATAGGTACCTACCTATACTTTGGCCACATCATGCGGTGTCCTGATAAAGATAAATTTTTGTACCTGATTTTCTATTATGATATCCTGGTAGAACAGAAATATCCTGGCTAAAAAAACTCAGAAACTGATGGAAGATGGATGAAGAATATGGTATATTTAAGACTGGGCACACAATGCTATATGAATAGAATCAGCTATATGAGACATTCATCCAGCAGGGCATTGGACCCAGGCTGATGAAAATATAATATTAATATTTTATTTATACTCCATGATAAACTTATTTTTTTTCTAACATCATTCTTTTAAAAATAAATGGTTCCTATTTTATTCTTCTATCTAGACTTCTTATTTCCTCTATAATACGTTTGAACAATGGGGTTATACTATTCGTTGAGTTATTCCGGAGGTCTTTGTCGAACAAGCAAGAAAATGGCAAGCCAGTGGCGTGCAATTCAAATAATATGATATATGTTTTCTTTTCTTTTTTTTTATTTTCCATAGATTATAATAAGTCTTGTCAGTAAAATATCTATCACAACCAGGGTTGCCAGATTTACAAAATCACGGATCGGGACATACATTATTTCGGACGATCAAAAAAAAGAAATTAAAAAATTAAGGAAGAAATTAAGAAAAAATACATAATTTTAATTAAATTATAATATATGTGTATATAAATAAGTGTACTATGTGTATACAGAAGATAACATAAAATAAACAAAATACAAGGAAAAAATAGTCACATAATAATCCGCAGGAATCACAGTAAAGTTATTAAAATAAACTAGCAGAGGCAGCTGGCGAGAAAGCAAACATACAAAACAAAAACAAAGTAAACGTACATAAATCATTTGTAATATGTTTATCTGTTTATGAATAGTTTGTGAAAATTGATTTTATATCGGTGAAAATGCATTTTAATAAATATGGACCGCCATTTTGAAAATTATTTGTTTCAGTGTGACATAAGTATGGCATACATTTCAAAAAAAATCCCAAATTACATGAATGTAAAAAATCACGTGTCGAATTGAAAACCTATTATGGATCAATCAAATACACATAAGGACATGAGGAAGAAATTTTCTCCATTATTCCATACTTTAGTTTTTGAAAAAAGAACGATCAGGGGATGGATTTTTTTTTTGAACATATCGGAAATGACAAATAAGGCACACAGTCGTTCGTCAAAACGGAAAAAAACTGTAGGATAATAATAGTATTAGATTAATTAGATACAATTACAGGAATTACATTTTGATTTAAGTGCAAAAATGTATACAATCATTTTAAACAGTTTTATTAAAAGTGTTTTTCCGAGTTTTTAGCTTGTTTCAAAATTATGTTCGCCATCTTTGCTCGATAAAAATTTTCTAGTCGTTACAAATTGAAATGAAAGTTTAAAAATTATTAATTCTTCTGTTTTTAATAATAATCTGTCTGTCTCCTTTCTCCAGCGTCCAAATTAAGCGAGCCTCTTTAACTACATACGTCCATTTTTGTATATAATATACAACTTTTGTTAAGTCGGGATTTTCCAGGCAATGTGGGACTCGGGATTTGTCTTTTGTACTCAGGACAATCCCACCCAAATAGGTACGTCTGGCAACCCTGATCACAACCCATCATATTGGTTAACATCACTTTTTATTATGTAAACATTAGGTATTTTACGACACGTGTGTCGTTCATAGGGATTGCAATACCGTAATTCAATTATTTATCTATACCGAAATACCGGTTTCAAAAATCTAAAATACCGGTATTTTCGGTATTTAGAAAGCATACACGTTTATGTTTTTCGAAAATGAATTTTATGTTATTTTTTTCATTATTTACTACTTAACTATTATTGTATATTCAATTTAGTGTATAAGATTAATGCTACTAAAACGCAAATATATTGACTGAAACCAACATAATAATAAAACAAAATCTCTCAAATATACCTACTTATAGGATTGCCTCGACGAATAATAACATATATTTCGACAAGGTAAACATTTGTGGCAAATATTTCTAATTATCCTATAAACTCTTGATTCAGCGTTGATATCAAACAAACGTTGAATAAATGAAAAAGATTTTACTGTAGCCGGCGTATTAGTGTTTGTAAAAATTATCAGTTCTAAAATATTATGATCTATAGGTCAACATTTAATGTAGGTACGTACTTTAGGTTGCTATAAAATAGTGTTTCAAATAGATTTTAACAGCTCTAATTATTTCTAGGTAGTTCTTTTCTAAAATATATTTTGTCGAATACCGGTATTGAATAAGAAATACCGAAATACCGGTATTGATATATTCGTTTGGTATTGCAATCCCTAGTCGCTCTCTATCGTGTATGTGTGACAGCATTTACAGTACCAATGTTATTGGTATACAATGTTATAATTATTACTGTCAACAAATGGTAATACATTTTATAAATTACCGCCAAATAAACGCTGAATCTTATGAAAAAAAATCACAAACTATTTAGAAAACTCTGAGCTCTTAGAATCTTTCCAATAAAAACTTTCACAATTTTATTTTAATCAATTAAAATAACACTATCGACTGAGGGTGCTAGATAAATTGATTTTAAATTAGCCTAGCCTAATAACCAAGTTAATGGTATTTATATATAATATAAAGCAGGTTTATAGGTATCGGTTTAGCTTTATCGAATAATGTGAAAAGGCGAATTCTGGGTTTAAAAAAAGGATTAATCTAGAATAGTACTTAGTTTAATATTATTTTGAGATATTTTTAATTAACGAATTAAATCATCTTGAGACTTTGGGTAGGTATCTCCATTAATTTTTTTTACATGTTTTTTTGATAATATTGCTGTCTCTATTTTTCTAAAAATGTTCTTTTACTTGGTACCTACTAACTAGACGAGAGTGTGACATTATATGCTTACTTAAATGGCATTATGTATAGGTATAGTATAGTAATCTACAAAAGTAGGAAGGTATAATAGTTATTAAACTTACCTCATCTCCACTCGTGATGTATTCACCTTTAATGGTGCTGTAAACAAATTATTTTCATCATAGAGCCTAAGTTTGTTCTGTATAATAATATTTTCACCACAGTATTTCTGTGTTTTGTGTCTATTTAATTTTTTTTTTGTTTTGTCATTGACATACGATTACAATTTAAAAAAATCGGTGTGTTTACTTATGTACGCGCGTTAGAAGTTATACTATTTTGGCGTAATAAAACAAAAAACTCATCTTTGCCATACAGCGGTTATAATTCAGAAGTGCCCATGATAAATTAATAAAAAATCAAATTTTATTGGCGTGTTATTATGATTATATTCATTTCGGTCTCAATGGTATTTTATCGATAAAGGTACCGTCAGCAATAATATTATGTATGCGAATAAATAATATTGTTGCAGAATGTACCTACTTTTGAAGAAAAAACTTTCAAAACCTGTGTTTGAAAATTTTTGCAAACCGCTATTTCAACAGTGATGACTGTACAACAATTTTCGTTAACAATAATAATGTATTACAAATAAAAAGTAAAACATAGCCTATTTAATGGTTTAATTGAAACGTGATATTGGCTTTTGTGATGAAACATAATAATTATTATTGTCTTTAATTATCATAAACCGCTAATAAATAAATTGACATGGGAAATGCGACAAATATTATAATAAACTGTAAAAATATGTATTTTTGTGTATGAAGTGTCTAAATAATGCAAATTTACAACATATTATCATTGTTTAAATTATTTACCAACTCAACATTCACAAAATTTATTTATTTATTGATATATAATTTTACTCATTACAGTTTTACACCCACGATGGCCGCGCGGCTTAAGCGTTGGCCTATTGCGTCGTGGGTCTCGGGTTAGAATCCTGGGTCTGATAAGTACACATATTATTTTTCAACTTGTGTATGAGTCAGAGTATGGACCTAATAGGTTGAGCAAGTGGCTGACATCCATTTCTCGTAAACAAAATCTGTCAATACAAACCTCCACTCTGTGGAGGCCCATATTATGATCCTATTAGGATCGGACATGGTCAAAAGAAAAGAAATTTTACTCATAAATAATACTTACATAAATATAGCCTCAAATCTTAATGAATACTCATAATAAAAGTTGCAACACCATCAACACCCGAACGTCGCCGCGCAAAATAAATTATGTTGCATCGCCGGGCAAAACTTCCGTCCCACGCCAAATTAATGCGTTACATTTGCGCGCGTCACACGCCAAAAATACACTCTGATCTGTTTTCCTAAACGCGCCTAAAGAAGTATAACTTCAATAAATAATTCTCCAGTTAACTTTTCACGTCGCCCCCGCGTCAAGTCACATGCGACACCATTGAAACGAATCGAGGAAGATTTGCATTCGGATCAAGTTGTAATATCTGAATAATCCTCTGAGAACAACGTCAAAATGGACGCCATTGTGTGCTCTTCGACTTTCGAACCAATCGACCTCTTCTTTAGAAGAATTTTTATATAAGTAACTCATACGTAGATATATGATAATATATGGTTACGCTTTATATGCATGGACACCTTATACCAGTGGCGAAGGATGGAGGTAGGCTGTTAAGATCCTCCATAAATAGTGCACATTAAACTTTGTCAGTCATACGTATTTATTTTCATTGAAAGAATACTTAAATTTCCAGATGTTGGTTAGTTTTTAAAATTCAATTAAACCGTCCGAAACCAAGCCATAATAGAACATAGCCAAAAAATACTCGTCTATCTATAAAATATCTAAAATTATGATAGAATAATATTTTTAATTATTTTAGTTTGGTTTAGGTAGGGCTGAAACAAACGAACTATCAATATGTGTAATATGTATTTTTAATTCAACGAAACCAAATAAATATGAATCAAAAAGTTCGCGCAATTTTGTCGTATCGCCCAATTTATTCCAAAATTATTATGTTTTGGTTTAGGCAGGGTTCAATTGATTTTTAAAAAACTAATCGACACCATCTGTAAATTGTAGGCTTAGTTCAATAAAAACAGATATGTATGACTAACAAAGTTTAATATGCACTATTTATGGTGGATTTTAACAGCCTACCTGGACCCTTCGCTATTGCCTTATATTATAATATACACAATTCCTTACTGTGACGATTTACCAAATTAGCTAATACAGATTAAATACCTATACTAGAATATCAAATTAGGTAATATTAAAAAGGGAAAGTAACGAATTTATTGGAGCCCCACAAGGACACGACGCCGCCGACTGGTGACGCCATGTCGCAGCCATGTCAACTGGACGATATTATCTAGCTGGACATTGGCGCCGCTCTTACTATATTAATACTATCGACCGAAGATACTTGATGGAATTTGAATTAAAATTCTTATGTATTGTAGTTTTGTACTATTCCACTTGAGTCATTTTTTGCGACCCGGGTTTCGCCTTTCGGCATCTTCACACACTGTGTACACTCACCAAAAAGAAAACACACACTCACAAAGAACACTATTAACTCTAACTTATATAAAAAATCAATACAATAAAGTAGGTAAAAACTTTATCACCGACCTATTACTTCATTGTTATATAATATTAATATACATATATATTTTTTATTGGATCCTTGACTTAAAAGGTAGGTGATAAAGTTTTTACCTTTTTTATTGTAGTGATTTGTTATATAAGTAAGATTAAATAGTGTTCTTTGTCAGTGTGTGTTTTCCTTTTAGCGAGTGTACACAGTTCCTGAAGATGCCGAAAGGCGAAACCCGGGTCGCATAAAACGACACAGATGAAATAATATAAAACTTAAATCCATTAGAATTTAAATACACTTATACTATGACTTAAAGCAGTAAATAACCAACTTGTATCACTATGTTAGTAGGAAGTCTAACGTGTAGACACCCAAACTAGAAGATATTTTTGTGTTCTCATAGTTTTTAGTGTTTTAGATATCTCTTAGTGATATACATATTTACATTTTATGTTGTGTTATTTCGTTTACAACGCCCCTTCATGATTTCACATTCTAATCTTGCCCGCCCAATTGGCATTATCAATGGAAGGTTAGTTTTGCACCTTGGGAGAACAAATAACTATTCCCAATATCTAAGATAGTTATCAGGGACTACCAATAATGTCAGAGTTCAGTCAAAGAACAATTACGAAGCCGAATATATATCTCTTTTAACTTTTAGACAGGAGTCTGTAAGCATATTTATAAGAAAGTCATTAGGATAAAACCACGGATAGTATCCGTACAGCTTCAGCTGAAGGAGCCTCACGATTTTTTCTGAGCTCTCTCCACCATAAGGCCGTAATTTAACTGATCTGAGATATCTGTAGCACCTTTTCACAGATGGTAAAGACCACTAAATACCAGTTTACTGTCAAACGTAATGCCAAGATCCCTTGCAGATGATATTCGTGAGAGAACTCTGTCATGTATCGAATATTAGATAAACAATACCTGCGAGGCTCTAGTAAACGACAAAAGATTTCATTTATCAATATTGAAATCCAGTTTGTTATGTGTGTCCCAATCTAATATATTATTTCAAGTTGGTGCTGAGGACAATTTTCCAAGGTGACAACTTCCATGAATAGTTTCAAATGGTATTGGTCCCAAGATTGAGCCCTGAGGGGGCTTCTAAACCAGCTAGAGTTCGTTCCTCTGCTGAAACTGAAACCTAAGTGAAACATACGTACGACTATGTATAAATATTTATAAATATATACCTGCTTTCGAATTAGGTAGATATATATATACGAAAACGCCTTCTTATCCATCCGTTGATCTTTTACAAAAACATCTACAAAGCTTCCTGACCACTGCAACCCTTATTGGAAAACTTTTACCAAAAACTTACTCTCTTTGGCTCGTGATTACAAATTTGCGTTAAATCCAAATTGCATTTTAAACTTTCGTTAACTTGTTACTTTCACCACCAGTCTCTTTTGACCGGACGTGGAGCCAGTGCTGTCCCACTACATTTTCCTCGAACCGGTTCGCGTAGGTTCGATTTTATGCATTGACATAATAAAATATGTCGTCGCTGTATAATAAATACCTCCTTAGTGGTGATTTTGACGAAAATGAGTTATTGATACCACGTGATGAGCATTTTTTTTTCTCTACCATATGTATTACCTATATCACTTGCGAAAAGATCAAAAATAAAAAATAAAATCGATATTAAATTAATAATATGTGAGAGCCTAAGGTGAGAGCATCCAAAATCATGCACCGTAATTATTAATCCAATGTGCGCGTCCGCCGCAGTAGATCAGTATTAAAAAATAATCTTATGTGTACACGGCATGGTTACACATATGGAATGTATTCAACACGGTGCATATAGAATTAATCCTATGTGATAAAAACATGGAAAAATCTATAATTTTACCATGTAATCTATATATTTAAAACAAAGTCGGGTTAGTTACACCATTTATAACTCGAGAACGGCTGGACCGATTTTTACGATCTTTGATTTGTTGGATTTGTCTCCGCCAGGAATAGCAGAATAACTATTAAAACATTGGAAAAATTCACAGAAAAGAAAATTATGAATAAAATAAATTTTCTCATACATTTTGACATTTTGAACAATAAATCTCGCGCATTCGAAAATAAAAAAAAATCACAAAAAATTTAAATCAGTATACAACGCCAACTCTGATACATGACAGAAACAATAAACAAGAAACAAACATAGAAACAAAAGAATGAACATGGCGTTGTGTTGCATTATCTTTTGACAGTTGATTTAGCTTAGCCTCAGATAATCCCGAAAGACTTTCGTAGTATATAGCAGTAATTATTGTAGATCCCGGCGAATTTGTGAGGAAGTAGTTCTGCCTGAATCTCCTTTGCTTCTCCGACTGCGTCTATCAAATAAATCAAACGAATGCAAACATCCCAAAATTTTCGTTCGATTGAATTTAACGTCACATGATCTTATCGTTGGTATTACTCATTATTTACCTACCAATTTCAAAATTCGCCCTTCGGACTTGATTCGACAATCGATCTCCGTGAATAATCATTACCAGCTAGGTGCACAAATAGCTATTTCGATCGTGATTTTCAAACGGTAAGTTGCCTTCGAAGATGTTCACTTTGTGAGGTTTTGAAATTTGTGATTGTTTGCGCATCTATAATTGCTTCATTATGTAATTTTGAATTGTGTGATTAATTTTTCAGTGTTATTTACAATGCCACGAGCCAGAAGATCTAATCTTTCACAACGAAGCCGTAATGCAATTAGACTTCGGAATATTGTTTATCAATCCACTGAAGATGAGCAAGAAATCGCACGAGAAGAGCGCCGCGTTAATATGGCTCGACTTTGCGATTCACAAACACAAGGACAAAGAGTGGTATTACGTCAAACGGCTCAATTGGCAATGAGAAATCGTCGAGAATATCGCACAGATCAACAACGTGATAATCTTCGACGCGCAAGAAGAAATGCTTCAAGTGTTGATTTGAATCGAGTAGCGTTTCAATACGATTGCACAATTGATTATAGCTCGCATGTTTTTGTTCGAATTGGCCCAATGGAGGTTGTGTGTGACCATTGCGGTGCATTGAAGTTCGATGGAGAAACGCCTGGATTGTGCTGTCTCAGTGGCAAGGTGAAATTGCCATTATTGCCTCCGCCACCTGAGCCATTGCATTCATTGCTTCGTGGCGAAACACCAGAATCACGACATTTTCTATCAAACACTCAAAGATACAACGGATGTTTCCAAATGACTTCATTTGGAGCAGACATTATTGAAGAACGCAGATTCAATCCAACATTCAAGGTAATTTCTGCTCGAGAGAATAAACGTTCATTTTCTTTTGGTGATCATAAATCAGTAATTCTCACTTCGCTTTCGACTTTACAGATCCAAGGCCAAATTCACCATCGAATTGGATCATTGCAACCGCTTAAAGACGCACATCATAAATTCATCCAAATTTACTTCATGGGCAATATGGACGAACAACTTGATCGGCGTCAAACGATCAATACGGCAATGAAAAGAGCAATTCTTCAAGATCTGCAGCAACTACTTCATGAACATCATGCATTGGTTCGGTTGTTCAAAACTGCTTTGGATCGCATACCAAGTGATGACTACAAAGTTGTGATCAGAGCGGATAAACGACCCGCTGGAACACACGAACGCCAATTTAACGCTCCAACAATAGATGAAGTCGCAATTGCGATTATCGGTGAAAACTTGGAAACGCGCGATATTGTACTTACACGTCGCGACACTGGACAACTGCAAAGAATATACGAAACACACCGTTCATACGATGCATTGCAATACCCGCTGATGTTTTGGCAAGGAGACGATGGATATCACTTTAATATCGAGATGATAAATCCATTGAACGGTGAGTATCGATTTCAAAATTTTCATTTCAACATGACAATAATTTCACTAATTTCAATGATTTCATTTCAAGATGATAAATTCATTGAACGGTGAGTATCGATATCATAATTTTCATTTTAACATGACAATAATTTCACTAAATTCACTGATTTCATTTCAGGTGTGGAAACCAAGAAGGTGAGCTCGATGAATTATTACGCATATCGTTTGATGATTCGTCAAAATGCTGACAACTATTTGCTGCGATTTCGTCGATTGCTTCAGCAATATTGCGTCGACATGTACGTCAAAATCGAGACGGAGCGCCTCACTTTCATTCGGTTGAACCAAGCCAAACTGCGTTCGGAGGAGTATATTCATTTACGCGATGCAATCAGCACCGAAGGAGATGCAGCTAATGTTGGTCGATTGACTATTCTACCAGCGACGTACATTGGCAGCCCACGTCATATGCATGAATATGCGCAAGATGCAATGACATATGTTCGTCATTACGGTCGTCCAGACCTATTTATCACCTTTACATGCAATCGGAAATGGATAGAAATTGTTCAACTACTGCTCCCCGGACAAACATCAAGTGATCGGCACGACATCACCGCACGTGTCTTCAAACAAAAAATCCTGTCGCTGATTAACTACATTGTTAAGCATCGCGTCTTTGGGGATACTCGATGCTGGATGTACTCAATTGAATGGCAAAAACGAGGCTTGCCGCATGCACACATCCTTATTTGGTTAGTCGAAAGAATTCGACCAGACCAAATAGATGACATCATATGTGCCGAGATTCCTGATCCCGAAACCGATCCAGACCTGCATGATGTTGTAATTACTAACATGATTCACGGACCGTGTGGCGCCATCAACCCCCAATCACCGTGCATGGTCGACGGCAAGTGTTCAAACCGTTATCCACGAAATTTGTCGGCGGAGACTATCACTGCCAACTATGGTTATCCACTGTATCGGCGTCGATTACCCGATGATAACGGTAGAACTATCACAACGAAAGTGAAAAGAAACGATATCGTGGTCGACAACACTTGGATTGTTCCATATTCACCACTTCTTTCCAAAACATTCAAGGCGCATTGCAACGTGGAGTATTGCAATTCAGTGAAGTCCATTAAATACATCTGCAAATATGTCACCAAAGGCAGCGATATGGCGGTTTTTGGCGTTCAAACTCCCAATACCAACGATGAAATCACGCACTATCAAGTTGGTCGATATGTGAGCTGCAATGAAGCGATTTGGCGTATTTTTTCATTCCCTATTCATGAACGTCATCCCACTGTTGTACATTTGGCGGTGCATCTGGAGAATGGTCAACGAGTTTATTTCAACACATCGAATGTTGCTCAACGTGCTGAAACACCTCCAGCGACAACATTGACCAGTTTCTTTTCGATTTGCCAAAGCGATCCGTTTGCACGAACGTTGCTCTACTCTGAGATGCCACGTTATTACACTTGGAACGCTTCATCGAAGAAATTTCAGCGTCGGAAGCAAGGCGATGCAGTTCCTGATCATCCGGATGTGCGTTCTACTGATGCTCTTGGTCGCATTTACACAGTTCATCCGAAAAATGACGAATGCTTCTACTTGCGGTTGTTGCTGGTGAATGTTCGTGGGCCAACATCATTTGAATCACTTCGAACAGTCAACGGTGTAGTGTGCCCAACATTTCGTGCTGCATGTCAACAGATTAATTTACTTGAAAACGATACTCATTGGGACATGACAATCGCTGTAGCAATTGTTTCTGCATCTCCAAGTCAGATACGTACATTATTTGCTATCAATATTTCGACATGCTTCCCATCGAATCCACCTGAACTGTGGAACAAGTACAAGGATGACATGTCAGAAGACATTTTACACCGAATTCGTGTCAGTTCAGGGAATCCCGATCTCGAGGTGAATGAGGAGATTCATAACCAGGCTTTGCTTTTGATCGAAGACATGTGTTACCTCATATGCGGCAGTTTGTTAGTCAAGTTAGGCATGCCAACGCCACATCATGGAATGAACGACGCTTTCAATCGAGAATTGGAACGTGAACGTGAATATGATCGAGATGCATTGAACCAATCAGTTCGAACGAATGTACCACTGTTGAACCCCCAACAGAAGGAAGTCTACGATACGTTAATGAAGGCAATTGATGATGGAAATGGTGGCTTATTTTTCCTCGATGCACCCGGTGGAACTGGGAAGACATTCCTCATGTCATTGATTTTGGCCACTGTTTGTGCGAGATCCGAAATTGCTGTAGCAGTTGCTTCTTCTGGGATAGCGGCCACGTTGCTAGAAGGATGCCAAACGGCTCATTCAGCGTTGAAATTGCCGTTAAACCTTCAAACGACTGAAAAACCGACATGCAACATTGCGAAACACTCAGCAATGGCCAAAGTTTTGGTAGCAAGTAAAATCATCACCTGGGATGAATGCACAATGGCGCATAAACGCGCGTTGGAAGCACTCGATCGAACTATGAAAGATCTGCGCAATGACTCGAGATGTTTTGGAGGCGCAATGATTCTACTATCTGGCGATTTCCGCCAAACACTACCAGTCATTCCAAGATCGACCGCTGCCGATGAAATAAACGCTTGCCTCAAATCATCGACGCTGTGGCGCTATATGAAGAAACTTCAGCTGACGATAAACATGCGAGTTGCATTGCTAAACGATCCATCTGCCAAAGATTTCTCCAAACAATTGCTGACTATCGGTAACGGCCGTGTTCCTGTCGACGAATCAAACGGATTGATTTCTTTTGCGCAGAATTTTTGCAATTTCGTCTCAACGAAGGACGACCTCATCGACAAAGTGTTCCCGAACATCATTGCTAACCATAAAAATCACAATTGGTTGAGTGAACGAGCAATTCTTGCGGCAAAGAACAAAGATGTGGATCACTTAAACTTCACAATTCAAAATCAAATCGTTGGTCCACTGCATTACTTTAAATCTATCGACAGTGTAACAAACGAAGACAAAGCAGCCAACTATCCGACTGAATTTTTAAACTCATTGGATCTGCCTGGCTTGCCACCGCATAATTTACAACTGAAAGTTGGTTCGGTAATCATCATGCTTCGAAATCTGAACCAACCAAAACTATGTAACGGAACGCGTTTGGTGGTGAGAAATCTTATGGGCAATGTGATTTACGCGACGATAATCAAAGGAATGTTCAAAGGTGAGGAAGTTCTCATTCCGAGAATTCCGATGATCCCAACCGATATGCCATTCGAGTTTAAACGAATTCAATTTCCGATTCGTCTTGCATTCGCCATGACGATCAACAAATCACAAGGCCAATCCTTGAGTGTCTGTGGCCTGAATCTAGAAAATGAATGTTTCTTTCACGGTCAATTGTACGTAGCATGTTCACGTGTCGGCAAACCATCCGCTTTGTTCGTTCTCGCACCTGACAACAAAACAAAAAATGTTGTATATCACAAGGTGCTTCAATGAAGGGAATCGACTTGAGTGCAACCCATCCAGCAAATAGTTTAACAGAAACAGTGCAACAATGCTACGCGAATCATTTCGATTCGCTTCAATAAAGCAAATGCCTTGCTGCCACGTGAATTACATTCATTTCAATGTAAGTAATTAAAATACTTTTCATTTTGATTTGATTTTTACACATTTATTGAACTCAATTCATTTTGAGTATTTATTTTAACTTACTAAAAAACTGAATTTAATTCAGCTAATAAGTTAACACAAAATTTATTGTTTCTGAGGCGGTACGAAGTTCGCCGGGTCAGCTAGTAATAAATATATTATAAAAAATATGACTATCCAATTTTAATTTATGATTAGGATCTACAAAAAATGTTAAAACATATATATCATTTATAATTATTTTAAAAAACATCGATTTTTCCAAAAATAAAAAAATTGTGCAACTTGAAACCACACCGAACCAAATTTCGTTATTGGCACATTGCTTATTGAAATCAATGTTTTTTAAAATGCGTATAAACATTCTACATACATTAGAACTGCGAATTATTATCAAAAACATTTTCACCGCATTAGAGAACCAAAAAATAATATTTGAATACATAATTGTACCTAATCCTTTGATTGATGAAAATAATATGTTGCTTTTGTATTGATTTCTCTAACCAGTAGTCCATTGCTTCGAATCTAATCAATTTATTCAAATTTATCTCCGATAATAAAATGATCAGTAGGTACCTAGGTACTTATCTAATTTTTCAAAAATAATTCCGCATGCTACAATTGAATAACATTTACTGCCATCTAACGGCGTATTACTAAACTAATTTTCTAAGTAATATACCAAATAGGTTACAAAACATTATTTGAATAATAAAATGATGGTTTTTTTACGGTAACCACGGACTATATTTTGTCCCGTATTAATTTAGTGTATTTTTTTGTCTCTATCCGATAAAGTTTCTATGCAAAGTGGAAACTCCACCAAGTATTATTATACCTCCATAAAAAAAAATCAGTAACGATATTATCAAAACTTGCATCCTTCTGAAGGGGGTGAGTGATGCTATTGGCATCTAACGACAGGTTACGAAAATATTATCTACAACATTAAAAAAAATACCTTTTTTTAATTCAAAGACAAACTTCTGACCATAACTTACTAAGCGCGAATCGATAGTAATAAAAAAATATTTCATTATAATTAGATACCTACATAATATTGCTGATGTCAGTACATTGTATCTTATGCATTCTATCGCTAGATACCACTAATAACACTATGGTAGCACTTCGGCTTGATTAGTGTGAGATTGATAATAATTATTTAACTATTTTGGTTCACCGAAAATTTCCATCCTTCACACGGTAAAAATATGCCTGGATATCAAGAAGGTCTTTTTTTGTAGGTGTGGTTTGTGTTTATTTCATTGTTATTTATTATAAAATGGCTTTTGGGGGAGCCCAGTACTACAACTAGCGGTGCTAGGGACGGAATATTTACACATTTTTAATAGAAAAACATTTTTTAAAAATTGTTTGTTAATCTTTGAATTTAAAAACTATATTTTGAAATATTTCTTTGGTAGGTAAAATATATCTTTCGTATTTTATCGGTAGATGCCTCTGTTTTTCCGATCTGTCCGATGCAAAAACAATAAAATAAAACTAATGGATGCTATATTCTGATGTTTTTCAAAATTTTGTATTTCTAATAAAGGGTGCATATTAGTGTATTAGTATATTGAATAAAAACATAGTATTTTAATAATAACTCTCCTTCATTGTTGAAAAATATTAACTATTTTATGCATTATGATCGGGGAGAAAATGGGATTATGAGTCAAAATAGCCTGTGCTTAGGGTATATTATTTTAGTTTTATATTTTATAATAATGTGAATACAAAAAGAAATAATTATTTATCTGCCTCCAGCGCGTCTATTATATACACAAGACTGCTTTTCGGCCGCCACGGCAGCTATCTAGGGTAGGTTTGTATCGAAGTAGTAGCACTTATTGTAACAATTATAATAAATTAGTTGCAATTGTTACAATAAGTGCTATGTTATGACAGCACCTCTCTTGGCTGTGTTAACTTTATAGCGAGATAGACAGATTTGACTGTTTAGACCACAGGTAATCAACCTTTTTATACCTACCACCCACTTTTGTATCTCTGTTAGTAGTAGGATTTTCTAACCGCCCACCGGTTTCACAGTAATGGTGATTTATAAAGTAGGGAAGTAACTTTGATTTATAAAATTAAAACCCCTACCGCCCGCCATGAAAGCTGGAACGCCTACTAGTGGGAGGTAGGGACCAGGTTGAATACCCCTGGTTTAGACGGCTAAATTATTGTAACAATTATAATACCTCAATACATAAATATGATAAAGTGATAATATTTATCACTTTAGCGGTCGATGTGCCTTGTGTATAGAATAGACCTGCATAATATAATGCATTGATTCACACGAATGCTTAGATTGAACACTTCTGTTTCTTCGTTTATTATCTATATAAATCAATTGTTTTTATTATTTAAAAAAATATCAGTATGTAAGTACTTTGAATTATTAAAAAAAAAACATCGGTACCTCCGAGAGAACTCACGTGTATAAAAAAATATATAAGATGAAATCGTTATAGATGAAAGAAGCGTTCACTTGATAATAGTTTTTATTTAATTGTAAGTTTATATTATTGTAATTAAACAATAATGTAACACATCAGTAACTTATATTAAATCGCTTCTTGCGTATCCTGTCGTTAGTGATGTCTACATTAAATCTACAGTAGCACTGTAGACGATAGGGATTATTTAATGTAAGGTCTTTTATTGTGTTAACTGTCAATAATTATTGTTACTCTCTTTGTGAAGAAAGTGTGAGTTTTTATAGGTCACACTAAACCGCACAGAAAAAAAATAGTTCATAATCTATGGCGTAGAGGCTCTACGGCGTGATATTTTTTAAATACAAAATTAAAATTTGTATATATATTGTTACTCTGTGAAGAAAATGTGAAGTTAAAAAGGTCACACTAAACCGCAACGAAAAATTAGTTCATAATCTATGGCGTATAGGGTCTACGGCGTGATATTTCTTAAATACAAAATTAAAATTTTTGTAATTATTGCTGTGAAGAAAATTTGAAGTTAAAAAGGTCACACTAAACCGCAACGAAAGATTAGTTCATAATCTATGGCGTATAGGGTCTACGGCGTGATATTTCTTAAATACAAAATTAAAATTTTTGTAATTATTGCTGTGAAGAAAATGTGAAGTTAAAAAGGTCACACTAAACCGCAACGAAAAAAATAGTTTATAATGTATGACGTAGAGGGTCTACGACGTGATATTTCTTAAATACAAAATTAAAATTTTTGTAATTATTGTTACTATGTGAAGAAAATGTGAAGTTAAAAAGGTCACACTAAACCGCAACGAAAAAATTAGTTTATAATCAATGACGTAGAGGGTCTACGGCGTGATGTTTTTTAATTATTTATATTATTATATTATTCATGGTGGAACTGCATTGTATTGCAACTTCAGCTGAAAATGTCCCTCTGAGGCGGACGAAACCGGTCCAAATTTATTTATTAAAGTGGAATAAGTACTACAAAAAAAATGTGTTTTATTAAATCAAACAACAAATTTAAGGTCATTTAATATTTTGTGAACTCTATATTATTGTACATTATTATTTCACTGTAGGTATTGAATTCTTGCAGTTTCATGCGTAGTCGTTCCCAAGCCTCGGCTGTATTACACCATAATCCAGTTCTTCTTCGTCTAGTATGGTGACAACGTCCACTTTGGATGAAGGCGTTGTCACGTGTGGTCTGCAATGGTGGTGAGCATGTTGAAAATGATTATGTCCGCCCGGGTGATGGTGTGGAAAATTACGATGTTCGTGTGGATGATGATGATGGCCATGATGATGGTGATGTTCATTTCTAGGGGCAGTATGTTGCTCGTTTCTTCCTGGACGGTGATGATGTCTTCTATGATGGTGCTCGTGATGGTGTGGGTGCTCTGTATGAAAATGTGGTTCACGTTTTATTCTCCTCTCTATCAATTCACCATATTTTTGAAGATCCACCACGTGCACTGAATTCTCAATGGTGTTAGCCACGACTTTTGAGGTATTCACCAATTCAGCTACCACAAATATTAACAAAAATAAAACTGTCCGACCATGCATTATTATTTATTTTTATTCAAACCAGCTATTTATTTATTATCTTGTAAACTTGTTTACTACAATATGCGACCTGTCGCTATTACCCAGATTAAAATAATAATAAAACAATATTTTTCTAAATATTTATAAATAATAATTAGTTTTTAATTAGGGATACCATTTCCGAATCCCGATATATATACCGTGATTATAATGTGATCCCGGAATTTAGAGATAAATTTCCATGTGAGTTAGGTATTTCTAAAAGAATTTATTTTGTGTATAAAAAATCACTACGTACTTATTAAAATAATATACTGTAACCAAATGTAGACAGGCACTGGAACAATTGGACGCCAGGACAAGTGGACGTCGCACTGTCGAATGAAATAACGTTGATTATTGAAATAAATAGACGTTCGTTACGATTTGATACAGAAAGTAGACGAGGAAATTTAATAAGTTAATATCTTTTACTTGGTAGTTATAATTGATTTTTCTCTTAAAATAATGTTTTTTTATTGATGATTAAGATTTATTATACTTGACTCTTCATATGAAAATAAAAGAACTCTCTTCTCCCTGGAACTAAAACATAAATGCACAATTAAATAATTATTTTTTACGTGTACATATTAAAATTCTCCCCAAGTGTTAAATAATACAATAGTATTAAATATACTAGTGCTTACTTATAATTAGGGATTCCAATCCCGGGATCCCGAGCTATTTTCGATACCTATGAATCCCGGGATTGATAAACATAATCCCGAAGCTTTCGGGATTGATTTTTTATGGAAAATATAATAAAAACGAAAATATAACAGAAAAAATACCTTTAATAACAAACCACTACATTAGAAATAAACTGAAGTTGAATGAAGTAGATATATTAATAATCGCTAATAATTCACTGTACCCTTAATTTGAACCAAAACACGATTTGAAAAACATTTATGTAGTGTTTCACACTGCTTTTAATCTTAGCGGTAGATAGGGGGCCGCCAAATATCCTAGCCTGAGGGCCCGTTTCAAGATGTGGGGGCCATAGACTGTAGGTACACCGAGTGCAATCGACAAAAGACCAATAAATTAGATATAAGGCTGTGTTGTGTTGAGTAGGTTTGTGTATAAGTTATATGCAATAATACTTTTTTTTGTCCATTTTCAATTAATATTTTGGAACCTCAATATTAAAAAAACCAAAAATTGACGATAAACATTCGGCGAAAAAAACGACTACACCCACTACAGTCGGTGGTGGTGTAAATCAAAAGAACATTTTTTTCAGTGAAATTCGGCATAAATATTGTAGCTCTCTAGACCTAGACAAAGCGGGTAGCACAGCCGATATTATTTGAGTAATGTTTTAGCATACTAGGCGCACATGTCCAGCATGGTCACTGTTAGTCACTTCCAGTCCACCAGTCACTGATGACACGCTCAACGGTTACCGCCACTATGCCTCCAATTTAATAAAAATTACGAGAAAGTGTGCATATATGCCGCCGTGTATTGTGAAAATATGTAAAAATAGTTATATGAAGAAGAAAAGAGCCTATGGGACTAATTTACATTCTCCTACTTGGGCTCCCACCAATATTAAATCCTGAGGCAATACGCATCCCAGGATCGGGATCGAGAAAACTAATCTCGATATCACGGAAATAAAATTTTTCTCCAGTATTACAATCCCTGTTAGTAATATACCATCAAATTATTATCAATTCTCAATATTAATTATAATGTTGATGTTTCCCCAGAGCCGCATTCACTAACGGGTAAACCAATTAGCCATTACGTCAGTAAGAGCGTAATTTTTATAATATTGTTATAAAGATATTCCTCCTTCATCCAAAATAAAATATTAACAGCCGTATTCTGTTGTCACGAAGATGCGTACAGGAATGCGCACCAAACTTAAAATGGCGGTGATCTGCGAGATCTGTCAGTGTCACTTTAATATACGTCTAAAATGTGCTCATCACAACAAGCGTTTAGTAGGTTTAGTAGGTTTAGTTCGTCTTGATTGAAGTTAACTGCCCGTCGTCGTTGGGCTATAAATGGATTCGTGATGGTAAAAATGCTAAAATTGTAAAAATGTATACGGATATCGAGGATCGGTGGAAATGTCAATATTGTCAATGAGCCCGCGAAGCTGTATTGCCATATTATGGAAATGTTAACTGGGTATACTTTATCATTTTGTGCATTAAGAAGTATAAATAAATATGATATTATAACAAATAAATTATTTAAAGTTCACGATAATTATTAAATTTATATGGTACCGTTTACACATTTTTATACCTATTCACAATTTCAAAATTTTAAATTAATTATCGGGAATCAAAATTTAAAAGTTGGTAACATTAGTCACGGCATGACGCGTATTACGTCAGCAACGTGACGTCACTATTCAATGGACTCTATTTAGGTTTATGCATGCAAATTTGCATTAAGTAGCTTGAATGCAGTTTGCTGTTATATGCATACGCCAGTAAGTACGTACCACAGATAATTATTTGAAATAATTTATTCGCACTGTTGTGCATGCTTATACCTACCCATGAACTTTGCAAGAAGGTGTACAAGCTGCTTTTACCTACCAAATTTTGCAAGTTAATAAGAGCTATTAAATAATAAAATTGTAATATGAATAAATACCTATATATTATCCGGGAGTCTCATGAAACTTTTGAGCTTCGTCTTTAGAGTCAATAAACTAATTAAAATATTATTATAAACTACATATTATAAAACGGCGCGTAGGCCCACCCTTACAGTCAATCTCCTTTCAAATATTGAATCCTTCGTTTGAGAGTCAACAAACTAATTTAAAAGCGTACATAAGTGAAACGGAAAATAATTTTCAACAGTATGTGGAATGAAATTTCGCAGTTGTTGCCAGTCGGAGAGCGATAGTCGACCTATTCGCACGTTTATTTATTTTGTGATGGCGTCGGAGGATTATATTCTTAAATCGTGTAAAGATGACTAAAAAACGTTCCGCATGTACTTGAAAAAGAAAACATGTCAATGAATTTACTATTATTATAACGAATATAATAATAAACATAACATTAAAAGGACGCATGTTGAATTTTTATGACAAATTATATTTCGTTCGGCTTGCGTCATTTGCATAATCCACGCATCGCCTAGTCACGATCTTTTTAGACCATGCCTCAGCTGAAGTATATATTATAGCCTTAAGATAATATCACCAGAGCATTTATAATATATAAAGGGTTCGCGCTACTCATCTGTGTGTATTATTTTTAAATCATTTTAAAGTATGTATCTATTGTCTGTCATTTTGTACTTATATTTACGTTGAATAAACAATAATGTTTTCACTTCCGTAAAGTCTTATTATTTCTCCCGATCATCAATCATATCACCGTTCCAAGCTGAATACATCATTGAAAGTAAATACCTGACAAGTACCTTCGAGATGACGGTCTCTAAACGTAACAGCTGTGAGTATTATTTAGGAGTTCCACAGAATGTCCAATCTTTGGTAAGAAGACATAAGGAAGGAGAACACCATCAAACCACATCAGGTTTCTGCCAAGCCAAGCTACCTGTTTCCATTATTTACTAACCTGAGTGACATAAAAGCACGTATCATTCAATATATGTCATATCATGTCGACTGAGCAATAGCTTGAAGACTAGAGCACTGTCCGGAAAGTGAATAAAATAAATTTGAGTCCCGCTCCATCCAACTCGGAACAGATTTTTCAAAATATATATTTTTGATTATTATTTATCGTACGATAGGGATGGAGATCATGTAGCCCTAAGGCCAGGGGCGGCTCTACCTTAAGGGGTCATAGGGACCATCCCCACATCGTTATGTCAAAAATGCAAGTTCGATATTTTTATCACTGTCACAATATACCTACATACTTTTATACAATTTACAAGATTAAATTAACTATTTAATTTATTTTATAATACTGGGGAGCGAATCGAATGACACCATGTCGAGTTAAAACCCTCGCTGTACGTCGTTCAAAACTGATAATGGTAAGTCTATAATAATTATTAATAGGTATGTATTAATTAAGTTAATATTTTTAAGCACGCTTTTTAAATGTGATTAAGTGACGACTCAGATAATCATATTAGTTATTGTGAAAAATTACTCATTTCCTCATTAATAACATCTTATTATTATAAGTATCATTTGTATAATATGAGGAAGTAGATAGGTATATGTATATTTAATAATTAATGGCTAAATCCCGCCACCTAGAAAGTCGTCGAGCCGCACTGCCTGAGGGCTGTATGTATGAGATTGACGAATTCTTTATAGGCTATTTAACCGATTTTCCATCATATAGCGTAAAGCACTGTTTGTGACGTAAGCAATCTGACGTCACACGCCATTCAAAATGGCTGCTTCATCTGTCACTTTCAAATGTCATTTTAATAATGCATTAATTATAACAAACGTTAGCTTGAGGACCTTGTTCATTTTGTAGACTCTATAAAACATTTGCGAACTTTAAAAACAATTCCTAGTCGTGCTGTTTACAAAATACGTATAATTTTGATCCCTAGTCTATAATCTAGATAGTAGGTAACTGATACAATGCCTCGTACCTATTTCGCTTGCAATATTTCTCATGGAGAGATAATATGGACTTACGTAAGATTACGATAAAATATCTCCGCTAAACAACTGTATCTGGCATTAAAATATGCAATCGGAAGCATTCTGCATTCTGCAATCTTCAAAATATTATGGTACCTACCTACCTAGTTAATTATTGTAAGATAACTGTAATAAACAAGACACAACTCTCAAATACACTGGAAACATCCATTGTGTCATACGGTGATTGGTATAAATGATAATATTGTACAGAGATCGTTACATATTATCTAAATCCATTTGCATTTCTGCCATTTAGTCTTATTCTGTTTTGACATCTCATAATTAAAATAAAGTTAGTTATAATAATATGTATGTATTCCATATTATTATTAGTAATACTTTATCCTTTCGTACAGTAGAATTATAAAATAAATGTGATAAAATAACTGATTAATTATTTAAAGTTCATAATAATTATTCATTTATAACTATTAAATTTATATGGTACCGTTCGCACACTCAGACACATTTACAATTTCAAAATATTGAATTATTGATCGGGGAATAAAATTTTATAAGATTGCCATTATACGGACACCATGACACATGATGACGTCACATTAAACAACGAATTACGTTTGTACTCATGCATACAAACGTGCAGTATATAGCCTATAAGGTTTTTGGGAATCTCATGCAAACTACCCTAAGGCACCACGTAGCTGTGTAAATACGGCCTTTTGAATAAATCTATAACTGTTGCAGAATTATTTTTATTAGCAAATTTGTGTTCGTATTATAATATTCACATTCTTTTCTGTAAAAGGCAGTCACAACAGACTCATTAAGAGCTTATTTAATTTTAAAATTAAAGTTTATTATTTTTATTATATTGGTAGTGGTACTTCGCATTTTTAATAAATTCATTTTATTAAGTTATTATAGGTAGTACCTAGGTTTTATTTTAGCATTATTTTTATTTATTGTATTTCAGATGGGAGGGCAATAACTCGGTTCAGGTTCGGATGTTGACAGATTCTACCTACGTGAGGATGAGTATAGGTGGACATTGTTATATAAATTCATTGAATAGGGTCTACTTCATGAAGCGGGCCCCCCGGCCAGGATCTTTGGTGGCCCCCCTACCTATCGCTAAGGTTAAAGGCAGTGTAATGCTTTACAGTAGCGTTTTCAAAATAGTGTTCGAGCTAAAATTAAAGAAATTCTCAGCATTATTTAAGTGATTTTTTGTATTTATAATACATCCATTTGAATTATGGATTTGTCTAGTATATTGACACACAAGAATCAAAAATTGCATCCCATAATCATATATTTTAAAATGTTAATATCTACACCCTAAACTATAAGAGCAAATAATGTGTGTTTATCTCACCTATCTAGTTGACCTACCATGCCGAGCCCCACCCTAAGCGGGAACCCAAGCTAAAGCCCTGTCAGCCCTCTCCCTTATGGGGGTCATGGTCTACTTAGCTCAATCGGTGTACTTCCTTATAGCTAATTTGTAATTTTTGTATTTACTCTTTCTACTGTTTAATAACTTAATACGGCATTTATTTCTTTTTTATATATAAGTACCTACTGTTATAATATTACTTCATTGTTTTTAAATGTCATACTGTGAACGTCTTAAATTTACAATTCGTAAGGTTTACTATAATAATATGTAAAATAAATAAAATTTGATTTGATTTATTAAGCTACACCTAACTTAATGCGGCTTTCCAACATACAAAGGTTTCCATCATCTTGACTAAAGTTTGTTTGTCTTTATTAATTAATAGTAGTCTGTAAGGCCGGTGAATATATCAATGCATTGCTTTGACCAGCGCATCTATTCTACACTTTCTTTCGACCATGTCCGATCCTAATAGGATCATAATATGGGCCTCCACAGAGTATTGGTTTGTATTAACAGATTTTTTTTACGAGAAATAAATGTCAGCAACTCGCTCAACCTATTAGGTCCATACTCTGACAGACACAAATTAAAAAAAAACAATATGTGTACTTGCCAGATCCCGGATTCGAACCTGGAACCCACGGCGTTATAGTCCAACGCTTAAGCCGCGCGGTGACCGTGGGTGTATTGGGTCTATTATATACACAAGACTGTTATCGGCCGCTATCGGCAGCTATCAAGGGAAGTTTGTCATAATTTGTATCGAAGTATTAGCACTTATTGTAACAATTAAAATAAGTTAGTTTTAATTGTTATAATGAGTGCTATGTTTTAACAGCACCTCTCCTGACTGTATTCATTTTAGAGCGATATAGACAGTCTTGAATATTTAGATGGGTAACTTATTGTAATTGTTACAATAAGTGCTAATACTTCGATACGGAAAAATAATAACTGCCCTAGCTAGCTGCAGATAGCGGTCTATCATAGCAGTCTCGTGTATAGAATAGATGCGCAGGACCTACAAGGGTGATAGTAACTACTCCTCACTGAGGTACCAAATTATCAGAATATTTTTATTGTGATGACAAAATTTTAACTCGATACGAAGAATACAAAAATAACTACGTACCTAGGTATGTGTCAAAGCAAAATATTTTTTTTATAATTCTTGGGTCAGCGTATGAAGGTTATCGCCGAGTAGGTAGGTACTTATTTATCATCATTTTTTATGAATATTTATAAACACATAATAATTAATATTTACTGAGGACAACAGTTTTTAATAGGCTGATATATTATTATATTTTTAAATAATATAGAGTACATATTTCAATTATAATAAAATTACCTATTGATAAATTATTTCTCACCTTGAGGTGAGAACGTAAAATACGTCTTATTTAATACCCATGTCGAATTAGATACTTAGGTACTTATAATAACAGAATGATTTTAAAAAAATCATTTTGAACACAGAACACAAAAAATAATAAACTATTAAAAATTGTCACATTTTTATTTCATTTTCAATTAAAAAAATAATTAAAATACATAATACATAGATAATCTCAGTCAGTCTCATAAAAATATTGAACATATTATCTATATAATTTTAAAACTCACTTCTGAGAAAATATAGAAAATAGAACACAATAGAAAAAAATCTTTTTGAAAAAAATAAGACACCCCGCAGGAATCGAACATAGAGATACAGTCTCTCGGGTAACGCGCCCACGCACATACTCCACTATGCTAAAGTAGTCATACTTAATTACGAAAGATTTTAACTATTGACCTTTTAATACTCACTGAAGGGCTTCCCAAATCGAGCTTCTATTTGACGATCGGCTTTTGTATTTTAAATCAAAGTAGGCATTACTTTAATTACTAACCGACGTCACGGATCACTCCAAGATTTTTTGTTTGTAACTTACTTGAATTTGCTAATAATTTTTAATAAACTATTTTTTATTCAACGAATAATTCACAAGATTTAAAAATGTAACATTCTAATTATTGAACTTACATAATTTTGAAATCACTTCTGAGAAAATATATTATAAACAATAGAAAAAAATTTTTGGAAAAAGTACTAAGTAAGTAAGTAATAGATCACTGTGGAAAATTAATGAATATAAGTAAATGGGTAGTTTTACTTTATTTGATTCGTTTTGTCTTATCTTTAGATGTTATTTCATCGATATCTTCAAACCTTACGTCTAACTCGAACTCGTGGTTTGGCTCTAGCAACTCCGCACTGACCCCCAGGTCAATTTCTGGGTGAGGCGTCGTCAGTTTTGGTCCACAATCATGATGATGATGATGATTATGACGATGCCAAGGCTGGTGATGATGATGATGGTGCTGGTGTACAGGATCCGTCACTTGACGACCGCCATGGTGAAACTCGTATGTATGTTGAATTCCTGGGGAATAACGCTCACCGGGTCTCATCCATTGTTCACGGACCTCCCTCTTCAATGCTGAACCATCCTTGTGAATGTCAACTGATTTTAATTCACCAACTGGGTTTCCGTTTGAAAAATTTACCACGAAAACAAATACAAATACAGATAAAACTAAAACTCGCCAGTTATCCATTATGAATATAATATAATGAATAACGTACTTATTTGTTATTTTTAATAAATGTAAAAGTAATTCAGTTCACGTACAGCCTTTAGTGATGTCGTATATAATACAGCAGCTAGATTCAAATTTATATATTTATATATTTATATCATTGTCTTTATCTCTATTTTGTTAATAGAGCCGCATCTAGAGTTGGGTTTCGGGAATTTCCTGACGGGAATTCTCGAAAAATTTTCGAGATTTTCCATCCCGAATCTCGAGAATTGAAATTCTATTTTAATAAGTAATGTTTTGAATTATTTTTGTTTTTCTGCTTCTATTTTGTTTGTCTTCTTACATAAATAAAAAAAAACATTTTTTTTTTGGAATATGTCTGTTTTTACACTGATTTTAGGATTTTTACAGTTTTTTTTTTTAATTTACCGATATCTCGAGAATTCCCGAGAATTCTTTTCTGAAAATCCAGAATCTGGGAAATTCAAATTTTCTTCATTTCGGGAAATCCCGAATCTCGAGATTGAGATTTTCTCGGGAAATACCCAACTCTAGCCGCATATAGTAAAAAGAAACACAGAGAAGTAACATGCGCGTTAAGGAAATTCATTATGCGCTTTATATTCGAAGAATTAAAAAAAAAAGAAGTTTATCGGCGCGCTTTAATCAATAAGAGCTTTCAAAGTTAGGCATATTATATACTAGTATTTCCGAACCAATATCTGTGTTGCTACGATAATATATAAGAGCTTACGAGGAATTTATAGTTTGCAATATATTTTGAAGTTGAGAAAAAAAATATATTAATAGACTCAGAACAGATAATAAATAGATTTCCGATACGCAATATTCAAGACGCCACGTTTTGGTGCAGGGTTTTGAATGTGTGAGTGTCTTACGAAAATGAAAAACGCATTATGCACGTGCAATAGTGTGTGTAATCCACCAATATTAAATGAGCGTCAATGCTTAAACCGAGAGAAGTTGTCAGTATTCGACGTATGACGTATTCTTGACATGTGTTTAAGTTTATCCCGGATTATTCCTAACTCGAGATATGTCACCTGCTACCCTTACCCGTTAGGTATTTCAGTTTCCATTATTTCTGAGTTGCCTGTTAATTGACTTTCAGGTGAGGAATGAAACTTTTTTTAAGTAAATATTATGGTTAGATATTATGGTACGTAATCAAACATAAATCATTAAAAAGTTCAACTGTATACGAAAATTTGTAATTTAAAATTTGTGACATTTAATTTTACCACGAATTTTGAGAGTAAAGTCGGTTAATGGAGATTAATTCAAATTATTCTAATAGAAAAAGAGTCTGATCTAAGGTCTGATCCCCAGTGACGTCCCTAGACAAAATGCCGCCACTGAGCAGCGCCATCATGCCGCCCATTTTTTATCATCCGTGCTTGTGTCGTTTCTGGTCACCAAGAACGTAAATAAGACATCACGAAACAGACAAAAATTATACTCCTGTTAAAACTTTTATGTTAATTAATAGATACATTTTGTTTCCAACTATTGAGCTGAATGAGTAAAGGAAAGATATTTTTGTTATTACGTAGGTACTCAGTTTAGGCAGCTATTACTATATGTGTCGCTGAGTTTCAAAACCCGCTATAACACTTTTTTGAAATAATTAAGATATATATTATATCGTTGGATTCGTTATTAAAATCTCTACATGAAAATTTTATCGCCTCTTTCAAAAGCCGCTACGATTAACTGTCATTTATGAAACAAAATCAATGTGTCTATCAAACCCCGCTATAACACTACTGAAACATACAGAAACCTTTTTAGTTCAAAAAGTTTTTGTTGATTTTCTCAACATAATGAAAAAGTGTTATAGCGGGCTTTGAACTCAGCGACACATATACCAAATGATTCTCCTCGATTTGCCGCCCTTCGAGTAACTGCCGCCCCCAAGCGAAGCTCAATCTGCCTACTCCCACGGGACGTCACTGCTAATCCCACAATTATTATTGTCAGGTAATTTAAAGTTAAACCATTTGTTTTTTCATGACAGGTACATTGTGACGTAAAAGAAGTGAAACCACGCAGCGAGTGGGGCGCACGCGCAAAATTTCTACTAGTGGCGCGTAAATCGTCGAAAATACAACGTAATCAAATACGCCAGCGCACACTGGATTTGACGACGCCTAGTGCCCGCCTGCCGCATGAGTCACCGTTTTTCGCTTCTCAGCGATACGATTTAACGAAATTACAACGGAGTCCATTCATTGAACACAGCAAGCAAAATCACGCTCCTCGAAGCGTCGTCGATAAGACGGTCGAGAAGCCATTATTAAGAACAGTGTACGCTTTGTTTAGTTATTGCGTGTCCGATATTTAATTACAAGCCCCGAGAAATAATATAATATTTTTATTGCTTTGTTATGAGAGACGCTGTAATAATAATTATTTTGTGCTTCTTGGGCCCCTTATTACATAGGTGAAGGGTAATGCGCGGCAAGACGCGTGTGATTATGGTTATGAATATACGCTACTCACGCCGACTACGCCCGCTCGTCCGTCTTGGTGGGCTTTATGCCTTATAGACTTCTTCTCCAAGGAAAAATGTATGTTTCAATTTTAAAGTATTTTACTTTTACTAAGAAAAATGTAGGATCATGGCACATTGTTTTTCCGTAGAACATCAATTATATGGGAAACACTTCATTATTATGATCTTTCCAAAGTCACAATATGGAACATAATTATTATTCCACTCTTGAAAATTTCTTCATATATTATGTGTTGGTTAAAGATTTAGTTCGACTTATCGCCTATTACCACATGGAACACACGAAAGAAACGTTAGGTACTAACATTATATCTTTGAAAACTGAATCTCCGAATATGAATGTAGACGTGGCGAGTGGTGGAGAGAGGGTATATTTTTTTCCTACAATTGCAACGATTTCCAATAATGTAAATCCAACACTGGTTACTTATCGGGACTTTCCAAAATTTACTTATCACATTGTAGGTACTGGGTTATCTTTTCTGCGTATATTTAAACCCAGAGTAAATACCAAGTTTATCATATTTTTTTGAACTTTATTATCATGGTTTGTTTATTCCTAATTAATATCGTAGACATGATTTTATTTCATAATACCCACGTCTTGTCATAATATGCGTTAGAATTGGGGAAACTGAAAATAAACCGTTTAGTTGCTAATAAAAAAAAACAATAATACCCACCAATCAGTATACCCATGAAAAATATTTATTTTAGTATGTAGGTATATAGCTAGGGGCGGCAGGTTATATAAAAGTATGGTGAAGCAGACAAGTATGGGGGAAAAGTATGATGAGGCAGGCTGGTAATCAATTTCCGGCAAGATTTTTACATTAACATTATATCATATGATTACGTTATAATGACCAAAGTAAATCCTCCGTGATGCCCTGCATTTTTTTTATCGGGTAGCTATTTCTCGTAAGTTGTCGGCTATAATTGTTGGCCTGCTTCATACAGTTGTATGAGAAAGCCGATTCCTTGCCCCTCTTTATATTCAATACCTCTATGGTATGTAGTCTTTGAAAATATATAGAAAACACAAAAATGCACAAATATAAAGTCTCACATGTTTGTTTTAATCAATCTCACAATAGGTACCAGCATTTTTCATGCAGTTTTTTTAAATAAATAATTAACGTCTATCACAACAATGCCATGTATATAATAGTGATGCCATGGCATTTAATTGCGGCTTCCGATGGTAGTGTTACTTATTGTTTAACTTCAAATGCAATGCGGTAACCTGTTCACAGTAAACGAAAATGTTCGATTGCATAATTCGTTCATATTAGTAATTAACATAATATATTACATACTATTTGTCAATAACAAAAAATCATAATTTTATACAAACAATTTATCAAATTTAACACAGGACTGTCTTAAAATTCGCTGGATGGACGAAGACACCAATTTCGGTGAATGTGGGTACATGCCAGGCAAGAACTAAGAAACTAGATACGTGGAACAAGCTAGGACGCTAGGAGATGCCTTCATCCATAAAGTTGGTCGATCAGAGGTGACAATGATGATGATTTTGATTTGTTTACATTTATTGTTACCCAATGATAGTATAGTGTAGTGAAACAGTTATGCAGTAGAAGAAACGAAACAATAATATAAACGCCCAGTATTTAAAATAAACATATGATTTTTTTTAAATTTTAATAACCATGTCCTTGCTTTTTCGTACACGCTGGTTGTTAGTAATTTTGAAAAATCAGAAACACAGAGGCCTTGAGAAAATCACATAAATATATTGTGTCCTCACCGGGAACAAACCCAGAACCCCCGGATGAAAAGCCAGCGCGTTACGCACTGCACCACGAGAGCCGCCTTACACATAAATATTATATTGCAACTCCACCGCGCCCAGTAATATTGGGATTTAAGTATATTTGAAAAAAATGTAAATTGCATCATATTATATTTGGTATCGTATTTCATTGCGTATCTAACCGTCAAAATTTCAATTTCACTCAAGCGCATGATACTCGTATTATCATCATCAGCCTGAATCTATCCACAGCTGGATGAAGGCCTTTTCAAGCTTTTTCCACTTCTCTCGGTCCTGTTACTCGGCCACTTACTTCCGCAGAACTTTATCATTTCATCGATCCAGCAGCCTCTAGGTCTACCTTGCGGACGTTTTGTATCTCTTGGATACCACTGGATGACTAAATTTGTCCAACGATTGTCTCTTCTTCGAGCTATGTGTCCAGCCATTTCCATTTGAGGCTTTTAATGAACTCTATTACATCGCAAACCCTTATCTGCTTCCTTATCCACTCATTCCTCTTTTCATTTCGCTTTATGCCCAGCATGCATCTCTCCATACCCAAATTTAGGTGTTTGGTTTGAATTTTTTGAAATAGGAAACATTTAATTAGAATAAATAGTATCTTTTAAAACTATATACCTACTTATGTATGTATTTAGTATTTAATAATCATACACTGATTATCTACAAAAAGATCGCATAATTTTTAATATTCATATTAAATATGTAGAAATTCCAACTTTCCTATAATACTTAATGAATAATTTTATTTTTATTATATTATTAAATTTTAATTAATAATAAATACACTCACAAAATAACAAAATAATTTTCTATTCGTTCCTTATCTGCAATCTCTTTGTGCATACCAATAGTGGTAGAAATCTAATCACATCGTTAGGGTACTTTGTACCTTGAACCGTACTTTGTGTTTGTCGATTTCTCTACATTATGACTAAAACTAGTTTCGCAGCATATTATACATAATATACTGATACGAATATGGATATTACTTACTTGGATTATCACTGTGTGTGCTATGTTCGCCTTATGTTCTCGGTACTATGTTGAAAATAATTAGAAATGGACCGTGTAATGGGTATTAAAAGTCGATAAAGGAATTATCAAGGAGCGAAAGGAAATAAAATATATTGCGAGATTTTCTCTTGAACTGACCATGCTATTCTTTGCTGAGACATTATAATGAGTATTAACAACACGCGCGTTAACATGATCTACTCCCTACTTCAGTTATCGTTTGTCAATTTATGGCTACGGCCGTATGTTGTAGCTTAACCATTGGGAAATGATAAGTAGCGTATTTCAAAAACATACTGTCTTATTCTTAGGTCAATAATTATTATAAAACAATCATTACTCGTAGGATGTTTTATCACATTTGAATGGTCAAAGACATAGCTTATAATCAGTCTCTTTAGAATTATCTTCAAATGTGTTAATCGTGCCCATTTTTTGAATAATAAAATGCCTAATTCTTGTCAAATTTGGGATCACAGAGATTATAAATATATTTTTTTATCTTAAATATTTCACTATATAACGTTAACAACAATTATACTTATGGTTTTATAAATACGTTTAAAAATTAATAAATGTAAAAAATCATAACACCACTGCACATTTATGTACTGTAATAAACTATATTCTAAAACATTAGAGCGAGAGGTTTAAAAGAATACTATTTCATGTAATAAAAATATTTTATGCAGTCATCAAATGTTTAAAATAAATATAAAGGATAATAAGACTTCAAAATTATATAAATAGATTATCTACAACTTTTAAGGTATGTCCAGGATCATGCTTTGAAAATAGAACAAAAGCTCCATTTTGACCTACGCTGAGCATGTCCCCCCTTAAATGACGACAACACACCACTGATCACTTCTTATATTAAAATTATTATAATCTGTTGCTTAATGTATGTAGGTACATGGCAGTAGATTAATCTCTTAGTGCTCGGCCGTAGTGAATTGGCGGGCGCGACGCGGCGGCGTCTTGCGAAACTCAAACGTATAACCGTGCGTATTATGCCCCAAAAAAGACACTGTCTACGAACATTTTACACACGGTTATACGTTTGAGTTTCGTAAGACGCCGCCGCGCCGCCCCCGCGCGACCACTACGTTCTTGCACTTAGTAGAAACACCGGGCGATGTCAGCGGTTCTGTTATAAATATCGATATATCTAGGACCTATGTAGAATTATTACTTTGAATACTATTTGCAATCTATAGACTTTAAACCCACCATCTGAAATTGATTATACTATTTAATAGTGCATAACTGATAGCACATGAAGTATTCACATGAGCATTATCACATTTTTGTACACTTAAGGGCCCACATGCGCCACGTAGGTCAAAATGGAGTTTTATAGTATTTTCAGAGCATACGCCTGGACATTCCTTAAACGTTGTTGTAGATGATATATTTATAGAATTTTAAAGCCTTATTATCCTTTATATTTATTTTAAACATTTAATGACTGCCTAAAGTACTTTTTACAACGTTTTTATTAGCTCGTATTCTTATTTGTCCGGTGGTTGTTTGTTCAGTACAAATCTTGCAATTGATTTTTAACTAACTTCCCGACTAGCTATACATTTGAAACTTTTAGAATATAATATCAGAACACGATGCCAATGCATTATTTTAATACTTTTAGCCATATTTAAGCGGAATTGAATTTTATTCAGTTTCTGTTAATTCTGTTTTGTATGAAAAGTTATTTCGGAAGCAATCCGTAATCCAATCCACTATTATTGGTTGTTGGCAGTGGGTAGTCCTAGCAACTAAATTATGATTATATACGTGCGTTACTATGGAAATCAAAATGAAATGTCAAAATTACATTTCATTTCAGTACTCTATATTTGTTTGTTTGTTTTTATTTGCTTCATATCAATTACATGTTTGAGTATATTGAGCATAATAATTCAACAGAAAATTTAAAAACGTTGTATATAAAAAGTTATTTTTATCTTGTAATTATATTACATAAAATAGTATTCTTTTAAACCTCTCGATCTACTGTTATAGTCATATTTCAGTACATCAATGTGCAGTGGTGTTAAGATATTTTAGATTTATTATTTTTTTAAACGCATTTATAAAACCATGAGTAAAATTGTTGTTAACGTTATATAGTGAAATATTTAAGATAAAAAAATATATTTATAATCTCTGTGATCCCAAATTTGACAAGAATTAGGCATTTTATTATTCAAAAAATGGGCAAGATTAACACATTTGAAGATAATTCAAAAGATACTCATTGTAAGCTATGTCTTTGACCATTCAAGTGTGATAAATATCCTACGAATAATGATTGCTTTATAATAATTATTGACCTAAGAATAAGGTAGTGTTTTTTTGAAATACGCCATTTCTTTTGGCATTCCCCAGTGCTTAAGCTACAACATACGGCCGTAGCCATAAATTGACAAACTACAATTGAAGTAGGGAGTAAAATAATGTTAACGCGCGTGTTTGAACATGTACCGTTTAAAAAATAAATAAAAAAATTCGGTTAGGTTAGGTTTAGGCTTCTGAACCTTTTTGGGCCGTGACCCAAATTAAAGCAATTGTTTTAATTTCGCAACACAAAAAAAGTTTAGAAGTATCTGCCGAATAATAATTATTATGGCTAAACAACTTAAAAACGGACCTGCGCAGAAGCAAACTTGCTTTTGTGCGCAAATAGTATGTGTGTAAACGCTGCGTCTGTGTGTGCAAAGTCTGTTTTACACGATACAATAGTATATTTACAGTTGATATTACAAAAAACCTTTACAAAGTCAAGCACGAGAAATTATTGTTTTTAATGTGACCGAATATTTAAAAATGATGAAAAAACAGTACAATTATAATGATAAATGTAGATATATATTTTTATTGAAAATGATTTTCACAGTATCCGTTTTATAACAACTTTACTTAAAATACCAATAATTAAAAGACATTATTTGAAAATTATAAAAACATTTGATTGGGTCATCGATAAATTTAGATTTTCTACGTGTAATATGGGCTGTTTTCTTATTAGACGCTCGTGTACTGGTCGACAATAGCCGAATTCAACTGAACATCAAAAGGTTCAGTTTTATGTTGACGGACTTAATGTCAACCTTGCGTTTGCTTTCAATAAGTTTTGGAATTTGGTATTGTATTGAATAGACTGCACCTTATGTCATCTTCAGCCTGCAGTCTTCACCTTAATTTGGTTTTTTTGTGGTTTCAGTTGAGAACCTATGCTACTGCAAAGGGTATTAGATCAGCACTTGAAATGGACTGGAACGCAGCAAAGCTAAGGTTCCGGTTCATGAAATACTCGAGACTACTGCTCCGTCTCGTGAAAACAATGAAAAATGGCGCTCCGGTTCCCGATCTGCCAATAATTTTCGCATTAATTTGCATTTTTAAAGCTTAATAAGAAAGTTGACATGACATACACACCTATTTCTACAAACAATAAGAATATTTTGTGTTGTTTTATTACACATTTTTTATGCAATCTCAATACGACTTAATTCCGATTAATGAGAGTTTTGTACAATTCCATATGATTTCGGTTTATTATTCCAGGATTTGCCTTCCGACGTCTTTATTGTCTGCGGAAATTGTATGATATTACTATTTTAACAATCGGAAATAATACATTATATTTTATGTACAAAGCAGTGACATCCAGCGAGAATGGACATACCATGAACTCACTGTTTATATGAGACAGATAAAGTAAACAAAAATTATAATAGTATTTTTGGTATAGTATTAAAAAATAGTTTTTTTCGCCCGCGGCGCTGAAAATCATTGCCTGCACAAATCTTTAGTAGTAGCGTATTACTATCAGGTGTATAAATATTGTAATTGTTGCATGTGTTCGTCTAATGCAGGGATGGCCAGTGCGTCGATCGCGAAGGTATTTTTGATCGATCGCGGACATAATAATAAAGTGTTAAACCCGAATCTCGTGAAGGATGTTGCTTTTAAAATTGTGAATTCAATTCACGGTTAAGCTTTACAAAAAAGGCAATTTCGATCATTATTAGAAGAATGTGGATCGGAAAATGGCGAACTTTTGTTGCATACATATATAAGGTAGCTCTGGACACGTCTGGTTGAGCAAGACGACAATCAATTCATAACACATACCTACATACAGATCGCATTGGCGGTAAGTGATTATTTTTGTAGAATATACACTAACGAGGTTACTATTCAACTAAAAAGAAGTTAAAACATAGCTATAAGTTTAAATAATAGCCATGTATGGAGTATTTGCCATTGCTATGAAAATATGGGAAAAACTAAGAAAAACAATGGTTATCGATGAGTTATCACCGTTATCAGTTACCACCATATAATCTGAAGGTATGTAATAATGACAACTAATAAGTAAAGTATGGAAATAAATAAATATGAAAATGAAAAGACAATTGACATGAAAATTTATTTATTACAAAAAAACAATCACTCAAAAGAACATACAGATAATATTGATTCTTTTTCATTTCTTCAATGTAAAGAACGAATTATTTAATTTGTTTACCTAAAAAGTGCTACCGGTATACGATAAAAATACGTATTTTGCTTGTGAAAAATAGATATTATGAATTGTAATATACATCAAGCTTAATCAGGGTCAGATTTACTGTATGGCTAAACAGGCTATAACCCAGAGCCTTCAACTTGCTAGGGTACCCTGTTAATGTCAGAATAATAAAAATTACTATATTTGCATCAAAAAAATTTTATGACTTCATAAAAGTATTTTAAAAGACTTTGCCCTAAAATACCCTGACGGCTATAATTATTAAATTTGGAACATGCTTTGCCTACTGATTCTCAGAATACTGGTTGTCCAAATTCGAAAGAAAATATATTGCGGGGCGCGGGCTTACCCGTCATTCCCAAAGCTCCGATCGCGGCCGACTCAATTGTAAAGTCTCTCGCGGACTACGCCGCGCTACTTCCGTGACAAAATTTTTCGTTACCGCTGCGCCTGTGCGATTTTTTGTAACGAATCCACCCGGGACTTCAAGACAAAACCATGTTCCATGCTAAAAACCTCAAGGCTGACGAAACATCACCGCCCGAATGATTTTGCAGCGTCTAAATCTAAAAGCTTGATGAAAGCAAGTTACTGGTTTCATTGTTACACTAATATTGAATGTGTAATTAATATACACAAATTTATAACTCAGAAGCCACCGCAGTGTTCAGATGTTATGCAACAAAAAATCGTTTGCAAACATATTAACAACATGTATGGTTGAAAGTCGTGCAAATACAACAAGAACCAAAAATAATAAATATTTAACATGTGTGTTAAAAATATGTTTTCTGGGGCCCTTCAAGCATAAATCCGGCACATACTCAAATATCAATTCCAAAAATAAAAGTACCACTACATTATAAGAATTCAGTTAAATACATTTTTCATGTGAGACTTTATTTAAATTTATTTAAATTACAGGTTGCGAAAAAATATGATTATTTTTGTAGGTTAGTTTGTCTATTAGTATTCTGTAGCGGATGTTAAGATCTGACATAAATAGTGCACAATAAACTTTGTCAGCCATTCATATTTATCTCCATTGAACTATGACTACAAATATGACCAATAACCAAGCCAGCCTCAAGAGCATAAAAGGCCACAGTAAAATTATTATTCTGTCACAAAATTACAGTCCACTATGAAAAGCGCAACCAACTTAAATAATTATTGAACTATTCACTTATAAAAATGTATACACATGACCAATGGTAAATAAATTAATAGATTTAGTAATTATACCACACGATTGGTTATAATTATGTACTATAACCACAATTGAACAATAACTTAGGTATATTACACAACAAATGATTTAGTTTAGTAATGCGTATCTTAAATAATAAGCAATAAGTTTTATAAGGTAATCAATGATCACTAGTAGGTATATTATAGCAGAATTATATGATTTAAATGATCAAACTTTCAATTTGTCACTCACTATAAAATATAAAAAATAGGATGTAGTTATTATGGAAAATATTATATTATACATAATAATTATCTGGCGATTCTCGCAAACTAAAAGGGTAAATTACAAATGCGTATGAATCGGTGAAAGGGAGAAGCAAAACTGTATTGACTTTGAGATGTTTCATCCTTTAGAAATTATTTAACAAGAGCTTCATTTTTTTATTTAATTCAAGTTATTTCAATTCTAATGGATTTAAGTTTTGTACTATTTCATTTTAGTTGTTTTTTGCGACCCGGGTTTTGCCTTTCGGTATCTTCGGGCACTGTGTATACTCGCCAAAAGGCAAATAAACACTGACCACAAATACTATTTACTCTAACATATATAACAAATCAATACAATTAAGTAGGTAAAAACTCCATTACCTACATATCAAGTCAAGGGTCACAATAAAAAATATATAATAAACAAATTATGAAAGGTTGAAGTGTTTCTAAAAAAACCCCTATCATATCAATAATAATAAATACACTCAATAATACAAATCGTCAAAACCTAATAATAGAACATTAATAATTATAAACAATAAAAATAATACACTCAAGAGGTGTAAAATCGAAAATTCTGGGAACAATAGTAACGATTGAGAATTAATGGAGATTACTAATGAATGAGATACATATTATATCTATGATATCAGTCTTTAAAGTTATAAGTTATAACATAACTTATAATTATAACATAACACAGTTATAATACAATTAATATTATTACATGATACTTACTACTTTTTTGTAATATAATTTTTTTTAAATATAATTACAAAGAGGTTTTTAAACAACGCCAGAAAAGGCAAAAGCACATTTTTTGTAGGTAATAAAGTGATATACGCAGAGAGCTGCAGTTGGTTTCATGTATGTAATTATTTAGAATAATTATTTTGAAACGGAAATATCGACTCAAAAGAAGAATGTTTGTAAACGTAAGATGGAAAAAAAATTAGAGAAGTCATAAATTTTATTTTTAACTCTCGCGCGCCCGGCATTGCGTAACTTCGGTAATATTTAAATTTGAGAAAAAACATAAAAAGTATCTCAATAAAATAAAACGGATTTAAATTTTAAATGAATTCACGAGCCGAAACAGTATTCTTATAATTTTGCGTACTGCAACTACGCTCCGGTGCGATTTGGTCCATTCCGAGCACAGAAAGGAAAGAAAATCCAACGTTTGGAAAACACCATTAAACGAATAGCGGAAATGACACGTATAGTGTTGCCATAGTATAAATTTTTCCCCCGCATTTTGAAAGTACAATTATTGTTTTGAATTTTTATTATTATGTAAGTATCTTATCGAATTGTTATAATATTATCTTCAGAGGTATCAGCAATACAAACATTTTTGTATTAACACCCATGGGAGAATTCTGGCACTAGAATATTTTATTCAAATGAATAAAATAAATTAATTTATCACAGCTAACAAGCTAACGATTGCATCTTACATTTTTATAACAACCTTTACTGTTATAATTTATAGTCTTGAAAAATAATATTTTCATAAATTAATTTATAGAGATGTCTATAAGAACCATTTTTAGAATAAAGAGGGAGATGAACATGGCTGACGACACATATTTAAAGATTGTGACGCCTGAAAAAAACGAAACAGGAAACAGGACAATCATGGGTAGGGAATCCAATCCCGAGCCAAAATTCTGATCCCGGGATTTCGGGATTACAATTTGACAATCCCGGGATTGACATTTTTTTCCATTGTTGATATAAAAATTTTATATTTAGAAATTTGATAAAATCGGTCAAAAATAAATCTAGTATAATTTATACTATTTAAGACATTTATTTTTAATATTGTATACGTTCAATCTTGGAAATACATAAGTTTAATGGAGTAAATAATATTGTAATATAAATAATAATGTGAATTTAATATAAGATTGCTTTTTCTGATAGTAAAGACATAATGAATGGGTTAGCGAGATTTAAAATAGTAAAGCAAATCATGGTGTACTTATGGCTTTTCCGCTTCATTAATCTTATTAGTCAGCCAAATATGAAAATGCCGTAAAACGTATGAGATCATGGTGGAATTACTTTGTTAATAGTGCGAAGCATTGTTTTTTCCAATCTTTCTCATTTTTATTAATTCATGTGAAAAAATAAAACGAATCGGCAACATACACATGGGTATAAATCAAACTTCATTCAAACTCAGTTTATTTCTAATGTAGTTATTTGTTAATAAAAGTATTTTTTCTGTTATATTTTCGTTTTTATTTTATTTTCCATAAAAATTGATAAAAAAATCAGTCTCGAATGTTTCGGGATTATGTTTATCAATCCCGGGATTCATAGGTATCGAAAATAGATCGGGATCCCGGGATTGGAATCCCTTATCATAGGTACTTGATAATATTATGGATTATTGCATATTACGGCTAAAGGTGCAAGAATTTTACATTGTGCGTAAAGAAACTAAAACCACAATAAAACTGCATGTTTTTTTTAGGGAACGTATGAATAATTTTTGAGAGGGTAGAGAATCATTTCTAAAAATATTATTAAGTATTGGGTTTAAATTTAAAACATGCAGTTCAACAAGAAAAGTGATTGAAATTTCAAGAAAAGTGAAAAGTGATTAAAACTGATTAGTAGTGGTAGGGAGCCAGATATTTAAATACTATGAAATTTAATCGATTTGGCGAGAATCGTCCAGATTTTCATATATTTGAGACATACATTCACGCATCCTACTTATTAAATAAATGTTGGCAGAAGGAAAATCAACTGCACAACGGTGTTGTATCATACATGCTGGGAGTGAAAGAGGATTCATAATTAATAATCGATTAGTCATATTTACGTCTAAATCAAAATCCGGAGACTAACACGATGGCATGAACGCTGGAAATTATGATATATAAAATATAATAATGGGTGGAAACACGAATACTTCCAAACATACCCACGAACCCAATAATAGTAGTAGGACAATGCTCCATTTCATAGATAAGTTACCAACTAGGGTAATAAAAAAGTGAGATGCAGGATTGGCTGAGAAGAAATAGTATAAACTACGATGGAAGTACTTTGAAATCTCAGGTAAGGAGTTATTTGACAGAAATAAGCATCCAGAACAGTTTTTATTTGACGAACTTAAGAAAATGGCTCGACAGTGGTTCGTCTCCTACATTATCACTGTTGCCTAAATGGCGTATGCATATAACAGCAAACTGCATTCAAGCTATTTAAGTACTGCAAATTTGCATGCATAAACCTAATTTGAATCTGTCGAATTGTGACGTCACGTCGCTGACGTAATACGCATCATGCCGTAGCTAATGTTACCAACTTTTAAATTTAAATTTCCCGATATTTAATTTAAAATTTTTTAAATGTTAATAGGTGTAAAAATGTGCAAACGGTAGCATATAAATTTAATAATTATAAATGAATAATTATCATGAACTTTAAATAATTTATTTTTTATAAAATCATATTTATTTTATACTTCTTAATGCACAAAATAATAAAGTATACCCAGAAAATATTTCCATAATATGGCAATACAGCTTCGCGGACTCATTGACACTATTATATACATCTCCATCGATCCACGATCTGTATACATTTTTACAAGCATTTAGCATCATCACGAAACCGATTATAGCACAACGGCACGTTTCATGTTAGTCACCTACTAAACGCTTGTTGTGATGAATTCATTTTAGACGTATATTAAAGTGACACTGACAGCTCGCGCAGATCGCCGCCATTTTAAGTTTGGTGCGCATTCCTGTACGTATCTTCGTGACGTATGCATTTTTTTATAGTTTTCTTATTTGGCCAATAAACCGCTTACTGCGTTAAATCTTAATACGGCAGTAAATCCGATTGATTATATTCGGTCGTTTGTGAAGAAAAGCGTTGCGGAGAAAAATGTTGTCTATAAAATGGCCGACGCACAAAAACTAAAAGAAAACGCTTTCAAAACTTAGACCTATGTCATCCACCTGGAAGAAGATTGCATGAAGAAAGATCACTGTCTTGATAGTGTTATTGATGGTAGTATAGTTTTTAGTGTACGTGTTGACAGGAGTAGTGAAAATCACAATTTTGATAATATTTCGAGTGACAGTACTCATAATTCCGCATATATCTCTGGCATGGAAGAACTGACATATTATTATACTCTTAATGTCCACTAAAATTTATCTATTTTTATTTAAAAAAAAAAAATACATTGACTGCTATTTATAAGATACCTACTTGTGATTTTAGGATAATACTATTATTGATAACAGCATTGTGTTTTTATTGTATTTTTAATAATACTTTCCTTCACTTGTATACGTGTTAGGGAAGGTATCTAACGTGTTTTTTCTCCTACAACAATGACAACACTGGCAATATTTTTTACGTGACCGCAGCGACATCCCGTTTTATAAAAGTTCTAAAATGTAGTTAAGTTATTTCGCGCGCAACATGACAGGTAATGCCACCCTGCTGAAACCATATGTTCAATTTATGCAATAATATGTTATCATATCACGGTAAAATGTGCATAACTCTGAACTAAGCTAAGTAAAATGTATAACTTCAAAAACTCGCAGTCGATAATAATGCAACAAAAATGCACTGAGTTGACATTGTTAGAGAAGTTAAAAGTCAATAAATTTAATATGAACATTGATAAAACTAAAGTTTTGTCTGTTAATTAATTAATTATCCACATCCCTTGAAACATGAATTGAAAAAACTGCCACAGGTAGGTGATCTCTTGAATGGAATAAAATACAATTATACACAAATAAAAAGAGAACAATACCTATTAGAAAAATCATCATATATAAATGTTTCAAAGCTGTCCTTATATCTATATCAAAATTAAGCAGCGGTGTCTCTATATGAGGCCGATTCTGAAGAGGTTCCTCATCAGGAGATCCAATGAAAATATCTTCGGTGGCTGGTTGAATATCATGTTCGCTTGTCACATCTTGACTCTCCATCATAATATTAATACTGCTTGAGCTACAACCCTAAAACAAATACATATTGGTTTCAATATATTTTTATTCAAAGCAAATTAGGTATGATAATTTATTTATATTAGACTTTAACGTGAAACTTTTCACTGCCCTGCTAAGTAAAAGAAAATGTTTCAAAAAAAGTTCATTTCTAACATGAGTATAATGTTCCCTACCAACTATTTTAAACATACTTAATTAACAACAAACATTGTTTTATGTTTCTAAATAGGAAAGAAGTGTCAAAAATATTTAAGATTTTGTCAAATTGCTACAATATTGTAAGTAAAAACCCAGTATTTTAATGATGGTAAGTATTTAGATTAACATTGTGTTTTTATATACCAACGCAGAAACACTATATTTTTACATCACAGTGAGGTATCCTATTTTGTCAGCAGGCAGTTATCCTTATTATGAGACGTTGTCATAATAATATAAGGCAGGAATAAAAGATATTATTAATCCAGGAGCTGTGATCGAATCCGTATCAGTGTTGCCATATTTTCAGTGGAATTATAGTACCGAGCCTCCAAAATTATAGTATTTCGGCAAAAAATATAGTACCTACGCGTTGAATGACGAATACTTTTCTGCATTTTCCAAAAGTTACGCGTAAAGTAACTAATGTCACCTTTTTTTTTAGACATAAATTCAAATATAAAGTAATTAACTTCTCATTTTTTAAGACAAAAATTCAACTGTAAGGTGATTAGCGTCTTCTTATTTTTTAAACAAAAATTCAAATAGAAGTTGATTAACGTCTCGTTTTTTAGACAAAAGTTAGGTATTTTAGTTCTCCCGAACAGCTTTAGCGCTATTTTTAAAAATCTATTTTTCTAAATTTTCAAAATTATAGTATTTTGTGCGTACTATATCTGTTTTATATCGGACATAGTACGCGGGCCAAAATTATAGTTCAAATACTATAATTGTATCGCTATAACACTTTTTTATTATTTTGAGAAAATCAATAAAAACTTTTTGAATTAAAAAGGTTTTTGAATATTACAGTAGTGTTATAGCGGGAATTGTTAGACACATTGATATTGTTTCATAAATGACAGTCAATTGTAGCGTATTTTGAAAGAGGCGATAAAATTTTCATGTAGAGATTGTAATAACGAATCCACTGATATATACATCTTAATTATTTCAAAGAAGTGTTATAGCGGGTTTTGAAATTTTGCGACACAATTATAGTACGGTTGGCATCACTGATCCGTATACATATATATTGAGACCCACATTCTTTTGTGATTCACTTATTTGAGACAAAGATATACACAAAAAGTCATAGTAGGAGTCGTCGGCATAATATAAAGTTCCAGGACCGTAAATGGAAGTGCGGTTAGAAGAAAATGCATCTAAAATATAAATGATTTTTACTTGTGTAATATCAGTAAAAAAGGGGCATCACTGATTTCTAAAGTTTCTTACCAGATTCCAGAATATGTGGTTGTATTTTGGCATAATATTCAAACTGACACATAGAAATGAACTATTTGTTAACAAGAATGAAGTTCTTGTTCATATGACTATTTTATTTGCTTACAATATTCAATTTATTAATAAATAAAAACAGTTTCCATAAATATACTACATTATAAACAGGTTATATTGCCATATACTTAATATCAACATATTTACATATTATTTTATTGACATTTACATATGATATTTGCATATTAAGTATTGCCATATACTTAATATGTAAATATCAACAGTACATATTATGAAACAATGCTTTTTACTTAGAAGACCATTTTAACCTACACTGTGTATTTGCTTGTTAAATATTATCATAAACCTACTATTATAATAGAAATTTCGTAGAGTGTACATAATAATATACCTGTATATTCAGAGAATAACTCAATACAATCCAATAATTTTACATACTATAAGGGGAAAGGTGGTTTAAAACATGGTTTGTTCCTACAACAATTTCACTAAAACCAGTTACACAGTCTTTTTTCTTAACAGGGCAAAGTGTCGGTTGTGGAAATTTACGAGGTTCATCGTATTCTCCGGTTTAGCGTCGTATAACAAATTAATTATTGACTTCTGAAAATATGTACCATTGACTTGCAAACTGTGATTTTAAATTACGTATTTGATGGACTACTAGTTTACACAAAAAAATCGTATTCTTCAGGCTTGTGCCGGTCGTTTTCTCTGTCTTTGAATGCGGATTTCACTAATGCAAATACCTCATCAGTCACTGATATTTTTTATCTCGACGTATGTTTAGATATTCAGTTGTCCTTACGTTTGCACTGGGCTGCAGTTGCAAATCATTCATCAATGGCTCTAGAAGAGGCCCATTCTGAAGAAGTTTCTCATCAGGTGATTCCTCGGGAGGATCTTCACTCGTTTGTTGATTGTTTAATTTGCTTGACACACCTTCCCTCTCCATCGAAACATCATCACTTACACAGCCTGAGCTAATACCCTAAAACAAAAACATGTCAGTATTAAATTATTTTTATTTAAAGCAAATTAGATGTCATAATAATATATTTTATTCTATACGGAGACTGCAATGACAACATTTTCTATAAATTACGATTGTTAACATAATTTTTTTCACTTGGTAAAATAATTGGAAGGGTGAATAAAAAATTGTATGATTTATTTAATTATAGTGCGAGCTTGACAGTGAGCAAGTTTCCCACATTTTTCCTGCCATTCTTGGTAGTATTGACTTGTATGTCTCTGATATTTATCTTAGAAATCGGGGGCATCCGGTGTTTGTTCTCCCAAGGTGCATAACTAGCCTGCAAGTGGTAATGCCAATTGGGAGGAAAATAACTAAGTTTAATCAAATCTCTTCAGATATTGATATATTCCACTTACGTAAGATGAGTTAGGTGGACATTGTTGTATAATTTATTTAGATAGGGTCTATCAATTTAGAACTTCCATGAACTTTTATTTTTATTATTTTATTATTCACACACATAATATTAGCATGTATTTTTATTTCAATATTGTTGATATTTCTCATAATATAAGTAAAATAAATATATTTGAATTTTTATAAAAAAAGATTAGAATTTCCCAATATATATCTCAGGAATAGGCAATACGAATGAAAACCACTTCGTGGTACAATCTCCAAAGTTCAGTAAAACTGAATACTTAATTCAACGATTATGAATTTACAAGAGTACAATCAGATATGCAAGCTATTACTTTATTTCTGTATATTATGTCGGATACTCAGAAGCCAAGGCCGCAATTCAGATGGGGGTGTTTTGAAAAGCAGGGAATTCGCTAAAGAGTTAGAAAGACCGATGCCTAATTATTTATCTGCGACTTCTCATCTACTAAAACCGTTTGCAGGACACCAGAAACGTACTTAAGTGAAGACAAATAGTATTCAAGAGCGAGAAAAATGGGGTTAACAAAATCTAGCCGGTGCCATTGATTTCGACATTAATTACTCCTTTTTACCTACTAATATATACTCGTTGCTTCTACCGTAGACTCCCGCACTTTTCCAGTTACATTCATCATGCCCAGGGACTCCACACTTTCAGTCAAGCAATAAACCCCTGGCTTGCAGGTATAACTAAGTGTGTTCACCTACGTGATATTGCGAACTGTCGCATCTACAAGTGGCTATCGAAGGCCCATTGCATAACAGTCGGTAGTGTCAATTTGTGTAATCACGTTGTTTTGTCTTTTCGACATGCTGCATCAGAACATAGTCCAATCTAAATCAGACTCTCAACTGATTTTAAACATTATCACACCTATAGGTAGAATTTTTTCAAAACATTTTCCATAATTTGGCATAAATCATTACCCACCAAACAAAATTAAAAAAGGTCTTAATTATAAGGTGAAAGGTGAATTAACCACCTTCCTTTGACTTCTGAGCACAAAGTCCTCGATGGTTTCCGCCGCTATAAGCTTCCCTTGGTGGCGGTACAGAACTCCCAGGTTCTTGAGGACTAGCGTGATTGTGGGGCTATCCACTTTGACCGCCTTGTGCCATCCGTCGTACTCACTGCCCTTCTGCAGATGCTTGTTTTCTTCCCGCTCCTCCGCCATTTGCCATATCGGCTTGTTTTCACCTGTCACATTAATGTTATAAAATAATATTGTATCAAATATAATTACATGTTACAGCCCTCTGTGAAAAAAGAACTGTGATATTATGACCAACCGCATAATATGTATGCATTTCCGTAGACGAACAATTATTAAAATTTAAGTTTTTTTAAAAGATGAATCGTTAAATTCGACTTGATTATAATATTTACCTGAAAGCATTCCATGACCTTCGAAAACTTCATCAATAATATAAATTCATTAAACGATTGGCTCTATACGATTTCAAATATATATATAAACTGCCAACTTTATAAAATTAAATCTTGCAAATGAATCTAACCAACGTTTTGGTTTACTACGTTTTGGTTGGATAAGTAAAAAAACCGAACAATTTCTAACGTTGTAAGAGGGCAAAATTTAAAATAATTTTATTGGTTTGTATATAAACACCCCAGCAAAAAAATATTACTTCCCTTACACCCTTTTGACTTAGTATAACCTCGGTATATAGAATTAAGAAGCAAACGTATTAGATTCAGAGATTTGGCAATATAAATTTGAGCTTAAATTTGAAATTACTTGTGAGACCACACCTAAAAATTCATTATCTATATTCTACATTACTACATTCTACAGTGTGTATAAGTATTACAAAAGTGTCAAAAGATGCGAAAAAAATAGTACGAAATATAATGTGATATAATATCTCTTATACTTAAAATTAAAAGTCAAAATTATGTTTGTTTGTGTTTGCTTCATTTCCTTATCCCATTTCATAATATCTACATACAAAAAAATCGAAATTTGTTTTTTTAAGACCCTTTCTTGCGTATTCCAATTTCAAATTTCATGACACGCGGGCATGTCTTCAATGTATGTTTCGACATCATGTAATATGATAATTTAAATAGAATTTAACTGTATAAAATTATTTTTAAATAGGTCTCATGGACAACGGACCTACTGAATTGCGTGGTCATAAGCAATATAAATCCGCCACTAGCTACTAAGGCCCTTGCTCGGAGAGCATAATATGTATTTGATTTGTTTTCCTTACCATCTATTGTACCGCATTCCCGTTCATGAGCTCTGGTCAAAACTTGTTTGTATAGAATTTCCGCATCCTCGAATTTGCCCTATTGAATGAGCAAATTGCATAGGTTAGTACTATTAAAAATGAACACAAGTTTTCATCTTTATTTTAAATGATTACTTACAGTTAAATTTAATAAAAACATGTACAGTTTATATATTTTCTAGCTTATTATAAAAAGTGTTAACTATAAGGGTACTGAGTTGAATCGAAGTATTGCATTTCAATTTTTTTTCTCAGAAAATTGGTTATCCGATGGAAAACCAGTTTTTTTTTTAGAAATATTCATCACCATGTCCTTGCTTTTTCGTACAAGGTGGTTGTTAGTAATTTTGAACAATCACAAACACACAGGCTTTGAGAAAATCACATAAATATTGTGTCCTCACCGGGAATCGAAACCAGAACTCTCGGGTGGATGGCCAGCGCTTTACGTATTGCACCACGAGAGCCGAGTGTTACAATTTTATTTTCGGAAAGCCTCGTCGAGAAGGTCTCCGGTACTAACTTTTACTTTTTATTTGGGAAATCAGGGGGTAAATTACAACAATAGTTATTTTCAATTATTAGGCGTACCTAAATGATCATACTTTATGGCTGCCTGCCATACTCACGATTTCAACATATAAAGTTACGGATGTAATTAATGTGGGCTAAAACATTTTTCAGGGCTGGCATCATGACTTTTCGTGTAAAACAGTGTCTCAAGTAGACGAATCAGAAAAAAACTGTGTTCCTCATTTAGTGCATACCCACCTCCACGGACCACCCAGTCTCTGTATTCCTCATGCATGCACCGCAAGAAATATCCAAAAAAAGTCGCATGCATATTGAAGATAATAATAAATGACCTTTAATGACGATTAGCGTTTGAACCATCTAGCTAGATTTTAGATTCACTTAGTTGCACTTGGCAATAAATACCACCTAGAGTTTATAATTATTTATTTGGCTCGACCTAGTCAAAGGTGTATTCACTGCATTTTAAATGGTTTCGCCGTGGGCCACTGTATCTTTCTGTAAATTCACTACCTACTATAGGCGAACATTTTATTATAAACTTGACACAATCGCAGATGTTGCTACCAGAGAACTTTGAATTGACTTTTGTTTCACATCAAATAACGTTTATTAATTATTCGACTGCATCTTTTACAATTTAAATAATTCGCGTTCACATCCAATTGAGCGAGTTACACCAATGGATTTTTCTTTTGTCCATTAGGGAGGTTTTGAATTCAAGGTAAACGCATAACTCTGGATTTAAAATACCTAACACATATTTCTTCGTCAGCGCTCAATTATAATGGGCGGTCAATAATTTTCCGTAAATCATTTATAGATCTAACAAATATTTCTAAGTAACAAAGTTACGAGTGTTGTCTTCTTCAGCTTATGCTGCAGGACTATTTTGACTTATGACTAAACTCCAATCAAAAAGTGATAAATATTTCGTATCGCATTCAGACAGCTATTTATCCCAGGATGTGAACCGTAAGAAGTGATCTATTTTAACACGGCCGCTCATGACCGTGCTAGGGCTCAGGCACACGACACTGAAATTTAAGTGCAACGACCCAGTTCTTACTTGATTCCAAATGCATCGGATTAAAATCTTCAATAAGATAGATAAAATTCAATTGGAGATTCTATAATAACAAAAGATAACACGGAATCTACTCCGAAAAGTTATATTAGTCGAATTCCTCCCTTCATTTTATACTCTTTTAATTTTGTTTAATGTTCCACTTCAAAGCAATGCTAGCGAACCTTACTCTTATTATTATTAATTATTTAAGTAACTATCAATTTTATAAAAAAAAATAATAAAAGAGTACCTTATACATTTATTGCCTATACTTCGGATACATGAGGTCATATCGTATTACCACACTTTCTAAATCTAATGGGATTAATAAATAAAGAACACTAAGCACACACTGTACCTATCAATAGCGTCACAATGAAAATTTTATAAACTTCAATTGCTAATAACTGCTATCTCATTTTTATTTCTTCATTCCACGTTGTTACAAAAATATTCCTCCTCGTAAAATTTTCATTATTTCGATATTGACGTAATATCTACCCTAAAATATTGTGGTTTTTCACGTTTAAGGATTTCAGGGTTCCGCGGACCAGTTGAGAACCACTTGCATATTGTAGGGATTTAATCTGCATGCGTGTTAGATTAACTAAAACCATGAATAAAATAAAGAAGTTGATATACTTCCGAGGATCACGCAAATTTCAAGTAGAGCTCTAAATAAAACGCGATACATCTGATAGTCTTCTCTATTTTCCCTTCGACAACAATATTGCAAAATAGCCAAAACGTCGACCTTAATAGTTTAGGACGTTTAGGTCAAACTCTCACACAGACATGATAAGTAGATGTTAATTTTGTGGGAAAATCACAACAATACTGCAAAGACAGTGTCATTCATATATGACGGCAAATAGTGAGACCTAACTCCGGCAATTGAGAACAAGTTTCCTAATATCCTTTTTATTTAACGACAATGTAAGTTAAATGTACATATTTTGTTTGTACCTGTCTGAAGCAACATAAGGCCAAATTGTTTTTGGTGTCGGCGACTTTTGGATCGTCTGGTCCCAATTTCAGTTCGTAGCTATCAAGCGTTTGTCGATAGTGGAGTTCCGCCTCTTCATATTTACCCTGAAAGATGTTTGAAACATTTTTATTATAATATTTGTACCATTTTTTAAATACCTACATTAAATGTGAAAGAATAGACTTTGCACACTAATATTTTAAACCAATAAAAATACAGATATATAAAGGCAAATATAGCATAGTAAACTGTATTTTTTTTATTATTATTTAACACAAATTTACCAAAATTGAGAATGTAACATTCTGACACAATGAACATAACTAGCTTAAAAATACAATAAATATATCTTCATCGGCCATGTCCATCCCTTATCTGTAACAAAATATGGACACCCTATGACGCCTCCAAGAATCCCTATCACTCGCCAGTATTCTTGCGTCATACATATTAATGTTATTATGTATCAGGCGCGAACACAAAAATCGACGCAATGTCAACAAGTGTCGCCGCCTCCTAAATATGGATAACTTTCTTAGGAACTTACACTTTCAAGTATTGTCTGCATTGCACTTTATGACATTACAAACAATAATTTTGAATTGACTTTTTTTCACATCAAATAATTTATTTATTTATTTAGAAAAAGAGTATTACGGCATTACAGCGATTGGCCAATGCGCCATAATACATAATAAATACAAAATTATAAAAATATCTGAATTACAAATAACAACTACTAAATACTAAATAGATATAACATGAAAGTAGAAAAGACAGCGTGACGTGTTTATGTTAATATTAAAGAAACATGATAATATATTATTAAAATTATAAATTTAACCTATTTAAGTTCAATTTATAATATTTATTAATTCGAGTGTCTCTTTCCAAATTTTAAATAATTCGAGTTTACATCCGATTGAACGAATTTTAACAATCGATTATTTTTTGTCTATTAGGATGTACTGAATAAAAGTTAAACGAAAAATTACGGATTTAAAATAACACCCCATTCTTCGTCAGCGCTCAATTATAATCGGAGGTCAATTCTCTGTGAATCATTTATAGGGTAACCAATATTTCTTAAAGCAAAGTCACGAGTGTTGCCTTTTTCAGCTCATGCAGCAGGTCTATTTTGATCTATCACTAAACTCTAATCAAATGTGATAAATATGCTGTATCCTATTCCGACAGTTAATTATCCCAAGATGTCAACCGTCAGGAGTAATGTTTTTAACACGTACCCTCATGACCGTATTAGGGCGCAGACACACGACACTGAAATTTGCGTGCGTCGACGCAGGTCTTACTTGATTCCAAATGCATGCCATTAAAATCTTCAATAAGATTATACAAAATTCAATTGTAGATTCTACATAACAAAAGATAATACGAAGTCTACTCCGAAAAAATATATCAGTCGAATTACTCCCTTCATTTTGATACTCTTTTAGTTGAAGATGAATTGTTATATAAGTAACTACAAAAATTTGTATATATTTATATAAGTATACATTTATTTATAATATATTTATATTAAATAATATAAATATATTATGTTAAAAGTTAGTGTACCTTATCCATTTATTGCCTACACTTCAGATCGATGATAATATTATATCATCTTCATGGCCCCCACAAAAGGGGGGCTGACAGGGCTCTAGCCTGGGGGCCCAAATTTAGGAGATGCCCAGCGTAGCAGGTCAGCCAGTTAAATGAGATAAGCATATCATAAGTTTATAAGCTCTAATTGTAAAAAAAATCTATTTAAAATACCAAAAATCGCTAAAACTACACAGAATACCCTTTATTTTCATTTTCACATTAAAAAATACACGGAATTTCGCGGAATATCATTTGGAAAACACTACTATAGAACATTACAATGCCCTTAACCATAGCGATAGGTTGGGGGCCCGCTTCAGTATGTGGGGGCTACGATCATCTTACTATACTTCCACAATGTCAATATAATTTTAATAGGATTAACAAATAAAAAAGATTATACACAAACAGTATCTATATCGTCATCATGAAAATTTTAATAGATTTTTTATTCCTTCATGCCTTGTTGCTGCAAAATGTTCCTCTTTCGTAAAACTCTCGGTATTTCAATATTAACTATGACGCAGTATCTAACCTAAAATTTCAAAATGGTAATGTAGTTTTTCAAGTTTAAGAGTTTCAGGGTTCCGTGAACCAGTTGGGAATCACTGCTTTAGATTGTACTGGGGAATTAAGATTTATCATAATATAATAAAATCGCACATGCTTGTTCACATGCTTGTTCGCTAAAGATAATCAGCAGCGATCATTGTACTACAATAGATCAGTTTTCACAAATTTCCTCTACATATCAAATATCTTTAGGTACCTACTATTTGATTTGATTTGATTTTTTTCTCATTGAAATGATATGTACAAATTATTCATCATTACATTCATTACCTACCAACCAAACAAAATGAAAAAAATGTATTAATAATTATAAGATGAAACGTGAATAATTAACCACCTTGCTTCGACTTCTGAGCACAAAGTCCTTGATGGTTTCCGCAGCTATAAACTTTCCTTGCTGGCGGTACAGTGCCCCCAGTTTCTCGAGGATCTCCATGATGGTGAGGCTATACACTTTGGCCGTCTCGTGCCATCCGCCGTACTCACTGCCCTTCTGCAGATGCTTGTTTTCTTCCCGCTCCTCCGCCAATTGCCATATCGGCTTGTTGTCACCTGTCACATCAATGTTATGATATAATATTTGATCAAGTATGATTACATGTTACAGCCGTATATTTCCGATGCAACAGTTCACGGTAAGCCGTGACATGACCAACTGTCAGTGGCGAAGGGTGGAGGTAGGCTGTTACGATCCGCCATAAACAGTGCATACTAAATATTGTCAGTCATACGTATTTGTTTTCATTGAAATAAGACTATAATTTACAGATGGTATGGGTTAGTTTTCAATTCGATCACACCTGATTCAAGCCATAGTACATAATAGTCAAAAAATATTCGTTTATCTATTAATAATTATGCAATTAAATCATACATAACTTTGGATACTTTATAGATAGAATAATATGTTTTATATATATTATAGTTTGGCTTAGGCAGGGCTTAATGAATTTTAAAATATGAAGCAACAATATGTGTAATATGCATTCTTAATCCAACGAAAACAAATAAGCATGAATGAAAAAGTGTGCACAATTTAGTCGTATCGCCCGAAGTATGCCAAAACTATTAGGTTTGGCTTAACAGGGTTTAATTGATTAAAAAAAAAACTAATCAACACCATCTGTAAATTGTAGTCTTGGTTCAATAAAAACAAATACGACTGACTGACAAAATTTAATGTGCACTATTTATGTCGGATCTTAACAGCCTACCTCTACCCTTTGCCACTGCCAACTGTATAAGTTCGCATTTCCGGAGGCAAACAATTATAATAAATAAAGATTTTTAAAAAGATGATACGCCAAATTCAAATTAATTGTGTTATTTTGACCTTCGGAAAACTCCCTTAATAATATAAAATCATTAACTGATTGGCTACATACGATTTCATAATATATATTATACACTGCCAAGTTTATAAAATTTAATCTTGCAAATGAATCTAAACAAAGTTTTGATTTACTATCTGTTGGTGAAATAAGTACATGTACAGTAAAACAATTTCCAACGTTGCAAGAGGGCAAAATGAAATAATAATTTTATTGGTTTCCCATATTATATAAACACCCCACCAAAAAAAAATATTACTTCCCTTACATCCTTTTGACATAGTACAACTTCGGCATATAGAATTAAGAAGTAACGGTATTAGATTCAGAGATTTGGAAATATAAATTTAAAATTACTTCAGAGACCACGACACCTAATCCCTATTAACTTAAAACTCATTATCTATATTAATTCCACAATATAAATATTACAAAACTGTACAAAACGTAATGCGAAATATGTTTGTTTGTATGTTTGCTTGTTTTCCCTTTAATACCTACTTGATATCTACATATTATAAAAAAATCAAAATTAGTTTTTTTAAAAGAACCATTCTTGCCAATTTCATGCCATTCATGATATTATAACAAGATAGATTTTTGCATATTTTGGATACACTGCCATAAGCGGTGAAGTGAATTGGTTGGCGACCCGATGTTTTTTTCCAGAACGGGGCGCGCTCCTGTCTTCTCATTATACATAAACGTCATCACGTAAATGTAGAAAATTACGTCGTTATTGTTTGCAGCGGCGCGTTTGTTTCACGCAAATGATTCAACCGATTCGTCAGAATGCTGTAACGTCGGCGCTAACGTCGCAAGCTGTGACGATAATGCAAGTTTCTGTATTATGTAAATATTATATTTTTTAAAACATTTTGTTTACATGTAAGTACTTTTATTATTATAATATAATATCTAGTTCCATTCCATTCGCGTTAATTATAAAGTCATGAAAGCTATTTTCCAAATACTAAATTGGTTAGTTTCCTGCTGTGTGTATTTATATATTGTGATTTGTATAAAAGAAGACTGTTTCAATTTAACAGTGTTTGTATAATGTATACAAGATTAAAAATAATGAATCGTTTGAACGTATATAATGTATTTGGAAAAATAAAACTACATTATGTTTTCGCCGTAGGGGCTTAGAAATCAACCAGTGCGTCGGTTTGGGAATTTAAATCAGCGACTCGGCACTATTTTGATTAACACTACACCACTACCCGTGATAGGAATAAATTTGGGTTTGGGTCAAATCCGAAATCCCGAAGCCCGAAATCCCGAATGGCCGGAATATCGAAGGCCGAAATCCCGAAAAATAAAAAAAATATAAACAATAATAATAATTCTCAACAACTACCAACCCGAAAGGAAAATATAGGTACTACTTTTTTTAAAAAATAAAATGAAATTTAAAATATATATTTTGACATTTGGGATTTATTATTTTATTTCTAAAGATAACTTACGGCATGTTTTTGTATTTTTCTTTCTTCTCGAGAGAATTCAAACTTTCTATTTCGATTATTTCATGGCCTACCGCGTCTTGTAACAATTTGACCCGCATCCAAATTATCTGTCAGCACCTCAACTGCATGTTCAATATCAACAATTGAGCTAATTTACATAATATTAAGGTTCAACTCACCATCTCTTGTAACGTTTAAACTATTAATTGCATTATTTTCACGTGTATAAGTATTTTTCCGGACATCCAAACTATCTGGCGACGACTCAACATTCATATCCATAGTAGAAAGATTAACTATTCTTTCAGTAGACTCATAAAATAATCCCACATCCAAATTGCTAGTTATTGATATTATTCAGTTATCCAGTATTAATTCTAAACAACTTGACCGTTTCACTTATAATATTTAAGATACTAATTGAATACCAAGTCAATTTAATATTACATCCATACTACTTGGATGTTTTTTTACAAAATAAAAAAAGCCACCGTAAGGAAGATATTAAACTTGCAAAAAAGATCCAAGCCATTTGGATCTATATAGCAAAATTAATTAAAGCCGAAAAGTCCTATACACTAATATGCGAAAAAGATTCAAGCTATTTGGATCTATATTGCAAAATTAAATAACGTCATACAGTCTTATACACTAATACGCGAAGAAGATCCAGGTAACTTGGATCCACATTATAATGTCGCGACAAAGATTCAAGTGCTTTGGATCTTCCCGGAGTAATATTTTTTTTTTGCAAGCAACCAGATTTTATCACGATATCGCTTTACAGAAATGTCGTACACCTTGGATTTTTTTTGCAGAATATGGAGTACAATTTTCTATACGTGTTGGTATATGTAACTCAATTTTGGTCATTCTGTGGGTTGGATCTTGTTTGCAAAAATACGTCCAATTATAAGTCAGAATGAAAATTATTTGTCAGAAAATAAAAGAGCACCAAATTGAATCCAAATAATAATGCAAAATTATTGATCAGCTTCAAAAATTCAAATTTGGTATTGGTAGGAAAAGTAATTTGAACGAAAAAACTTTGTATTTTTTATGTCGGTTGAGTCAAAGCAGGAAAATAAAATCAAAAAAACATAATATTTTGACTTGTATATTTTAGATTTCTTGTTGCAACACAAATCTCTCTCCCAAGTAAAACGTCGCTAGGTACTTCAATAATGCACCATTTTGTATTTTTTTCTAATTCTCACGGAATCCCGGGAGAGGAATCACTGTCCTAGGATATCTACTTACTGACCAATTATATTGAGGCATTGATTGAATGCTTTTCGGCATTTTTCTATACAGCTGTGATGTATTCATAGCCATAGTTCGGACATTCGAAACTCCCGAATAGGATTATTAATACGCACTTACTTTTAATTACATAATTAAGGAACTATTTCTTTTATTCAACGAAAAATTCAGAAGATTTAAGAATGTACCATTCTAATTATTGAACATACATAATTTTGAAAAACACTAATTACGAGAAAATATATTGTAACCAATAGAAAAAATCTTTTTGAAAAAAGTAAGACACCCGGCAGGAATAGAACCTGCATCTTTTAGGTTTACGCCCCAGTCCGCGCATTGACCACTAGGTGACATACTAAGTACGACAAATTTTAGCTATTTGCCTTTTATAATACCTGCTTATCAGCGCTCTTACAAATCAAGCTACTATTGGCAATCGGTTTTTGTTTATTAAATCAAAGTAGGTACCTACTACTTTAATAACTAACCGACGTCACGGATCTCTATGTATGTCCGGAACATTATGCATGTTCAATAATTAGAATGGTACATTCTTAAAACTTGTGAATTATTCGTTAAATAAAAGAAATAGTTAATTAAAAATTATTAGCAAGTTCGAGTAAGTTACATCATAAAATATTGGAGAGAGTAACTGTGCAAGCAATCGTATTGTTGACTTGAATTGTTTGTTAGGTACACTGAACACACCTGTAGTTATTTATTACAAAAATTGATTATTAGTTTTGTCTAAATATTTTAAGTAATATATGGTTTCGTGCATTCGAGCAAAACTAAAATCTGGCAAAGGAAACTTATTAAACTTAACAATATTTCTGTATGATGACAGAGCGGGGGATGAAAACGTATTGTGTGCGGACACATTTTGGTATAGCAAACTCATAATCAATATGATTCCGCCACTGACTATAAAGGCTATTGCTCAGATAGCATATTATAATATGTATTTGATTTGTTTTCCTTACCATCGATTGTACCGCATTCCCGTTCGTGAGCTCTGGTCAACACTTGTTTGTATAGAATTTCCGCATCCTTGAATTTGCCCTAGTGAATGAAAGAATTGCATAGCTAAGTACTATTAAAATTAAACACAAGTTCCCATCTTTATTTTACATGATTACTTACAGGTACCAATTTTGACTTTGTTAAATTTAATACAAACATGTACATTCTGCAGTATATATTTTTACTATCTTATTAAAAAAAAGTGTGTAGTATAATGGTAGGTACTGAGATGAATCGAAGCATGGCATTTCGAATTTTTCCTCGGAATGTCGGTTATCCGATGGAAAACAAATGTTACAATTTTATTTTCAGAAGGCCTCACCGAGAAGGTCTCCGGTATTTAGATTTGCTTTTTATTTAGGAAATCAGAGGGAAAATTAAAACGATAATCCTTCTACTTCTTCGGCCATATCCGCCCCTTAGTTGGAGCAGATAGACACCACGAGGCGCCTCCGAGAATCCCTGTCGCTCGCCAGTTTTCTTACATCGTCATTCTTACCAGGACGCTGGAATCCGGTTGATTTGAAGAACAGGCAAGCCAGGTTGAAATTCTCTTCTGGCATCCGCAGCACGTGACCGGGCCAGGTTCAATGTCAGCTCTTCACACTGAACGTGATAAGAGGCTGATTGGTGCACTCTCTTATATCCTCGTTGCTCCTAACGTCTTACCACCGCACACCCAGTATCCATCGCAAACATCCGTTTCGAAGCTCAGTATACGGTTGCTCTGAGCCTTTGTAAGGTGCCATGATTCGCTACCGTAAAGCACCGTCAGAACAAAAGCATCGAAAAGGCGACATTTGGTTTTGATCGAGTACAATTGTGAGTCCCAGACACTCCGCATTGAATTGAATGTTACTCCAGTCAATCCTATTCGGATAGCGAGGTCTTTCTGCAAAATGCCATCTCCCGTGAAGTGTACTTCCAGGTATTTGATGCTGACGACGCTCTCGATGCTTTGTCCAACACTAATCAAAGGGAAATCTGGATTGGGATAGGTGCTGTTGCATAAAACGTTGTTTTTCTTCACGTTGATTTTCAAACCAACGCAAGACGAGTTGCCATGCAACCTGTCGATTGCCCCTTGAATGCCCTCGATTGAGTTGTCGAATAGAACAGCATCATTGGCGTATTCCAGGTCGCATAGCTTCACCGTGGGGGTAACAGATATGCCTCGGTCAGGTGGTATTGACGTCCGTAGTATGAATTCAATGAGAATGGTGAAAAGAGACAGAGCAAGGACAAAACCTTGTCTGACTCCGTCATGACCCCAAACCATTCCATGACAGTATCACCAATTCTGACACAGCATTCGCTATTCTCGTGCAGGCATTTGATTATGGCAATGATCTTGGGGGGGGGGATCCCTTATGCTCCCAGTATCCTCCAGAGGGAGGGGCGGTGTGGACTGTCGAAAGTCTTCTCATAATCCACAAAGCAGCAGGACAACAGACTGTTCAGCTCATGGCTCTGCTGGAGAAGATATCGAAGGTTGTAGATTTGGTCAGCACACGCTCGTCCAGGTAGAAACCTAGCCCGGTTTTTCCCAAGGACCTGCATTATCGGGTCCCTTATTCTCATTAAGAAGAGGTTTGCCAAAATCTTTCCCGGAACGCTGAGTAGTGTAATTCCTCGGTAATTGTCGCAGCTAAGAGTGTCATCTTTCTTGTGAAGTGTGATGATTTCACCGTTTACCCAGTCCCTTCGACAGCGCTCTTCTTCTCACACCTCTGTCATCAGATGAAACATAGGGTGCAGGATAGCGCTCAAACTGTACTTGAGGAATTCAGGATGTATGCCGTCTCCACCCGGTGATTTCCCATTTCCTAACTTTTGCTATGGAAACATCTACTGGCGTCAGTGTGTCCACTTGGGACCGACCAACCGTTGACCACTATTTATAGTTACCTACTTTCAGTTATTAGTCGTATATGTTCAAGCTCCATGGCTGCCTGCCACGCTCACGATCTCACCATACAAATTTAAGGATGTGATAAATGTGTGCCAAGACCACTTCCAGGACTGGTATCATGACTTTTCGTGTAAAACACTGTCTCAGGTAGACAAATCATAAAAAATCTGCGTTCCTCATTTTGTGGTTACCCACCTCCATGTACCACCCGGTCTATTTATTCCTCATGCATGCACCGCAATGAATTTTCTAAAATACGCCGCATGCATAATGAAGATAGTGATACGTAAATGACCAATTAATGACAATTGAGCATAGTTTTGCAGAATGTAGCCAGTCCACAATAATGTCGAGCTGATATAATGGCGCTTTAGCAACAACATAATAGTGTATGTTATGTAAAATGTTATGTAAAATGTAAAATTGTAAATACTATTTTATATTTTCAAGAATATTTTTTTTGCGGCTTGGCTATTTTCAGCAGAACGTAGAGAAAATCTTCTCGCATCTGATCTATATCATATCTCATTTTTTTTTAATTTTTGTGGACTGGCTACTTTCTGCATAGCTATGTCCAAATACCCTAGAACAGGGGTTCCCAACCCGATTCCCAACGATTCGTATGTGCCCGCCACTATTCGACAGAGATCATTGGCTCAGTTCGGGTTTTCGGCGTGTACAAGAAGTGATGTGCAAATAACATTCCCCGCCTGGAACCGCGTTATTGTCATTGTGATTGCGATTGCTGCCCCGTTCGGGTCGCGACAGTTAGCTAGGAGACATCTTCGTCTGACGAAACACGAATTAGGAGTTTTTATATTCCTTCTATATAGTTCTAAAATGAGTGGAGTGGATGAGTGGTAAAGCTAAATTGGATTTATTGATATCACATCTGCAGATCAAGTCTCTCGTGCATTTCCCACATATGAATAAAATGCTAGGTAACAATGAATTAAACGGGTCATTATTTATTAAGCATCTTCAAGTTTAGTGTTAAAAAAAAATTTGAAGAGAGATTTTTGCAGTTTACAGATATTGAGCCAATTGTTTCCTTCTGTATCAATCCTTTTACTTGCCAAATAAATGTAATGGAAATGGCCGCATGTATTGCAGATTTTGTTCAAGGTAAGACAGAAGAACTAGAGTTAGAAATTTTGGAGCTTAAGAATGATATTTTGCTTAAATCCTTAATATCAGAGGACTTTTGGAATACAGTGGACAGAGAAAAGTTCCCATTTTTTGAAAAAAGCAGCATATAAAATTGAATCATTTTTCGGTTCGACATATTTATGCGAATCATTGTTTTCAAACATGAACTTAATAAAATCAAGATATAGATCTCGACTCACCGATGAGCATCTTTATGATTGTTTGCTAACAGGATTATCGTCATACTCTCCTAATTATGAGGCACTGGCCAATGATATGCAATGCCAAAGATCACATTGACATATTGATATTCTATTTTTTTATAAAATGTTTTCTTTGTATTTGTGTTTTTTGTTTACGTTTTGTAAATACATTTCTCTGTGTGTATGCAATTTGAATAATAGTTTTATTATTTTGAAACATTTTTGTTTATTATTTATTAATAAATTATGAATATAAGAAAATAAATTATGGGAAAATGAGAAGTTGTGGAAGGAGTTTGTCGATTAAAAATAGGTGGTGCCCGTCACCCTACCGATATTTTAGAATGTGCTCTATAGTACAAAAAGGTTGGGAGCCCCTGCCCTAGAAGATACAATCTCAGATGTGGCCACCACTGAAATTGGTATTAACTTTCGTTTCACCTCATCTAACGTGTATTAACTATTCCAGTGTCTCTTTTAGAATTTTAAATAACTACAGTTCACATCCAATTAAACGAGTTAGAAAAATGAATTTTGTCCATAAGATATGTACTAATAAAAAGTTTTAAGTTTAAAAAATTATAATCGGTGGTCAATTTTCCGTGTATTATTATTTTATAGGTATGTCAATATTTCTAAGTAGCAATGTCACGAGAAATGCCTTTTTCAGCTTATGCAGAAGAATTATTCTAGCCTATCACGAAACACCAATCAAAAAGAAATAAATATGCTGTATCGTATACAAAGAGTTAATTATGCCAGGATGTGAACCGTCAGGGGTGATGTTTTTAACGGTAACCGGACAAAACAGAACGTGACAAAATAGAACATGACAAAACAGACGTCGACGCAGGTCTTACTTTATTTCAATTGCTTGGGATTAAAATCATCATAAGATATACCTACAAAATTCAATTGGAAATTCTACATATTAATAAAAGATAACACGGAATCTACTCCAAAAAGTGATAATATTTGATTTCCTCCCTTCGTTTTATACTCTTTTAATTTTGTTAAATGTGCCACTCCAAAGCAAGGCATGCGAACCATACTCTTAATTTTAATTATTAGGTAAGTAACCAACACTTTTCTAATAATATATATAAAAAGAGCACCTTATCGATTAATTGCCTACACTTCGGATACATGATATATCGTATTACTACGTAACACTTGCACGTTGTCAAAATCTAATGGGATTAACAAATAAAGAACAGTAAGCACATCCTGAATCAATAACATCACCATGAAAATTCTATAAACTTCAATAGCTAATAAATGACAACTGATATCTCATTTTTATTCCTTAATTCCTTGTTGCTAGAAAGATGTTCCTTCCTCGTAAAACTTTCGTTATTTCAATATTAACTATGACGCAATATCTAACATAGATTTTCAAAAAACTGTTGTTTTTAACGTTTTAGGATTTCAGGGTTCCGCGGACCAGTTGAGAATCTCTGGTGTATGCTACGTTGATATGTACCTACGCGCTTTACATTTTGAGCGCTGCATACAGGACTTCGTACTTTAGGTGATTTAATCTGCATAAGTGCTGGATTAACTAAAACCATGAATAAAATAAAGAAATTGATATACTTCGAGGATCACACAAATTGCTAGTAGAGCTCTAAATAAAACGCGATACGTGTGATAGTCTTTTCGATTTTTTCTTCGACGACAATATATTGAACAATGGCAAAAACGTCGACCTCAATACTTAAGGACGTTTAGCTGAAACTCTCACAGTCATGAGAAGTGGATATTGAATTTGTGAGAAAAACACAGCAATACATGAAAACCATTGTCATTCATATATGACCACAAATACTGACAACTAATGCGAGCAATTGAGATAAAAAAAGTTTCCTAATGTCCTTATTTTATTTTACGATAAGCTAAAATCAATGTACAATAAAATTGTTCGTACCTGTTCATGGTAAGTTATAGCCAAGCCACATCTGATGTCGGCGAGCTTTGGATCGTCTGGTTTTAATTTCACTTCGTACATCTCTAGCGCTTGACGATAGTAACGTTCCGACTCTTCATATTTATCCTGAAAGATGTTTAAAATATTTGTATTATAATTATTGTTGAATTTTTTGAATACATTAAATGAGAAAGTATGGACTTTGAGACAATAATATTATATTAAACCATTATAAAATACATATATCATGGCAAATATAGAATGATAGACTGATTTATCTATTAGTTAACATATAATTCACCAACATTGAGAATTAAGCATTGACACAATGAACGTAGTTTTAAAGGGCATCAAATATATATCTTCATCGGCCATGTCTGGCACTTAGCTGAAGTATATGGACACCAAACGGCACCTCCAAGAATCCCTGTCGGTCGCCAGTCTTTTTGCGACATACGTTATAATTATGTACCTATCAGGTGCTCGTACAGAAAACTTCACGCAATGTCGGATATCAATTCCATTCTTTTTAACATATTGCAGATATTACAAATTATAAGTTCAAACATGAAATATTATTATAAAGAAGAAAAGTAATAAAAACGATAAAAATGAAAATATTAACTGAGAACATAAACATACAAAAGCAGTGAAAAACAATAATACATATTATATAGAAGTTCAAAGAAGTACACCTCGTTTGCTATGGAGATCCTATTTTGACAATTTATAAAATAGCGTCCACCGAAACTCACCTTCACGCAAGTGGAATATATTAACGCCCGAAGCAATTTGGTTGAACACAGTTATTGCTACATTCTGACACAATGAACATAGTTTAAAAAGACATCAAATATATCATCTTCGACCATGTCCGTCTCTTAGCTGGACATATGGAACATAATATGGACACCACACGGCACCTCCAAGAATTCCTGTCTCTAGCCAGTCTTCTTACGTCATACATATGTATCAGGTGTGCACGCAGAAAAAAATATTATGGGGCGGGTTCATTTAAAATAATGTATGTATAATGTCTTTATGTGGACAGAGGCCTTGGATGTCGGGGAATGCTGAGAGGAGGAGAGGATTGCGTGGTCAACCCGTTGAAAAGGCTGTTTAACAGTCAAATCATCCGGGTCACGATGAGGTCGTGACGAAAAATAAGAACAACAAATCATTACAATACACTATGGATAAGAATTGTAGAACTTAGTAATGAACTTCGCCTCTTTCTTCGTGACAATAAATGAGATCTTTCATCCCACTTTACTGATGAAAAATGGATGTGTTTGCTTCATATTTGGCGGATTTATCTATAACGTCAGAATGATAACGTCTAATTTTTATTGGTTCATTCCTTGTTGCTACAAAAATGTTCCTCTCTCGTAAAACTTTCATTATTTTAATATTAACTATGACGCAATATCTAACATAAAATTTGAAAATACTGTAGCTTTAATGTTTCAGAAATTCAGGGTCCCGAAGACTAGTTGGGAATCACTATTTATATGCTACGTTGATACGTATATACGCGCTTTCCATTTCAAATGCTGCATACAGGACTACTGAGGGGATTTAATCTGCATACGTGTAAGTTTAACTAAAACCTTGAATAAAATAAAGAAGTTGTACTTCGTTCGAGGATGACACAAATTGTAAGGAGAGCCCTAAACAAAACGCGATACATTTTGTGATAGTCTTATTGATTTGATCTTCGACGACCATAATGATAATATAATAAACAATGACCTATACGTCAACCTTAACAATTTAGGACATTTAGGTGAAACCATAGCCACTATCACACACACATGAAAAGCGGATATTAAGTTTGTGGAGAGATCATAATAATACTGGAAAAACAGTGTCATTCATATTATGACCGTAAATACTAAGACCTAATTCAAGCAACAGAGATCAAAAAAAAAATTCTTATTATCAGTATTTTATTTTACGACATTCTAAGATCAATGTACATTATTGTTTGTACCTGTTTGAAGCAACATAAGGCCAAATCTTTTTTGGTTTCGGCGGCTTTTGGATCGTCTGGTTTCAAATTCACTTCGTAAATCTTTAGCGCTTGTCGATAGTGGAGTTCCGCCTCTTCATATTTACCCTGAAAGATGTTAAAAATATTTGTACCATAATTATTATAGATTTTTTTTTAATACAATAAATGAGAAAGAATGGACTTACAATATAGGCAATAATATATTAAACCATTAATAATTACATATATCGTGACAAATATAGAATAATAAACTGATTTGTTTATTATTTAACTAATCTTTCACCAAAATTGAGAATGTAACATTGTGACACAATGAAAATAGTTTGAAAAGGCATCAAATATATCTTCATCGGCCATGTCTGGCCCTTAGCTGGAGTATATGGACACCAAACGGTACCCCTAAGAATCCTTGTCGCTCGCCAGTCTTCTTGCGACATACATTATTATTATGTACCTATCAGGTGCGCACACAGAAAACTTTACGCGATGTCGGATTTCAATTCCATTTTTTTTAACATATTGCGGACATTACAAATTATAAGTTCAAACATGAAATATTATTATAAAGAAGAAAAATAATAAAAACGATAAAAATGAAAATATTAACTGAGAACATAATATAAACATATAAAAGCAGTGAAAAACTATAATACATATTATTTAGAAGTTCAAAGAAGTACACCTCGTTTGCTATGGAGACCCTATTTTGACAATTTATAAAATAGCGTCCACCGAAACTCACTCTCACGCAAGTGGAATATATTAACGCCCGAAGCAATTTGGTTGAACATAGTTATCGCCCTCCCAATTGGCATTACCAGTGGCAGGTTGGTTCTGCACCTTGGGAGAATAAACAACTGATCGAAAGTCGAAAAAAATACGTACCTAAATAAAGATCTCCTCTAAATTGCAGACTGCCGTATGTAAGCATACCTAAGAGAAAGTCAATTGGACAAAGCCACGGATAGTATCCATACAACCTCAAGTAAAGGAGTCTCAAAATTTTCTTCTGAACCCTCTCCACTATAAGATAATACTTCAACTGATGCGGTGCCCAAACAATAAACCCACTCTTAAGCCTGCTTTGTACTGAAGAATTAAACAAAAGTTTTAATACCGTAACATCCGAAGAGTCCCGAGAAGTACCTACGTAAGACGAAGCCCAACATTAGTAGCGCCTTTTTACAAATGATAGCTATATGGCCTCTAAATGACAACTTACTGTCAAATGTAATGCCAAGATCCCTTACAGATGGTATTCGCAAAAGAACTCTGTCATGCATCGAATATTTGAAAAATAATATTCGCGAGGCTCTGGTAAACGATAAAAAATTGCATTTTTCAATATTAAAGTCCATTTTTTACGCCTATTTGTATCGCTACCACCTAAATATGGATGGCTATCTGAGGCACTAACACTTGTTGTAACACGTGCACTCATACTACAGACAACAACTTTGATTTGCCTTTAATTTCACCTCAAATAATTTTTATTAATTCGAATGCCTGTTTTAGAATTTTAGACAAATATAGTTAACACCCAATTGAACGAGTACCACCAACCGATTATTATTTTGTCCATTATGTACGTACTAAATAATGGGTAAAAGGAAAACAACGGATTTAAAATAACACCTAATTATTCTTCGTCAGCGCCTAATTTTAATCGGTGGTTAATTTTTCATGAATCATTTATAGGTCTACCAATATTTTTTCTAAGTAGCAGTCACGAGTCTTGCATTTGCACAGGATATTCTGATCTATCACTAAACTCCAATCAAAAGTGATTATTAATGTTCTGTATCGTATTCAGACAGTTAATTATCCCAGGATGTGAACCGTCAGTAGTGATATTTTTAACACGGCCCCTCAAGACAGTGTTGAGACACAGACATACGACACTGTCATAGTCAAAAATTTCTTCAATGTGTCATAAAATCGAATAACCCTTTCTGAGATTAATCAGTAATTCCATTATATAATCAAATGTTTTGGCTAATTCCTTATTAAAATGTACAATTTCATTGTGTATTGATGAATTTCACTAAATTAAATATAAAAAAATATACACTTTCGTCGAAATCAAGGCTTTAAAATTAAATGAGAATTACTGCAAAAAATTCAAACGCTATTATCTTGGAACAGGGTTTTATGAGTTGTTCCCCTATTAGACTAAGGTATCAAATGAGTCAAATTCCTCCCTTCATTTTATACTCTTTTAATTTTGTTAAATGTGCCACTGCGAAGTAATGCATGCAAACATTACTCTTCATATCTATTATTAGGTAAGTAACTAACAATTTTCTTGTAATGCATGTTTTAAAAAAAACCTACCGTATCGATTTATTGCCTACACTTCGGATACCTACATGATAATATACCTATGGTTTATATTACTACACTTCCACATTGTCAAAATCTAATAGTATTAACAATTAATAAGCACACACTATATCAATAGAGTCACTATGAAAATATTATAAACTTCAGTAGATGTATCTATAGTCTAAGCTTCAGTAGCTAATAACAACTGATATCTCATTTTTATTTGTTCGTTCCTTTAAGCTACAAAAATGTAGTTCCTCCCTCGTAAAAAAAATCGTTACCTATTTCAATATTAACTATGACGCAATATCTAAATTAGAATTTCAAAATACTGTAGTTTTTCACGTTGAAAGATTTTAGGGTTCCGCGGACCAGTTGAGAATCTTTAGTCTAGTCCTAGTGATGCTACGTTGACATGTGCGCGCATTACATTTCGAGCGCTACATACAGGACTCCGAATTTAAGGGGATTTAATCAACATACGTGTTCGATTAACTAAAACTATAATACTTTGAGAATCACAAAAATTGCAAGTAGAGCTTTATATAAAACGCTATACATGTTATGGTCTTTTCGATTTTAACTTCGACGACAATATATTGCAAATTGCCAAAACGTCGACCTTGAAAGTTTAGGACATTTAGGTGAATCTATCACACAGACATGAAAAGTGAAAATTATGTTTGTGGGAAAATCATAACAATACTGGAAAAATAGTGTCATTCATGTTTGACCGCAAATACTGAGACCTATTTCGAGCAATTGAGATTTAAAAAAAGTCTCCTTACATCCTTATTTTATTTTACAACAATCTAAGATCAATGTGAAATTGTTAGTACCTGTAGGTTCATGGTAAGTTATGGCGAAATCACGTTTGATCTCGACGAGTTTTGGATCGTATGGCTTCAATTTTACTTCGTAAATCTTTAGCGCTTGTCTGTATTAAATGTTTGTATTATATTAATTGTAGATTTTTTTGAACACATTAAATGAGAAAGAATAGACTTTGAGACAATAATAAATTAAGTTGCAATAATTAAACCATTATAAAATTCATATATCATGGCAAATATAGAATAATAAACTGACTTTTTTTATTATTTAACAAATAATTCACCAAAATTGAGAATGAAATAATCTGCACAATGAACATAGTTTGATTTAATAAATATTATTGTTCATACCTGTTCATGGTAAGTTAAGGCCAAATGGTTTATTGTGTCAGCGAGTTTTAGATCGTCTGGTTTCAATTTAACTTCGTAAATGTCTAGGGCTTGTCGATAGTGGAGTTCCGCTTTATCATATTTACCCTGAAAGATGTTTAAAATATTTGTATTTTATTAAATAATGTAGAATTTTTTAAATACATTAAATGAGAAAAAATGGACTTAATGACAATAATAAATTAAACCATGATAAAATACATATTCTATCATGGCAAATTTAGAATAATAAACTGATTTTTTTATTTTTTACAAATATTTCACCAAAATTGAGAATGTTACATTCTTACACAATGAACATAATTTGAAATGACATCAAATATATCTTCACTGGCCATGTCCGTCCCTTAGTTGGAGCAAGCACATGGACACCACACGGCATCTCCAAGAATCGTCAGTATTCTTGCGACATACACATTATTATCTAACAGGCGCGCACACAAAAAAATCGACGCAATCCCACATGACACGGCTACCTTAATATGGATGCCCATCTCAGAGACAAACACACGTCTAAGTGTGGTTTTTCATGGCACTCTATGACATTACAAACAATAACTTTACTTAATATTGATTTTTTTACTATCTTAAAAATTTAGGACGTTTAGGTGAAACTATCACACAGACATGAAAAGTGGATATGGGAAAATCACAACAATACTGAAAAGACAGTGTCATACATACATGACCGCAAATACTAAGAGCTAATCCTGACAATTGAGATCAATGTACAATAATTATTGCTAGTACCTGTTCACGGTAAGTTATGGCCAAGCCATGTTTGATGTCAGCGAGTTTTGGATCATCTGGTTTCAATTTAACTTCGTATATATCAAGCGCTTGTAGATAGTGGAGTTCCGCTTGTTCATATTTACCCTAAAAGATGTTTTAACTATTTGTATTATATAAATAGGAATATTTTTTTGAATACATTAAATGAGAAAGAATGGACTTTGAGACCATATTAAGCCATTATGAAATACATATATCATGGCAAATATAGAATAATAAACTGGTTTTTTTAATTATTTAATAAATAATTCACCAAAATTGAAAATTTAGCAATCTGCACAATGAAAAAAGTTTGAAAAGACAACAAATATATCTTCATCGGCCATATATTAGGTAGTGAATAAAAAGGTAAACGAAAAACTACGGATTTAAAATAAGACCTAATTCTACGTCAGCGCTAAATCATAATCGGTGGTACATAATATTCCGAGAATCATTTATAGGTCTACCAATGTTTTTAAGTAGCAAAGTCAAGACTGTTGACTTTTTTAGCTTAAGCAGCAGGACAAGTCTAACTTCAAAATACTCAGCGGACCAGTTGAGAATCTCTGGTGTATGCTACGACGTTGATAATATGTACGCACTTTAAAATCCGAGCGCTGCATACAGGACTCGCATTATAGGGGATTTAATCAACATACGTGTTGGATTAAATAAAACCATAAATAAATTATAGAAGTTTATATTCTTCGAAGATCACACAAATTGCAAGTAGAGCTCTAAATAAAACGCGATGTATGTGGATGCAACCGGGCATTAAGTTTGTAAGAAAATAACAACAATACTGGAAAGACAGTGTCGCTTATTACACTGTGATCTCATTCGTGCAATTGAGATCAAATCAGTTCCCTGTCTTTATTTTATTTTTCGATAATCTGAGATCAATGTACATTAATTTATTGTTAGTACCTGTTCATGGTAAGTCATGGCCAAGCAATGTTTGATGTCGGTGACTTTTGGATCGTCTGGTTTCAATTTGACTTCGTACATCTTTAGAGCTTGTCGATAGTGGCGTTCCGCCTCTTCATAATTACCCTGAAAGACGTTTAAATTATTTGTATTAGATTGTAAATTTTTTTGAATACAGTAAATGAGAAAGAATGGACTTTGAGACAATAATACATTAAATTAATAAATTAACCATTATAAAATACATATATCATGGCAAATAATATAAAATAATAACCAGATTTGTTTATTATTTAACTAATCTTTCACCAAAATTAAGAATATAACATTCTGCCACAATGAAAATAGTTTGAAAAGACATCAAATATATTATATTCATCATCCAGGTCCGTCCCTTAGGCTTAGCTGACTGCTGGAGCATATTAACAGCACACAGAACCGTCAAGAATCCCTGTCGCCCGCCAGTCTTCTTTAAAAGAAATATGGCGAATCGAATACGATATGTACGAAAATGTGGATTTTTAACGTCACGTTTCTGTAAAATTATCAGATATTTATTTTCTCAAATGTGTTCACTTCAATCGGTAGAAAATTCGGTAGCGCACATATCGAAGTGAAAATGTAAAAATAACAATAAAATGTCACTTAAATGAGCAGTTGGTGAGTTTTCCAAAATGTCTTAATCAATCAATAATTTTTATTAATTCGAGCGTCTCTTTTAAATAATTTGAGATCAAACCCAATTGAACGAGTTACATCATGCGATTTTGATTTTGTCCATTTTTTAGGTAGGTATTGAATAAAAGGTAAGTGACATACTACGGATTTAAAATAACACCTAATTCTTCGTCAGCGCTCAATTATAATTGGTCATAAATTTTCAGTGAATCATTAATTTATTATAGGTCTACCAATATTTCTAAGTAGCAAAAACACGAGTGGTGCCTCTTTTAGCTTATGAAATGAATTAAAACTATATTTTGACCTATCAAAAAAGTGATAAATATGCTGATAACCGTGTTACGGCTCAGAAACATGTCACTGCAATTTGTTTGCGTCAATACTGGAAAGACAGTGTCATTCATATTATATTTTGACCGCAAATACTGAGACCTAATTCGAGCAATTGAGACCAAATAAGTTTCCGGATATCCTTATTATAATTTATGAGTATAACAGTCTAAAATCAATGCACAGTTGTTAGTACCTGTTCACGGTAAGTTATGGCCAAGCCATGTTTGATGTCAGCGACTTTTGGATCGTCTGGTTTCAATTTCATTTCGTAAATATCTTGCGCTTGTCGATAATGGTGTTTCGCCTCTTCATATTTACCCTGAGAGATGTTTAAAATATTTTATTATTTTATTTAATGTAGAATATTTTTTTGAATACATTAAATCAGAAAGAATAGACTTTAAGACAATAATATATTAAACCATTATAAAATACATATTTCATGGAAAATATATAATGATAAACTATTTTTCTTATTATTTAACTAATAATTCACCAAAATTGAGAATGTAACATTCTGACACAATGCACATAGTTTGAAAAGACATTAAATATATCTTCATCGGGCATGTCCGTCGCTTAGCTGGAGCATATTATGGACACCACACGGCACCTCCAAGAATCCCTGTCGCTCGCCAGAATTCTTGCGTCATACACTCATACACATTATTATCTATCAGGCGCGCACACAAAAAAATCGACGCAATCTCAGATGTCACCGCCACCTAAATATGGATACCTATCTTATGGTTTATGGAAACCAAATTGAACAAGTTCCACAAACCGATTATTTTTTTGTGCATTATGTAGGTATTGAATCAAAGGTAAACTAAAAACTACGGATTTAAAATAACACCTAATTCTTCGTCAGCGCTCAATTATAATCGGTGGTATATTTTTCGTATTTCATTTAGGTCTACCAATATTTATAAGTAGCAAAGTCACGAGTTTTGCCTTTTTCAGCTTAAACACCAGGACTATTCTGACCTATCACTAAACTCCAATCAATAACCGATGATTAATGTGCTGTATCATACAGTTAAATATAACACGATGTCAACCATCAGGAGTGATGTTTTCAACACCGCCCCTCATGACTGTTAAGGCTCAGACACACCATACTGCGATTTGCGTGCGTCGACGTAGGTCTTACTTGATTCCAATTGCATCCCATTAAAATCTTCGATAGATATAAAATTCAATTAGAGATTGTACATAACAAAATATAACACGGACTCTACTCCGAAAAGTTATAAAAGTAGAAGTCCTCCCTTCATTTTATACTCTTTTAATTTTATTAAATGTGACACTCCGAAACAATCCATGCAAACCTTACTCTTAATTTCTTTTATAGTGTTAACTGTCAATTCATGGTGGAACTGCATTGTATTATTTGATTAATTATTTGTTTACAAAATTTATGGTATTTATTCCACTTTATTAATTAAATTTTCGATCGGTTTTGTCTCCTTAACGGGACATTATCAACTAAATAATAATGTTTAAACAGGCATTTATCATTTTTTGTGTCAAAAGCTGCATTCACGCCGCATTTTAGGGGATTTAATCAACCTTCGTGTTGGATTAACTAAAATCATGAATAAAACAAAGAAGTTGATATACTTCGAGGATCACACAAATTGCAAGTAAAGCTCTATATAAAACGCGATAAATGTGATAGTCTTTTTGATATTTTACCTTCGATGGCAATATATTGCAAAATGGCCAAAACGTCGACCTTGAAAATTTAAGATGTTTAGGTGAACCTCTCACACAGATATGAAAAGTGAATATTATTTTTTTGGGAAAATCACAACAATTCTGGAAAAACAGTGTCATTCATATATGACCGCAAATACTGAGATTTATTTCGAGCAATTGATATCAAAAAAGTTTCCTTACATCGTTTATTTATTTTACAACAATCTAACATCAATGTGCAATTATTGTTAGTACCTGTTCACGGTAAGTTATGGCCAAATCACGTTTGATCTCGGCGAGTTTTGGATCGTATGGTTTCAATTTCACTTCGTAAATGTCTAGTGCTTGTCGAAAGTGGAGTTCCGCCACTTCATATTTACCCTGAAAGATGTTTAAAATATTTGTATTAAGTACTTATATTAATTTTATTGTATATTAAAAAAATATATTAAATGAGGAAGAATAGACTTTGAGACAATAATATATTAAGCCATTATAAAATACATATACGAGGGTGGGTCAATAAGTCCTTAGAAAAGCCGACAGGTGGCGCGACTAGTACTGTAAGCGGTTTGTTTTCATGCAGCGGCACTACCGATTCAGTATGCTGCGAAGTTTCAATCAGATTGGTCGGGTTGTTGTGTGTTTCTTGTACATTTAAAAAAAAATTTGCTTGTGGAAAATGGAAAAATGGAAAATGGAGAAAATTGAGTTTAGAGCTGTTATTAAACATTTTAATATAAAAGGGTTAACAGCAAACGAAATAAAAAATGAGTTGGATTTAGTTCACGGCATATCTGCTCCTTCACTTGCAACTATTTATAACTGGTTAAATGAATTTAAACGTGGTCGTACATCAACAAAGGATGAACCACGCTCAGGACGTCTTGTAGAGGTGACTACACCAGAAATGATCAATAAAATCCACGATATGGTGTTAAGTGACCGAAGATTAAAGTTGAGTGAGATAATTGAGGTTACAGGGATCTCAAAAGGTAGCGTCATTTCTATTTTACATGACAAATTGGGCATGAAAAATATTTCTGCAAGATGGGTGCCGCGTTTGCTCACAGTCGACAATAAACGCAATAGGGTGGTGGCCTCTAAAGCCCTGTTGTCGCTCATGCAACGCAATCCGGATGAATTTTTTCGTCGCTTTGTGACTGTAGATGAAACATGGATACACCACTATACTCCCGAGACGAAAGAACAGTCAAAGCAGTGGATTGCGAAGGCAAACCATGTCCAAAGAAGGCGAAAACCGTAAAATCAGCTGGTAAGGTTATGGCTACTGTATTTTGGGATGCACGTGAAATTATTTTCGTTGACTATTTGGAAAAAGGAAAAATAATAACAGGGGATTATTATGCATCTTTATTGGACCAGCTAAAAAACAAAATTGAAGAAAAACGGCCTCATTTAAACAGGAAAAAAATCCTCTTTCATCAGGACAATGCCCGTGTTCACACATGTTTACGATCAATGGCTAAAATTGAAGAATTGAAGTTCGAATTGGTCGACCACCCACCGTATTCGCCAGATTTAGCCCCCAGTGACTTTTTCCTTTTCCCAAACTTAAAAAAATGGCTAAGTGGACAACGTTTTTTTTCAAATGAAGAAGTCATCGATCGGACAAATGCTTATTTTGAGGACCTTCCGTAAACTTATTTTTCTGACGGTTTAAAAAAAATTGAGAAACGTCTTACCAAGTGTATTGAGCTCCAAGGAGATTATGTTGAGAAATAAAAAAAAATACAAAAATAAAATCTGTTTTAATGCTTTTTTCTAAGGAATTATTGACCCACCCTCGTATCATGGCAAATGTAGAATAATTAACTATTTTTTTAATAATTTAACAAATAATTCACCAAATTTGAGAAAGTAACATTCTGGCATAATGAACATAGTTTGAAAAGACGTCAAATATGTCTTCATCTGCCATGTCCGTCTTTTTGCTGGAGCATATTATGGACACCACACGGCACCTCCAAGAATCTTTTTCGCTCGCCAGTATTTTTGCGTCATACACATTATTAATAATTATGTATCAGGCGCGCACTCAAAAAAAATCGACGCATTCGACATGAATGAGCGTCTAAGGAGGAAACAGCTCGTAATACACAATCATCAAAGTTACTTTCAATATGAATAAATTATTAAACTGCTGTCAACAACAAGATCTCGCGATAACAAAAAGTCGCTTTAGGCTGCGAGCACACGGCAAAAGTGAATTTCCTAACATTTTTGTGTTTCCTGCCTGTAGGTAGGTAATTACTGTCGTACTAGGTATAATGGGTACCATATTATTATAATATCAATGTTTTGACAGTAAAAAATTGTTCACATACGCATCACATAAATTTAAAAACCATTTCAAGTGACATTTCACATATAAATAAGTCTCATTATTATTATTAAGATATTATAAATATTATAATAATTGTAACCGAGAATTTGATTGATTACGGTGATTCACAATAACGATCCTGGGTCATAAACTATATCATAATAAATAATATAGAGGCGAAAATAATATTGTCGTATAGATTTATAGAGAATATACTGAGAATAATGAATACCTACCCACTACTATTAATTGATAGGTGTGTGCCAGTGTAATTGTATATGTACATGTTTATTTATATTAATTATTCTTTTTTTGTTATTTATTAGTTGCGATTAATTGACAATAAAATTTAGATAATTTAGGTATCTATTCAGCCGCTACTAGTACCTATTAAATTACATATTCAAAAAAAAGTTGGCAGTTATCAATTCAAAACACCTTTCATAAGAAATAGATTGAAATATTAGTAGGTACACATACTAACACGAAAAAACCTGATATTATAGTCTCATTAAAATAGCTCTCTTTTTAATATGTAGCTATTGAATTCTAAGCAATAGTATTCAATTGGAAATATGAACAGATTTTAAAGGTAGATATTTCAAATGTTTATTTATAATATGTTTTAAATGTTTATTTGATAAAACAAACAATAGGTATAATATAATATATTATTATAACTGTTCAATAAATTATATACAAAAAATCTATAAAATATTTTAATTAAATTATATCTGTTTTTTCTCATTGCCCAAACGCCACTGTGAAATTCTTGATGACACTAATTAAGAAAGAAGGAGGATTTTTTTCAAATTTTTCAGACTAAAGTAATAAAATATGTCATACAATAAATGTGCCTTATTGTGTTCGGCAAACTTATAGCTATTAACTGGATAGTAGTACTATATTATGTTTTCACCGCTAGTTATGTAAGAATTTATTTATTGCACTATCCGAAGAATTAAAAAAAACCTTTTTTTGTCTCAGAGGCCAGTAAAGAACTAGATAAATAAAATATAAAATATAATTTTTTTAAACATTTTTTTTCGACCATGTCCGATCTTAATAGGATCATATGTGCCTCCACAGAGTAGATGTTTGTATTGACAGCTTTTGCTTTTTTACGAGAAATGGATGTCAGCCACTTGCTCAACCTATTAGGTCCATACCCTGACACACACAAATTGAAAAACAATATGTATAGTTGCCAGACCCAGGATTCGAACCTGGGAGCCACGGCTTTATAGTACAACGCTTAAGCCACGCGGCCACCGTAGGTGTATGTAAAAATTACTATTATTTTAATGAAAAAAAATGGTTCAGATTAGGTATTCATCAAAAATTATTTAATTTTCATATTAAGAATTATACCTTGACATTGTTTATTCGTTTTTTTATTTAGTGATTAGTTAATAGTTGGTGTCATATTCTCTAATAAGCTAATATTATTAAACTCTCAACACATTGCACAACAACAAAACTATTGTTTACGATAAATGACATTTTAATACGCTTACCTACCGAATGTATTAATAGTCTTTACAACAGGTTTCTTAAAAACACAGTTTTCACATTTAAAGATTTCAGGGTTACGCGGACCAGTTGAGGCTCCCTAGTGTATGTTGGATATCAAGTCTGTGGGAAAATCACAACAATACTCGAAAGACAGTGTCATTTATATAATAATTATAACTGCAAATACTGAGACCTATTTCAAGCAGTTGATATCTAAAAAGGTTTCTAATATCCTTATTTTACTTTACGACAATCTAAGATCAATTTACAATAATTATTTTTGTTCATACCTGTTCATGGTAAGTTAAGGCCAATTCGAGTTTGATGTCGGCGACTTTTGGATCATCTGGTTTCAATTTCACTTCGTAAATCTCTAGAGCTTGTCGATGATGGCATTCCGCCTCTTTATATTTTCCCTGAAAGATGTTTAAAATATTTGTATTATATTTTTTGTAAGATTTTTTGAATATATTAAATGGGAAAGAATGGACTTTGAAACAATAATATATAAAACCATTAACAATACAGATATTATGGCAAATATAGAATAATAAACCATTTTTTTATTATTTATTACATAAATCAATAAAATTGAGTATTTATTTATACTGTAGTTTTTCACATTTAAAGATTTAAGTGTTCCGCGGACCAGTTGATAATCCCTGGTGTATGCTACATTGATATGTACGCGCTTTACATTTCGAGCGCTGCTTACAGGACTTTGCATTTTAAGAGAATTAATCAACATACCTGTTGGATTAACTAAAATCATGAATAAAATAAAGAAGGTATACTTATATTAAGTCTGTGGGAAAATCACAACAATACTGGGAAGACAGTGTCATTTATATATGACCGCATATCCTGAGATTTTATTCGAGTAATTAAGATCAAAAAAGGTTCCTAATATCCTTAATTTATTTTAAGACTATCTAAGATCAATGTACAATAATTGTTTGTATGTACCCATGCATGGTAAGTTATGGCCAAACTGCGTTTGATTTCAGCGAGTTTTGGATCGTCCGATTTCAATTTCACTTCGTAGATATCTAGCGCTTGACGATATTGGCATTCCGCCTCTTCATATTTACCCTAAAAGATGATTAAAATACTTGTATAATATTAATTATTGTAGATTTTTTTGAATACATTAAATAAGAAAGAATAGACTATGAGACAATCATAATATTATATTGAAGCAATTAATAATAAAATACATAAATCATGGAAAATATATATAATAAACTATTTTAATTATTATTTAACACATAGATAATTCACTAAAATTGAGTATTTATATTGTACACTGCAGTTTTTCACATTTAAAGACTTCAGGGTTCCGCGGACCAGTTGAGACTCCCTGGTGTATGTTGGATATTAAGTCTGTTGGAAAAACACAACAATACTGGAAAGACAGTGTCATGTCATGTCAGTGACCGCAAATACTGAGACCTAATTCGAGTAATTGAGATCAACAAAGGTTCCTAATATCCTAATTTTATTTTACGACAATCTAAGATCAATGTACAATAATTATTATAGTTCATACCTGTTCACGGTAAGTTATGGCCAATTCAAGTTTGATGTCGGTGACTTTTAAATCGTCTGGTTTCAATTTCACTTCGTAAATCTCTAGAGCTTGTCGATAGTGGCGTTCCGCCTCTTCATGTTTTCCCTAAAAGATGTTTAAAATATTTCTATTATATTAATAATTGTAGAATTTTTTGAATACATTAAATGAGATAGAATGAACTATGAGACAATCATTATATATTGAACTTTTAAAATTTTAGACAATAATTACACCTATTTTAACGAATCAACCGATTATTTTTTGTCCCTAATGTAAGTACTGAATAAAAGGTAAACGAAAAACTGCAGAATCTAAAATATCGTCAGCGCTGAATTATTATATTGGGTCTAAATTTGTCGAGAATCATTAATTTATAGGTCTACCAATATTTCTAAGTAGCAAAGATACTCGTATTTAATATATTGTATTATTAAACTTCAACGTTGTCAAAATTTAATGGAATCAATCAATAAAGAACAACATGACACACTGTATCTATAACGCCACCATGAAAATTTTATAAACTTCAATAGCTAATAACAACTTTACTGATATCTCATTTTTATTCCTAACTGTTTCTCCCTCGTAAAATTTTCGTTATTTTAACATTAACTATGACGCAATATGTAACCTGAAATTTCAAAAAACTGTAGTTTTTCACTTTAAAGATTTTAGGGTTCCGCGGACCAGTTGAGAATCCCTGATGTATGATACATTGATATGTACGCGCTTTATATTTCAAGCGCTGCTTACAGGACTTTGCATTTTAAGTGATTTACTCAATATACCTGCTGGATTAACTAAAATCATGAATAAAATAAAGAAGTTATAGGTACTTATATTAAGTCTGTGGGAAAATCACAACAATACTGGAAAGACAGTGTCATGTATATATGACCGCAAATCCTGAGATTTAATCAGCGTTTGAAATGGAAAAATTTACGAACCGGAGCGCTCGACAGTTTTCTGAAGATTTTTACATAGTAAAGCTATCAAAGTTTATGTGTTTTTTTTTTCATAAAAATAAGTGTGTTAGATTTTCTATTATATGGCCTATCCAGCTCAGACGGTTTATTTCACGAGACGGAGCGATAATTTTTTTTCATGCTCATTTCGAGCTCTGGATTTAATTCAAGCAATTGAGATGAAAAAAAGGGTTCCTAATATCTTTATTTTATTTTACAACTATCTAAGATCAATATACAATAATTGTTAGTAGGTACCCGTGCATGGTAATTTACGGCAAAACAATGTTTGATTTATGCGAGTTTTGGATCGTCCGATTTCATTTTCTGTATTATATTAATTGTAGAAGTTTTTGAATATATCAAATGAGAAAGAATGGACTTTTAAACAATAATATATAAAACCATTAACAATACAGATATTATGTCAAATATAGAAAAATAAACTTTTTTTTTTATTATTTAACACATAAATCACGAAATTTGAGTATTTATATTTATACTGTAGTTTTTCACGTTTAAAGATAACAGGGTTCCGCGGACCAGTTGATAATGCCTAGTGTATGCTATATTGATATGTACGCGCTTTACATTTCGAGCGCTGCTTACAGGACTTTTTTACTGACTTCCATTTTAAGGGATTTAATCAACATACCTGTTGGATTAACTAAAATCATAAAAAAATAAAGAATTTATACTTATATTAAATCTGTGTGAAAATCAATCAATATATGACCGCAAATCCTAAGATTTAATTCGAGCAATTGAGATCAAAAAAGGTTCCTAATATCTTTATTTTATTTTACGACTATCTAAAATCAATGTACAATAATTGTTTGTAGGTACCCATGCATGGTAAGTTATGGCCAAACTGCGTTTGATTTCGGCAAGTTTTGGATCGTCCGATTTCAATTTCACTTCGTAGATATCCAGCGCTTGACGATATTGGCGTTCCGCTTCTTCATATTCACCCTGAAAGTTTTTTAAAAATATCTGTATTATATTAATTATAGAATTTTTTGAATATATTATATGAGAAAGAATGGACTTTGAAACAAAAATATATAAAACTATTAACGATACAGATAGTATGGCAAATATAGAATAATAAACTTTTTTTTTTATTATTTAACACATAAATCACTAAATTTCAAACTTTTCAATTTAAGGGATTTTATCAACATACCTGTTGGATTAACTAAAATCATGAATTAAAAAAAAGTTATACTTATATTAAATCTGTGGGAAAATCACAACAATGCTGGAAAGACAGTGTCTTTTACATAATATGACCGCAAATTCTGAGACCCATTTCGAGCAATTGAGATCAAAAAAGGTTCCTAATATCCTTATTTTATTTAACGACTATCTAAGTTTAATGTACAATAATTGCTAATAGGTACCCTTGCATAGTAAGTTACGGCCAAACAATGTTTGATGTCGGCTAGTTTTGGATCGTCCGATTTCAATTTCACTTCGTAGATATCTATTGCTTGATTATATTGGCGTTCCGCCTCTTCATATTTACCCTGAAAGATTTAAAAAATATTTGTATTATATTAATTGTAGGATTTTTTGAATATATTTAATGAGAAAAAATGGATTTGAAACAATAATATATAAAACCATTAACGATACGGTGTATGCTACATTGATATGTACGCGTTTTGCATTTCGAGCGCTGCTTACAGGACTTTGCATTTTAAGAGATTTAATCAACGTACCTGTTGGATTAACCAAAATCATGAATAAAATAAAGAAGTTATACTTATATTAAGTCTGTGGGAAAATCACAACAATACTGGGAATACAGTGTCATTTATATATGACCGCAAATCCTGAGATTTTATTCAAGCAATAGAGATCAAAAAAGGTTCCTAATATCGTTATTTTATCTAACGACTATCTAAGATCAATGTACAATAATTGTTAGTAGATACCCGCGCATGGTAAGTTATGGCCAAACTGCGTTTGATTTCGGCAAGTTTTGGATCGTCTGGTTTCAATTTCATTTTGTAGATCTTTAGCGCTTGATGATATTGGCGTTCCGCCTCTTCATGTTTACCCTAAAAGATGATTAAAATACTTGTATTATAATATTTATTGTAGAATTTTTTGAATACATTAAATAAGAAAGACTGGACTATGAGACAATCATAATGTATTCAACCAATTTATAATAAAATACATAAATCATGGCAAATATATAGGTATAATAAACTATTTTATTTATTATTTAACACAGATAATTCACTAAAATTGAGTATTTATATTGTACACTGCAGTTTTTCACATTTAAAGACTTCAGGGTTCCGCGGACCAGTTGAGACTCCTTGGTGTATGTTGGATATTAAGTCTGTGGGAAAATCACAACAATACTGGAAAGACAGTATCTTGTCATGTCAGTGACCGCACATACTGAGACCTATTTCGAGTATTTGAGATCAAAAAAGGATCCTAGTATCCTTATTTAATTTTACGACAATCTAAGATCAATGTACAATAATTATTATAGTTCATACCTGTTCATGGTAAGTTATGGCCAATTCAAGTTTGATGTCAGCGACTTTTGGATCGTCTGGCTTCAATTTCACTTCGTAAATGTCTAGTGCTTGTCGAAAGTGGAGTTCCGCCACTTCATATTTACCCTGAAAGATGTTTGAAATATTTGTATTAAGTACTTATATTAATTTTATTGTATTTTTAAAAAAATATATTAAATGAGGAAGAATAGACTTTGAGACAATAATATATTAAGCCATTATAAAATACATATATCATGGCAAATGTAGAATAATTAACTATTTTTTTTATAATTTAACAAATAATTAACCAAATTTGAGAAAGGGTAAATGGTAAATTATGGCCAATTCAAGTTTGATGTCGGCGACTTTTGAATCGTTTGGTTTTAATTTTACTTCGTAAATCTTTAGAGCTTGTCGATAGTGGCGTTCCGCCTCTTCATATTTTCCCTAAAAGGTGTTTAAAATATTTATAATATATTTTAATAATTCTAGAATTTTTTGAATTCATTAAATGAGATAGAATGGACTATGAGACAATCATTATATATAGAACTTTTAAAATTTTAGACAATAATTACACCTATTTTAACGAATTACATCAACCGATTATTTTTTGTCCATAATGTAAGTACTGAATAAAAAGTAAACGAAAAACTGCAGAATCTAAAATAACACGTAATTTTTCGTCAGCGCTGAATTATTATATTGGCTCTAAATTTTTCGTGAATCAATTTTAGGTCTACCAATATTTCTAAGTAGCAAAGTTGCGAGTGTTGTCTTTTTCAGCTTAAGCACCAGGACTTGTCTGACATATCACTAAACTCCAATCAATAACTGATGATTAATGTGCTGTAACCTATTTAGACAGTAAATTGTCCCAGGATGTGAACCACATGACTGTGTTGAGGCTCAGACACTCGACACTGCAATTTGCATGCATCAACGTAGGTCTTCCTTGATCCAAATGCATCCTATTAAAATGTTCAATAGTATATACAAAATTCAATTGGAAGATTCTACATAACAAAAGATAACACGGAATTTACTAAAAAAAGCTAAATAAGTCGAATTCCTCCCTTTATTTTGATACTCTTATAATTTTGTTAAATGTGCCACTCCGAAGCAATGCATGCGAATCTCACTTCTAATATTATTTATTAGGTAAGCAACTTAAAATTTTCTAATACAGAGTATATTATTAAAAGAGTACCTAACCGAATTATATCCTACACTAAGCTTCTGATACATGATATATATTATATTGTATTATTAAACTTCAACGTTGTCAAAATCTAATGGAATCAACTAATAAAGAACAACATGAACATACTGTATCTATAACGCCACCGTGAAAATTTTATAAACTTTAATAGCTAATAACAACTTTACTGATATCTCATTTTTATTCCTTCATTCCTAGATGTTTTTCCCTCGTAAAATTTTCATTATTTCAACATTAACTATGACGCAATATGTACCCTGAAATTTCAAAAAACTGTAGTTTTTCAATCTAAAGATTTCAGGGTTCCGCGCACCAGTTGAGAATCCTTGGTGTATGCTACATTGATATGTACGCGCTTTACATTTCGAGCGCTGCTTACAGGACTTTGCATTTTAAGGGACTTAATCAACATACCTGTTGGATTAACTAAAATCATGAATAAAATAAAGAAGTTATACTTATATTAGGTATGTGGGAAAATCACAACAATACTGGGAAGACAGTGTCATTTATATATAACCGCAAATCCTGAGATTTCATTCGAGCAATAGAGATCAAAAAAGGTTCCTAATTTCCTTATTTTATTTTACGACTATCTAAGATCAATGTACAATAATTGTTAGTAGATACCCGCGCATGGTAAGTTATGGCTAAACTGCGTTTGATTTCGGCGAGTTTTGGATCGTCCGGTTTCAATTTCACTTCGTAGATCCTTAGCGCTTGACGATATTGGCGTTCCGCCTCTTCATGTTTACCCTAAAAGATGATTAAAATTCTTGTATTATATTAGTTATTGTAGAATTTTTGAATACTTACTAATTGAAACTAAAATCATGAATAAAATAAAGAAGTTATATTTCTTTTATTTTGTTAACTGTCAATTCATGGTGGAACTGCATTGTATTGTTGTTTTTATTTAATAAAACGCAATTTTTATGTAGTACTTATTTCACTTTTAATCAAGAGAATTTTATAGCTCAAAAGATTAAAATTGATCGATTGGTGAATGTAAAAACTACGTTAAAGGTTAATGTTGATATAATTGAGGAACAAATAAAATTTTCTGAACGATTGGTGAACACAACAACTGTGAATTTTAATGAAGATGAAACGATTTTATTGAAAAAAGGTCTTAAATATTGTCCTAATCTTCAGGTAACCAACAAAGGTTTAGAAAACTTGGCCATTGATGGTGACATCTCTTTAAAGTCGGACATGGCGACGCGATACTTGTGCTCTACTGTTTTAAAGAGGGAATTAAATAATATTAATAATTATAATCATTCAGAAATAAGTGCTGTAAAATCGATTAAAAATAAAATCTTGTAATTTAGTGATTTCAAAAGCAGATAAAGGCAACGCTAGAGTGATTATGAATAAGAGTACTTATGTGGAAAAAATGGAAGATCTTTTGTCGGGCTCATCATTTGTTGTCTTGAAACGTGATCCCACTATGGTTAGTGCAGAAACAGTAAAAACATTAATAAATGATTGTAATGCATGCCTACCAAGTAAAAGGTTGAAAAGAGCATACAAACAAATGAATCCGCAGTGCCCTAGATTGAATGGTTTACCAAAAATCCATAAAGTAAATTTATCACTAAGACCAGTCGTTTCTTTTAATTCAGCACCTGCATACAAATTAGCAAAATTAGGTAATAACTTGTTCAAATATAAATTAGATTTTATACCAAAATTTACAATAAAGAATTCTTTGGATTTAGTTGATAAAATCAAAAATATTGTGGTACCTGTGAATGCAAAACTCGTGTCATTTGATGTTGTGAGTTTAATCACTAGTGTCCCAATAATAGATTTAAAATCAGCAATCTTGGACTTTATAGACATGAAGAATCTTAATCCATTATTGACAAAAGACATAAAATCTGTGATTGATTGTTGTTAAGACCAGAATTTTTTTAAATTTAATGGAAGCATATATCGACAAATTAATGGTTTGGCAATGGGTAGGCTATTTTGGCAGATTTCTTCATGGATATAGTCGAATCTAAGATTAGCAATTTAAATTCATTTAGGAATATCATTTACTGGTATAGATATGTAGATGATATCTTAGCTTTGTGGTCAGGTACGGAAAGACAATTGGATAATTTTTTTAAAGACATAAATAGTATTAATAAGTCAATTCAATTCACAATGGAACTAGGGAACAGTACAATTAACTTCTTGGATTTAACAATCAATGTTACAAATAAAAAACATACATTTAGCATTTTTAGAAAGGATACCTTCAGTGATAACATTATTATTAACTCTTCTAGATTCCATATCTCACATAAATTATCAGTTTTCCATGCTTTTATACATCGTTTATTAATGGTTCCTATGTCCGAAAAAAGGTTTGCTTTGGAGTTAAAGACGATCAAACAAATTGCTTTTAATAACGGCTATGACTCACGTTTAATTGATCGCATTCTGGCCAACAAATCCAAAAAATTAGCTTTATTAAATGTGACCTCTGACTTGGTGATAGATGAAGACATTGTTAAAAAACGCTGGGTTAAATTATGTTAAGAGTGTCTGAGAATATTTCAAGAAAAATAGATAAAAAAACTTTTCAATGTAACATTTTACAACACACAAAATTTGAATTCAATACTGGTGAATACTAAAAATAGATTAGATAAACTTAACCAAAGTGGAATTTATCTATTGAGTTGTGACTCTTGTGATGCCAAATATTTTAGACAAACGAGACGTTCTTTTAATACTAGGCTCAAAGAACATTTAGCCTGTGCCAAAAATGGTAATGAATCTTCATCTTTTGAAAATCATTTAAGTTTAAATATACACTCTTTTAATATCAGTAAAAATTTTAAAATCCTGCATTTGAATGAGAAATCTATTAAATTGGATAAACAGGAAATCCTAGAAATTAATAGGTATAAATTTTTGCCCAATTCTAATTTGTTTAATGATCAATTATATTAAATTTTGTGTCTTCTCCATTATTATACCCTATTTAATATTTGAGATTGTTGTAACATAACCTTATATATTGTACATTGTTTATTATTTTAATTTTTATTTAATTTTGACTCATATTTTGGTCGTATTTTTTTTTGTATTCGATCTCATTTCAATTGATATTATTGTTTATTTTATTATTTTTTATAAATTTTTATTGTAAATTTTGAATAATCGTAATTATTTGTTGATATTAATGTTATTGTAAGTGTAGATTGTTTCATATTTTGTGGTTTGTTAATATTTAAAATAATTTGTTTAATGCCCCTGACGTAGTATGAAATATTAATGTCCAACCTCATTAGTTTTAAAATAATCGGTTATTGGGATAGTATTATTGGACGGATAATTATTTATGTACCTATTTTTATATTATTTCTATCGCTTTAGATTTTGTTTGATAAATATTGTTTTGAAAAAATGTATTCAGTTGAAAATGTCCCTCTGAGGTGGACGAAACCGGTCCTAATCTCTTGAATAAAAGTGGAATAAGTACTATATAAAAAATTCGTTTTATTAAATAAAAGCAACAAAGAAGTTATACTTATATTAAATCTGTGGGAAAATCACAACAATACTGGAAGACAGCGTCATTTATATATGACCGCAAATCCTGAGATTTAATTCGAGCAATTGAGATCAAAAAAGGTTCCTAATATCGTGATCTTATTTAACGACTATCTAAGATCAATGTACAATAATTGTTAGTAAGTACCCGTGCATGGTAATTTACGGCCAAACAATGTTTGATTTCGGCGAGTTTTGGATCGTCCGATTTCAATTTCACTTTGTAGATATTTAGCGCTTGACGATATTGGCGTTCCGCCTCTTCATATTCACCCTGAAAGATTTTTAAAATATCTGTATTATATTAATTGTAGAATTTTTAAAATATGTTAAATGAGAAAGAATAGCCTTTGAAACAATAATATATAGAACCATTAACACTACAGATATTATGTCAAATATAGAATAATAAACTATTTTTTTATTATTTAACACATAAATCACATATGTATGTATTTATACTGTACAGTATGTATTTATACTGTAGTTTTCCACGTTTAAAGATTTCAGGGTTCCACGGACCAGTTAAGAATCCCTGATGTATGCTACATTGATATGTACGCGCTTTACATTTCGAGCGCTGCTTACAGGACTTTGCATTTTAAGGGACTTAATCAACATACCTGTTGGATTAACTAAAATCATGAATAAAATAAAGAAGTTATACTTATGTTGAGTATGTGGAAAAATCACAACAATACTGGAAGGACAGTGTCATTTATATGTGAAAGCAAATCCTGAGATCTAATTCGAGCAATTGAGATTAAAAAAGGTTCTCAATATCCTTATTTTATTTTACGACTATCTAAAATCAATGTACAATAAATGTTAGTAGGTACCCGCGCATGGTAAGTTATGGCCAAACTGCGTTTGATTTCGGCAAGTTTTGGATCGTCAGGTTTCAATTTCACTTCGTAAATCTCTAGAGCTTGTCGATGGTGGCGTTCCGCCTCTTCATATTTTCCCTAAAAGATGTTTAAAACATTTCTATTATATTATAATTGTAGAATTTTTTGAATACATTAAATGAGATAGAATGGACTATGAGACAATCATTATATATTGAACTTTTGAAATTTTAGACAATAATTAGAGTTTACACCTATTTCAACGAATTACATCAACCGATTATTATTTGTCCATAATGTAAATATTGAATAAAAGGTAAATGAAAAACTGCAGAATTTAAAATAACACCTAATTTTTGTCAGCGCTCAATTATTATAATGCTTTATTTTTTTCGTAATCATTTATAGCTTTACAAATATTTCTAAGTTGCAAAGTCGCGAGTTTTTTTTTCAGCTTAAGCACCAGGACTTTTCTGACATTACACTAAACTCCAATCAAAAAGTGATAATAAATGTGCTGTAACGTATTCAGACAGTTAATTATCCCAGGATGTGAACCACATGACTGTGTTGAGGCTCAGACATACGACACTGCAATTTGCGTGCATCGACATAGGTATTCCTTGATACAAATGCATCCTATTAAGATCTTCAATAATATATACGAAATTTAATTGGAATTCTCTACATAACAAAAGATAACACGGAATTTACTACGAAAAGCTATATAAGTCGAATTCCTCCCTTCATTTTGATACTCTTTTAATTTTGTTAAATGTGCCACTCCGAAGCAATGCATGCGAATCTCACTCCTAATATTATGTATTAGGTAAGCAACTTAAAATTTTCTTAGAAAGAGTATATTATTAAAAGAGTACCTTATCGATTTATACGCTGCTATAAGCTTCTAAGCTGCTGATACATGATATTTATTATATTGTATTACGCGTTGTCAAAATCTAATTCGCAACCATGAAAATTTTATAAATTTCAATAGCTAATAACAACTTTACTGATCTCCTCTCTACTCTTCTCATTTTTATTCCTAAATGTTTCTCCCTCGTAAAATTTTCGTTATTTTAACATTAACTATGACGCAATATGTAACCTGAAATTTCAAAAAACAATAGTTATTCACATTGAAGATTTCAGGGTTCCACGGACCAGTTGAGAATCCCTGGTGTATGCTACATTGATATGTACGCGTTTTGCATTTCGAGCGCTGCTTACAGGACTTAACCTTACCTATTGGATTAACTAAAATCATGAATAAAATAAAGAAGTTATACTAATATTAAGTCTGTGGGAAAATCACAACAATACTGGGAAGACAGTGTCATTTATATATGACCGCAAATCCTGAGATTTTATTCAAGCAATAGAGATCAAAAAAGGTTCCTAATATCGTTATTTTATTTAACGACTATCTAAGATCAATGTACAATAATTGTTAGTAGATACCCGCGCATGGTAAGTTATGGCCAAACTGCGTTTGATTTCGGCAAGTTTTGGATCGTCTGGTTTCAATTTCATTTTGTAGATCTTTAGCGCTTGATGATATTGGCGTTCCGCCTCTTCATGTTTACCCTAAAAGATGATTAAAATACTTGTATTATATTAATTATTGTAGAATTTTTTGAATACATTAAATAAGAAAGAATGGACTATGAGACAATCATAATGTATTCAACCAATTTATAATAAAATACATAAATGATGGCAATTATATAAACTTAATAAACTATTTCATTTATTATTTAACACATAGAGAATTCACTAAAATTGAGTATGTATATTGTATACTGTAGTTTTTCACATTTAAAGACTTCAGGGTTCCGCGGACCAGTTGAGACTCCTTGGTGTATGTTGTATATTAAGTCTGTGGGAAAATCACAACAATACTGGAAAGACAGTATCTTGTCATGTCAGTGACCGCACATACTGAGACCTATTTCGAGTATTTGAGATCAAAAAAGGTTCCTAGTATCCTTATTTAATTTTACGACAATCTAAGATCAATGTACAATAATTATTATAGTTCATACCTGTTCATGGTAAGTTATGGCCAATTCAAGTTTGATGTCAGCGACTTTTGGATCGTCTGGCTTCAATTTCACTTCGTAAATGTCTAGTGCTTGTCGAAAGTGGAGTTCCGCCACTTCATATTTACCCTGAAAGATGTTTGAAATATTTTTATTAAGTACTTATATTAATTTTATTGTATATTAAAAAAAATATATTAAATGAGGAAGAATAGACTTTGAGACAATAATATATGAAGCCATTATAAAATACATATATCATGGCAAATGTAGAATAATTAACTATTTATTTTATAATTTAACAAATAATTCACCAAATTTGAGAAAGTAACATTCTGGCATAATGAACATAGTTTGAAAAGACGTCAAATATGTCTTCATCTGCCATGTCCGTCTTTTTGCTGGAGCATATTATGGACACCACACGGCACCTCCAAGAATCTTTTTCGCTCGCCAGTATTTTTGCGTCATACACATTATTAATAATTATGTATCAGGCGCGCACTCAAAAAAAATCGACGCATTCGACATGAATGAGCGTCTAAGAAGGAAACAGCTCGTATTACACAATCATCAAAGTTACTTTCAATATGATTAAATTATTAAACTGCTGTCAACAACAAGATCTCGCGATAACAAAAAGTCGCTTTAGGCTGCGAGCACACGGCAAAAGTGAATTTCCTAACATTTTTGTGTTTCCTGCCTGTAGGTAGGTAAGTACTGTCGTACTAGGTATAATTGGTACCATGTTATTATAATATCAATGTTTTGACAGTAAAAAATTGTTCACATACGCATCACATAAATTTAAAAACCATTTCAAGTGATATTTCACATATAAATAAGTCTCATTATTATTATTAAGATATGATGTCTATATATATAAAAATCTCGTGTCACGGTGTTTGTGGTCGCACTCCTCCGAAATGGCTCGACCGATTTTATGATTTTTTTATGTATATTTGTTAGGTATGAGAATAGGTCAACAAGAATATTTATTTTTTTGACATTTTTTTTTTTGCATTTTTTTTATTATTTGGCATTAAAAAATACTTATATCCCCAAATTTTCACTCTCGTACCCCTACCCTCCCATTTTTTAATCGCGATTTTATTATTTTTGTATGAACAAGTTTAACCGTCGTTCGTATTTCAAATAGAACGAAGTTATTTATGTTGTTGAATGACAGATGGCGCTACGTCCAAGAAGAATTCAGGAGAAGCGTCGCTCATTTTCACATTTTGACAATTCATTCGGCATATCACAACGCAGTGCGTGCAAAATTTTGTACGATTTATTTTAATTTATCTATTTTTGTGTGCGTGTTTTAGAGTGCACAATGCCAGCAAGACGCAAGGGGGGCCATTTGGGCCGTCGAACGAATAAAGCAACAAACATGCGAAATAGTAGAGCATACAGAACAGACGAACAAATCCAACAAGATAACAAAAACGTGCGTGTGAGCAATTGAGTGCATCTCAATCACAAGAGGCACGAGCTGAACGAAATCAACAACGACAATTGGAACGAAGCCAAGCGCGCCGGTTCGTAGTTAACACACGCAGAGCAAATGACCGACAACGCCAACAAGTACATCGAGCATTTACATCCGCTTCGTTCCTTCGTCTCGCATTCGAGTACGAGCCAGATATTGAATATTCCGCTCATCCGAAAGTGCTGATTGGTGCTATGGACAAAGAATGTCCCCATTTTAATGCGCTCAAATTCAAACATGAGTCATCCGGGATGTGTTGCGCATCAGGAAAAGTGCAACTACCATAAATTGAGACACCACCAGAACCATTGAACGGTTTGCTCATTGGCACGGTTCCAGATTCAAACCTGTTCCTGAAGTCCATTCGCACATTCAATTCATGCTTCCAAATGACTTCGTTCGGAGCAACAGAAATAGTTCACAATGCTGCGGCAAATGGTCGACAATTCCATTCTACGTTCAAAATCAAAGGCCAAGTATACCACAAAGTAGGCCCATTGCTGCCAATGCCAAACGAACCACATAATTTTTTACAAATCTACTTCATGGGCGGTGAGGACATCAATCGTGTGGATGCACGTTGCGGCTACAATAACCTCAATTCGCCTAATGCCAGGCGAATCGTCGGCGAACTGGACACCCTATTGAATGAGCACAGTGAATTATTGAAATTCTTCAAAGCACACATGCACGAATTGCAAAGTGACAATCACGCTATTGTCATCAATCCTGATAAAACACCAGCTGGAGAGTACGTGCGTCGATTCAATGCGTTTGTTGTTGACGACATTGCTAGAATCATGGTTGGCGACCGCACATCGACGCGAGAAATCGTGATTCGAAGAAGAAACAATAATCTGGAGTTCATCGCTGACACACACCGTTCATACGACGCTCTCCAATATCCGCTAATTTTCTGGAAGGGACAAGACGGATATTGCATAAACAGTAAACAACGAGATCCTGTCACAGGTAATTCATTCATTATGAACATCATTACTTATTTTGAATTGAGGAAATGAATGGTTGGTGTTTTTTTGTTTTTATCGGCGGTCATCATCTACAGCGCTCCATTCCTCTTTCTGTCATAGATTCCATCCCCACACACTTACGATACATTCGTCATTTTTTATTTAACAACCAAAATATTCACTAAAAATAATTTATATGGCAGAACAACGTTTGCCGGGTCAGCTAGTAAATACTATAATAATTGTTACTGAGAATTTGATTGATTACGGTGATTCACAATAACGATCCTGGGTCATAAACTATATACATAATAAATAATATAGAGGCGAAAATAATATTGTCGTATAGATTTATAGAGAATATACTGAGAATAATGAATACCTACCCACTACTATTGATAGGTGTGTGCCAGTGTAATTGTATAGGTACATGTCTATTTATATTAATTATTCTTTTTTTGTTATATATTAGTTGCGATTAATTGACAATAAAATTTAGATAATTTATCTATTCAGCCGCTACTAGTACCTATTAAATTACATAATCAAAAAAAAGTTGGTAGTTATCAATTCAAAACACCTTTCATAAGAAATATATTGAAATATTAGTAGGTACACATACTAACACGAAAAAACCTGATATTATAGTCTCATTACAATAGCTATCTTTTTAATATGTAGCTATTGAATTCTAAGCAATAGTATTCAATTGAAAATATGAACAGATTTTAAAGGTAGATATTTCAAATGTTTATTTATAATATGTTTTAAATGTTTATTTGATAAAACAAACAATAGGTATAATATAATATATTATTATAACTGTTCAATAAATTATATACAAAAAATCTATAAAATATTTTAATTAAATTATATCTGTTTTTTCTCATTGCACAAACGCCACTGTGAAATTCTTGATGACATTAATTAAGAAAGAAGGAGGATTTTTTTCAAATTTTTCGGACTAAAGTAATAAAATATGTCATACAATAAATGTGCCTTATTGTGTTCGGCAAACTTATAGCTATTAACTGGATAATAGTACTATATGTTTTCACCGCTAGTTATGTAAGAATTTATTTATTGCACTATCCGAAGAATTAAAAAAAACCTTTTTTTGTCTCAGAGGCTAGTGAAGAACTAGATAAATAAAATATAAAATATATTTTTTTTAAACATTTTTTTTTCGACCATGTCCGATCTTAATAGGATCATATGTGCCTCCACAGAGTAGAGGTTTGTATTGACAGCTTTTGCTTTTTTACGAGAAATGGATATCAGCCACTTGCTCAACCTATTAGGTCCATACCCTGACGCACACAAATTGAAAAACAATATGTATAGTTGCCAGACCCAGGATTCGAACCTGGGACCCACGGCTTTATAGTAAAACGCTTAAGCCACGTGGCCACCGTGGGTGTATGTTAAAATTACCTAAATATTATTAAGTATTTCTTTTTTAACATTTTACCTAAATTTAATTTTTCCACTATTGCTTGATTTGGATGAGAATTCTGTTATATTATATTGAAAGCGTTTTCCAAAAGAATGGTGTTATTTTAAATATGTATTTTATAATAACATGAATAGGTAGGTAGGTACTTCAATACGTATGTATAGGTACTTATATAAATATTTTAATAAAAAAAAAATGGTTCAGATTAGGTATTCATCAAAAATTATTTTAATTTGCATATTAAAGCCATTGGACCCGTTTTTTCCTGTCTTCTCGGAATCGTGGAAATGGCAAGCACGTTTAAAACGAATTGATACACAATAAACTCTTTATTTATTTAAAGTTCAATAAATAGTATTCAATAAAACTTTTTGTGTCATTAATTTTTTTTGAATCGCTCTACTTTTTAAAATAAATGACAAATAGTCGGTCCTGTTTTCGAAATTGGCCAAAACGACTGTCACGCCACAGTGAATGTTGAACCTAATAATAGTTTTGCAGGTATATATTGTATAAAAGAAATGCGTAAAATAATACAATTCATTGATTAATTTACGTCCTTTTTTTATTATCAAAAAAATAAAGATTTTAAATCAATTTTAGTTTGAGTATACATCAGCCAATTTTGAATGATTTTTTCTTACAAAATAATGTATACTGCACAATAAAAATATTTTTTATTATAATACAACATTCATGTAACTTTAAATAATAATTTACAATAAAAAAAAAAATATAACCCCATAAATTCGGTATGATTAGTGACGCTATATTACCAAAACACGTCGTACATTTTCATGTATTTATCCTGTTTTCGGACAATTTAGAAATATAATTATTTTGCAAAATTAACAAAAAGAGACCATTTGATCGATTAATCCATACAATGTTTATAATTTGTTTTTTCTAACGTTAGTACGGTCCGGAATTTTAACGTGTGAAGACGTCTATTTTTTCCAAAATTTAGTCCGTCGCGAACATTATTTTGACTTACGAAACTGACCAAAAATGACGTCTACTCGCATTGCAGTAACAATCAAATTGGCAAATCGCAATTATTTGCATATATACCATTATCGTTCTATTCGGACCACACGACGTAGGCTAGGTGTTATAATTTGTGTTGACTAATATCAAACATCGTAAAGTACCACTGAATGTCAAACTGAGAAAAATGTAGTTTTATTATATTATTTATTATCTTGTAATAGAAATGGTTGCAGCATGTGAGATATTGTAAGATAATTGAATCTAATAACCACGATGGCTACAAGGAAGTCCTGAAGGTATTCGTTCGGTGTAACATTTATAAAAAATAAATATTTTAGTTTAGTCAGGCAGTTTAGATAAAATATAGGTGGACTTAAATTGTTTTGATAAATACCTACTTGGTTAGGCTTAAGGCGATTTGAAAAACTTTGCATGTACTTAATACAGTTTTTATGTACCTGGGTGGCCAGGTTTTTTTATTTTCAAAGGGACGTATCCAGGAGTTTATTGGCATTATCAGTAGAAACAAAATAATATTATTTTTCAAGGTCTATTTATTATCGAGGATTCGAACCTGGGACACACGACTTTATAGTACAGTGCTTAAGCCACGCGGCCACCGTGGGTATATGTAAACATGTTTACACTTAACTTATTTTTACAGATATGTAAATTTTGTACGAGCTTATGGTACATTCTTAGTTCTAGTTCGTCACATAATACTAGTTTTAATCTTTTGAATTTATTGTTTCTTGACACATGCACTTTGTTCGAAATTCAAATTTATCCAATCATAAATTGTCCCTTATTGGGCGTAAATTATTCGTAATTCGAATTTGTTATTTTATAATTAGTTCCTTATTGTATGTAAATTATTCGTTATTAGGATTTATTATTTTATAATTAACTTCTTATTGTATGCAGGTTATTCGTAATTAGAATTTGATATTTTATAATTAGTACCATATTGTACGTAAATTATTCGTAATTCGAATTTGTTATTTTATAATTAGTTCCTTATTGTATGTTAATTATTCCTAATTAGGATTAATTATTTTATAATTAGCTCCTTATTGTATGCAGGTTATTCGTAATTCGAATTTGTTATTTTATAATTTGTACCTTATTGTACGTAAATTATTCGTAATTTGAATTTGTTATTTTATAATTAGTTCCTTATTGTACGTAAATTATTCGTAATTCGAATTTATTATTTTATAATTAATTCCTTATTGTATGCAAATTATTCGTAATTCGAATTCGTTATTTTATAATTAGTTAATATCTTATATGCATCAAGTTATTTCCATACAACACAAAGTATTCCAAGATGGCCAACTATTAAGTACGTTGGAATGCAGGCGCCGGCGCTAGTTTTTAAAGTGAAATATTCCTGCCTAGCCACTGCGTTTTTTTCGTATCGAATCGTCTATTTTTCCGCCGTTAGATCGTACCCTGCGACGGGCAGTATTTTTTTGTACGCGATTTTCTTAGTACCGGCCGACGTGGATTTTGTGTCGGATCTCTTGTTTTGACAAACTGGAAAACTGAAAACCGGGAGTTCTTATACTCTCGGGATGGGTTCGAGGCCGCATCTCATTGGTGGAAAGCTGGAAAATTTGAATCCCGGCCGTTAAACCGTTTTTCCCGCCTCGCCATCGGAAAAAATTTACATTGTTAATAAGTTTACGTGATGCTATCTTTCAAAGGTTTTCACGCATTAGTTAGGTACTCGGGTGATGGGAAAATTTTGGGGAAAAATCATTTTACGGCCATTTAATTTTCATTTTAAAATACCGAATTATCTGAATCTGCTCCGATAGAGCTCATTTTGGTGGCAATCGGTAGACGACCAAATTGCTAAGCAAATGGCCCAGCGTTTAGTTTTCAAAAATAATACTAACTGATGTTATACATACTTAAATTTAGTTTAAACGCGCAATTTGTAGCGCAAGATGATTGACTGCGTGTAATCCATTGGGCGTAACAAACGTGGATTTTTACCAGGGAGTTTTCTCGGAAAATGTAAATAATTTTCCGGAATTTTCTTTTTCTAAAATTTCAAAGTATTGGCAGTCGGTGCTTCTTATTAAGGACACAAAGTTCTAATCCCGAGTCCTAAATGTTTGTCCGTTCTCGAGATATTTACTACAATATTCTGACGCCTCCCTTCTTACGTTCGGGCCGGACCCGTCCAATGTTCTTTTCACGTAGTTGGAATATATTAGAACTTCGATACTAATAGTTTTCTGCTTCTGACCACATACGTATATTACAGGAATTGTTATTCCGGTAGAACAGTCTTGAAGTGGTCAGAATTTGCAGAATTACAACATTTCTGGCGCGGGTTCGTTTGCAATTTTTAGCCGCGCCCCTTTTAGAATTTTTGGAATGGAGGGAGAAGCAAGCTCGCCTCTTCTCGGCCGAAATTGCTCCGGAATGACATTAAAATATAGCCAGCATTCCCAAGATAGCGTGAAGGACCCCTTGAAATGCTGTACATGTGATTATCCTCGTCTTATCAGACATTTACTCAAGTAACCGTTACGGAAATCAGTTAATCAGCTGGGCCGCATTTTGGCGGGCGGATATACACCGCTTGTGATAAGGATCCGAATCCACTGATTATCGGGCCGCGGGACGGAACGCCTGTTGGTGCAGCGATAATTATCATGCTTTTTGTTATGGTTTGTTGACTACACCCCGCCAATTTTAAAGGCTGCCCAGAATACTCTGCATACAACAGTAAAAAGGCACATCAACCACCATCCTGGCCAAGACTCTCCTCAATAAATAGACAGGAAACGCCATGGAACAGGCCCCCAATGCCCCAATTGAGACACCCAATGCCCCATATGAGGCCTCCGATGCCCCAAAGACAGTGGACTCCCTGGCCACAATCCCTTATGATACCCCCATACCGCCAACCACTACTCCCCACTCCACAACCACCCTGGGCTATAAGCTCAAGATCACAACCACCAAGAACATCCCCTCCAATCCCAAACAAGGCTCTCCTCCAGAAACAAAATAACCACATCCCGCCCAAAGAATCAACCCAGATCCCAACCACCCTCAGTTACTTCGGCTAAAAGAACTGTGTGTTGGCATGGAAAATTTCCTCCAGATGGCTAGCTCCACATTTATTAGCCAACTTCGACAAACCAGCTCAAAACAACCATTAATAAACTCTATAAAGTGTTCTCCAATAGATATCAAACTTTCAGCTTCCCAATGGCTACAAAACTGAAACTCACTTCGATACAAATCGCCTTCTGGAACGCCGCAGGAGCGATTGTCAAGGATAAATATGAAATCATCGACTTCCTAGAAGAACACGACATAGACGTGTTCTTAATCAATGAAACGCACCTCAAACCTAACAAAACGATCAACTTCTCTAACTACACCATGTATAGGACAGATAGACACACCAACAAAGGAGGCGGAACTGCCATCCTAATCAAATCTTCTATTCACCATTGCCCACATCATCAAACCCCAACTTCGACAGCAAATTTCACCCCCAATATAGAATCCACAGCAATCTTAGTCAATACCCAAAACCACGGACTAGTCAAGTTCACGGCAATATACAGCCGTCCCGGACTAACCGTAACTTCTTCAGATCTAAATGATCTCATTGACCCACAGTTTCCGATCACAGTCACTGCCGGCGACTTCAATGCCAAACACAAATACTGGAACAGCATCAGAGCAAACTCCAGAGGAAACAAAATTGCCAAATTCGTCCAAGACACACACTCTGTCATAGTCGCTATCATCACACCATTTATCAACTAGGTCACAACCCAAACATCATAGACTTTGCTATCCTTCGGAACACTAGCCACATATCCATAATCCGGGTAACAGACCAACTCAACTCAAACCATACCGTTCTACTGTATCTAGGTGATCCAGTAGATCCACTCGCCACACTATCAAACAACACTAAATACAAAGTTTCTTGGGAAGACTTCGGCTCACACCTCAAACACTACTCACTAGCGAACAACAGATTGACGGCGCATTACAAATTATTTAACAACCACAATACAAGCCGCAATTAAATTTGCCTCTACGCCGATAGGCCCAACCAGTGGCGTACCCAGGAGGGGGGGGGCAAGGGGCCTTGGCTCCCCCCAAAAACATTGAAATTGAAAGCCAATAGATTAGACAAATAAAAACCCGGCAAAAAATGATTTGAAATTCTCCAGCACCCTCTTTAGAAAAATTTCTTAGATTTAAATTTCTAACACAAAAATTTCGAAACACTAATGTCGAGTTTTTTTAGAAACTCAATCTCTAATAGAAATGTCAAAAAATTTTCGGTGTCCACCCGTATTCCGGAGTGGTTTACACCAGTGGCGCACCCAGGGGGGGGGCAAGGGGCCCTGCCACTCCCTAAACATGAAAATTATCAGAATGATTTTAAACATTGACATCGATAGCCAATAAAACACGGCAAAAAAATGATTTGTAATAATTCTCCAGCACCCTTTTTAGAAAAATTTCTTAGATTTTAATTTCTAGCACAAAAATTTCGAAACACTAATGTCAGGTTTTTTTAGAAACTCAATACCTAAGGGAACTGTCAAAAAATTCTCGGTGTCCACCCAAATTTTGGAGTGGTGTAGGTCATGGCTGGGAGGGCTGACAGGGCTATAGCCTGGGGGCCCAGGCTGTGGGGGGCCCGGCGTGTCGGGTTGACCAGATAAGTGAGATAAACACACATCATAAATTAGCTTTAATAGTAAAAAAAGTCGCCTGCGGCGCTATTACACTTCATAGCCATGAACATTTTCAATTACTTATACAATTGTGCAATATATTTTTTGATTATTATGTGTCGATACTCGACAGCTCCATTATTAAAGTAAATGTATTAAAAATCGCCAATAATTCAAGGTATAAGTACCCTTAATTTGAACTAAAACACAATTTGAAAAACGTTAATGTAGTGTTTCACACTGCTAGCGGTAGGTAGGGAGCCTACCAAATATCCTAGCCTGAGTGCCCGTTTCAGGATTTGGGGACCATGGTATATCTAGATACACCGAGTGCAATAGACAAAAGACCGATAAACGAGAAATTAAGCTGTGAAGAAGAAAAAGAGTCTATGGGACTAGTTTACAGTCTCCTCCTTGCCCCCCCCCCAATATTAAATCCTGGGTGCGCCACTGGGCCCAACACCCAAACACAGACAGACTTTCCTAAACACATCAGATTACTCATAACGGACAAGAACCGTCATAGAAAACTCGGACAATGCACAGGCGATCCGGCCGCATTTGCGAGAGCCAAAGAGCTTAGAAAACAAATCGGCAGAAAAATCTACGATTACCAAAACAATAGATGGATTAATAAGCTCAAAGACCTAGTGAAGGGCACCGACCCTTACTGGGCACTCACTAAAATTCTAAGAAAAAAAAAATGTCCCATTACGCCACTAGTCGGCCCAAGAGGCCCAGTCTTCTCCACAGTAGATAAAGGCGAACTTTTTGCAGATAGCTTAGTAGACTAATTCACACCGAACCCGATAGACTCTAAAGACATGTTAACCAAACGTCACGTCAACTCAATCAACAGAGAGTCCGGTGCAATACCTCTCCCTCAGAAGCAAGCAACTTCTATACACAGCGATAATAAGACCAGTACTGACCTACGCCTGCCCCATATGGGCCCATAGCAGCTCCAATCACTTTAAAAAGCTCCAAAGAATTCAAAACACGACACTCAGAATGATTACAAATGCCCCCAAATACGTACGCAACTCTGTGATACGCAGGGACCTTAACATAGAAGAAATAGATGACCACATTCTAAAACTAGCAATTAACTTCTTCGACTCAATGGAAAATCACCCTAACTTAAGCATCAGAAACCTTAATAATTATAACGAACACGCTCCCACTAAATTTAAAAGACCTAGAGCCATACTCAGGAAAAGACCACCCCCCCAAAGTAATAATAGAGGAGGACGCAGAGGTAGAAGAAGACGATAACAAGACAAAACAGATAATATACTTCTCATTTCAGATCCACGCAGCCAAGGCCGATCATCCCTGACGACCAGATAACTACTAAAAGAAATTATATCCCCTACAGATTAAAACCATAGCGGAGGGGTGTTTGGCCGGAGGTGCTGCTTGCTCACCTCCGGAGTTTTTTCCCCCTCCGCGGCTCAAATTTTGATGAGCAACCGGGTTAAGGACCCGGAAGCAACAGACGAAAAAGATGCGATTACAGCTGTAACATTAGATACTGATTAACTACGAGCCTCTCTCCCGGTCTCCCTGAGAGCACACGCCTGGAACTCACTCCCAAAACCTAAAGAAGACGACCCCAGAACTGGAAGCAAACTAGACCAAACGCTGGACTTCATGGACCGAACGCTGGACTTCGCGGGGCCGGACAAAAGCGAGGTGGGGGATGGGGACAACGACGGTGACGGGTGGCGGTGGCGCGAGGAGACGGACGGACCTTGTTGAAGAATCTGACGAAGCTTACTAAAAATCTATTTCTTAACTTCTTTTTATACAACTTTTTCCATCATTTCTTTTTCTTACCTTCTCTTTTCTACTAAACTTTGCAATACCCTACTAGCAATTCCTCAAAAACCGGTCTAAATTAAAATAAATTAAAAATAGTAAATTAAACTAAAATCAAATTAAAATCGCACACAGTAAACTCAAACAACCTATAACCCAGATCATTTACTCTAGATGAAGGGGATGACGCGAATGCTGATGCGCCCCATAAACAAGTAGGAATATCCCAAGTCAAGTCAAGTTTGTTGACTAATGTATACAAGATTATAATCTCATACGTAATCGTATCACGAGATACCGTACGCATTTACACATAATCAAATGGGTTTAGATCATTTTCATTTTACTTAGTTCTATTGCATTTAATTTGTATGGCGCACTTACGAGTTATTGCAAGGCAGCGCCCGTACTGCGGACTTTTTTATAACATCTTAATTCTATACATTTTATAATCTAGTTATTAACTAACGCCTTTTTCATTCTCCTAGCACAATCTAACATTCCTCTCTCTCATTCTCAACACAAGTTATTTCATTTTACAGGAGCTTTATCCATACATTTTACTGACATATTTCGACTACCTCATGGAATAACACACTAACTCTAAATTATCAACTTTTCAGGAGAGCAAAAAAACCATTCAAAAAAATGTGTAGCAAAAGCCGTTTATTGTGTGCAAATATTAATTAAATTATAATTTATATCGAATAATAGCAAATCATTTAAGCAGACAATCAACTTTCGCATGACATTAATTTAGGAAATAACCCTCTAAATGTGTTTTACCACGTTATGTTTGATTACTAAAATATTACATCTATATTTAGTGTGATTTTTCCCGTTTATATTTTATAGAGTGTATGAATATCTATACTTGGTGTGTTTTTTCACGTAATTATTATTTTTTTCATGAAAAAAAGTACCACGTGACTTGAGTTGGTATTTTTTTCCATGCTAATTCTGAACGATAATCTTAAATATCTCGACTTAGAGAGATTTTTCTTAAAAATTTTACGAGGAATGACACACTACGTATTCTTAGTGTTTTTTTTCTCGATGATATTTGCTTAAACCAAAAATATCTTTATATACTATGATGGAATATGAGGGGATTTTTTAATTAAACAATATTTTATCGCAATAAACTTTATTTTAATCATTCAAGTAGTTTCAGATATTTGTATTACAGAACATAATATTATAGTAAGATAATTGCAAAAGGTACTTAATGAATATTTCACTCAACATAATAATAGTAAGTATTAAAAAAAAAGATAAGATAGTTAGTTACCTACTTATTTACGTAAATTATGCTTCCCTTGCAGCATTGTCAAGTATTATGTAGGTACATGGATAATTATTATAAACGTAATGTAAAAAAATCTTCTTTTATAATAAGTGTAGGAAAACTATCAACTAACAAACAACTGTACCTATTCTTAAAATTAGATCAAAAATATGTAAAATATTACTTAGGTATATGACTTATATCTAATACATATTCATTGCTATTGATAATTGATAAAATGATAACGCTAGTACCTAACCTAACTCTTATTATTGATGAAAAAATATAAGGCTAAAGTTTTAAAACTTGATAGAAGTTTAATCCTTGGTTAGTGATTCCAATAACTAATTATTTTATTATGAAGTTTAATAATTCTACAATGATATCTTAATAATCAAAGTGTACTAAGTGACTATTTTTTTTTGAAAAACTAAAAACGAAGCTATACATTATTACCTCAGATACTCACTCATTCAAGGTTATAGAATTTGAAAAATACAATTAAAATAATTTACTCTCCTTGTGAATTTTCTTCTGATCCCACACAATCAACTGTTAGGCTTTTGTAAAAATATTGATAATTATTAGGTATTGCACCAGCTGTACAAAGACTCATTAAATCTTTATGTAAGGGTTTACTCATGGGGATCAGTTTTATGTAGGCCTTTATCAGTGTTTCGTTTTGAAAAGTGTTAACTGGCCGCCTTTTAGTTTTTCGGATAGACTTCGTATTAATAGTTTGATATGTACTATCATAATCATACCGTAATTTCAAGATTCTACAAGATCCAGCTGGAACGTGGATATCTTTTATCTTGTTCCAACATACGTTGTTTTTATCTTGATCGAACGACCAATTTCTCCCTTCTGAAATACTTTTAAAATCGTAAAAATCATCCTGTTCCATGATTTTCACATTATAAGACTTCCCAGACGTTTTTGCATTTTCAGCTAGAAAATAAATTTGATCCGGTACGTAAATTGTTTTGTTTTTTTTTGCACGCTCAATCACAGAGTGCATACTATCGCCCTCGTTTTGGGTATGCCCCTTTCCAAAGTAACGATGGGTTATACTTACGCTATACTTTTCTGCACAATATAAGTACATGGCAAGAATAATTCTATTCTTATTCTGACCGGCACAGTTATCAGAATAAAAATAAAAGTCATTTACGCCAATGCCATTGTACTTTTCAATAAATTTTAAAACACAGCTACTTATTTCTATTGCACCTCGCTTTGCTGTTTGTAGATGCCAAAGATAACAGTAGCCATCCTTGCTAGCAATATCATAAACAGTGAGATTGTAGATGGCATATTTTCTCTTATAATGAAAGACTCCTACTTCACTTTGTGGCACAGTTAAAACTTTTTGTAAATCAAAGCATGCTGTAACAGTTGTAATGGGATTTTCTTTTGCACGATTTATATCACCCTGTTTCATCTCTCTCGAACGTTCTTTAAATAATAAATGTTGCTGATAATCACTTTCCAGTTGTTGTTTCCGTTCCTGGTCAGACGAACTATAAATACAACACTTTTCACACAGGTCCTTTTTAGGGTGAAAAAAGGAAAGGTTGAAGCACGTGGAAAATATTTCTTTATACTGGCGTTCAGTAGCAATTGGAAACTGATAATCTTTTGATCCAAACCATATGCTATATAGGCGAAACATTTTCACCATATTCAAATTCTCGTCTAAATATTCTTTTTGGCTATTTTTTCTAACATAGTGTGATTCTTTTTTAGGAAACATATTAATATGTTCAATTACACTATTTTTTGTTGCTTCATTGAGTGCATGAGGACGGTTGTTGTGCCTGCCTCGATTATCTAATAGCAATTTATTCTGACTCTTCATTTTTTTTAAAAGCACTCACCACCCACATATTTAAAATTAAAAGCGTTTGTAAAAACATAGTTTTACACACTTTTATTATGTCGTTATTGCAGGACAAATTATAAATAAGTGCTTTTGAACGTTTTGAAGAAGCTGGTAGTTTTTGGGTTTTCTTTTGCACTGACTTGACAAATCGTAAGATGTAATCCCATTGTCTCTCATGATTTCCGATCATCCAAAATGAATCAAAACTAACTTGACGTTCGGATTCACTTATTTTGAGGCACATTTGAATCGGCAAGAATTTTTACACGGTGCTCCCATGGTTTTTTTAGGAATCAATACTCCAGTTTTTGGATTCAAATATTCTTCACCCGAATTGAATAGTTTTTTGGCTTTATTCCTTTTCCACAAGCCTTGATTTACAGTTCTCTTTCTTTTTCTCGATTCAGGGGTGTCCATGGTGGAAATACTTTGTACAGAAGTACTAGGTAAGGACAACGTCATATCTGGTGATCTGATATCTTCAAGTGCATTTGTGTCTAAAGCAGGTGGCAAAGTACTCAGAAGTATAATGTTATTATGCTCTGGAGTAGAGCCATATATTTTATACTGAAGAAGATCTGCTGGAGATTTAGTAATTTCTTCAATCAAATCATCTATCATTCCTAAATCTCCTCCAAATGTTTGCGCCATATCTGGCACACTGGAAGAATAGCTGAGACTCGATAATACAGGATCACTATTGAAATTTGGCATGTATTCGGAGTCTTCAGATGCGGTAAAATCACCATGGTTATCACCGTGGACTATGCAATTCTCATCCAGACATTCAATGCTTGTAAAATTACATAGTATATCATCGCGTCTTCTGCTTTCTGTAAACGAAAAACAATTTTCTTAGAAGCTATTATGAGAGTTATATTTGAAAGGTATTCTTAGTTATGATAGCAGTATTAATGATATCTAACTTTCATTCCTTTTTCAAGTTTTAATACATACGGAAGTTAAAAAATCTTTATCATTAGGTATCGTTTTTTTTGTAATACAATTCTTATCGACATTTTTGACTACCATATTTATCATAAAAGTATAGTAAAAAGTATTATCCATAAATACTGCAAAAATAGGCAAGTATTACCTACTTATCACAAGTCGTCATGGGATCGATACAAGTAGAATAATAATTAATGTAGGTTGTAAATTAGAAACTAATGGTACAAATATGCAATTATACGATGCTTACTAATGATAGGAAGACGTTATAGATTATATAGGTAATGTAATGAATGACTAATGAGACACAGAATATTATAAATAAACATTGAAAATCCTGTAGGTGCCAATAGTACCGACAGAATATTTACGGTTGAATCACTTAATTATAACCTATAAAAAATGTGTTGTCTTAGGAGATTATTAAAGCTATTTATTTACCTTTATTTTTTCCATCCTTTATTTTATTAGCCTCTTGAGCTAATTGTAAAATTCGCCGAGATCTATTTGGAGACATATTAGATTACTAAAATTAGTAACTTGTTCACAATAACAAAAATACGACAACTATAATACTGTCACAAAAGCGCAATCAGGTATAAATTTTAAAATGACGGTTGATATTATTATTATTGTCAGCTGCCCGCCAGAGTAATGAAAGTAGGTGCGGATCCAATACAAAGGATAATGATTTTTCAATAGAGTATTGTTCTATGTTGTTAAAGGCGAGAATTGAAGATGAAAGTTCAATTAGTGTCATATTCCATGGTGAAGTCTTATTAAAATGATACACTGAAATGATTTGTGTAGGGAGCATGTATATTTTTTCCGAGTAATAACATACCAACTCGGCATAGTGTCATATTCAGTGTCACATAAAAAATAATAACAATAACTTGTGATACCAACTATAGGTGGATTATTATTCCATGTAAGTTAAGATATTATAAAAAATGTTATAAAATCATAACTCTACTTACGAGTTATATTTTAAACAGTATTTTTGGTGTTTTTCGAGAAAAAAATCCAAAAAAAAATTGGCAGGTGTGCTATTTTTTTCTATGCAACAATAGCTCAAAAAACATAAAACACACTATTTTGAGTTGGTGTGTTATTCAATGAGGTAGTCGATTTTATACATTTGTTAGTGACAGTTGGACATTTTTATACGGTTCAAGTGGCAAAGCCCAATAGCATTCTTCATCTCGCATACCTTCTTACTTCTTTACACCTACCATGCCACCAGCCTTTAGGATATGGACCGTGGGACTTATTTCTGAAAGGAAAACGTCCCTCTGGATGATCAAGGGTGCGGCTAGGTGCCGTTTTATTTGACTACAAGGTCAAGGGCGTGTTCAGGCCACTCTACACCTATAGAAGGTACTTCAGGTATAAGACCCGAAGTCCGAGATCGTAACAGTAGGTACTTTAATACGTATCTATAGGTACTTATATAGATATTTCAATGAAAAAAAATGGTTCAGATTAGGTATTCATCAAAAATTATTTTAATTTGCATATTAATAATTATACCTTAACATTGTTTATTGGTTTTTTATTTAGTGATTAGTTAATAGTTGGTGACATTTCTCATAAGTTAATATTATTAAACTCTCAACACATTGCACAACGACAAAACTATTGTTTACGATAAAATTAATACGCTTACCTACCGAATGTATTATTAGTCTCTTAAAAACATAGTTTTTCACATTTAAAGATTTCAGGGTTACGCAGACCAGTTGAGACTCCCTAGTGTATGTTGGATATTAAGTCTGTGGGAAAATCACAACAATTAATACTCGAAAGACAGTGTCATTTATATAATAATTATAACCGCAAATACTGAGACCTATTTTGAGCAATTGAGATCTAAAAAGGTTTCTAATATCCTTATTTTATTTTACGACAATCTAAGATCAATGTACAATAATTATTTTTGTTCATACCTGTTCATGGCAAGTTAAGGCCAATTCGAGTTTGATGTCGGCGACTTTTGGATCATCTGGTTTCAATTTCACTTCGTAAATCTCTAGAGCTTGTCGATGGTGGCGTTCCGCCTCTTCATATTTTCCCTGAAAGATGTTTAAAATATTTGTATTATATTTTTTGTTGAATTTTTTGAATATATTAAATGGGAAAGAATGGACTTTGAAACAATAATATATAAAACCAGTAACAATACAGATATTATGGCAAATATAGAATAATAAACCATTTTTTTTATTATTTATTATATAAATCAATAAAATTGAGTATTTATTTATACTATAGTTTTTCACATTTAAAGATTTCAGTGTTCCGCGGACCAGTTGATAATTCCTGGTGTATGCAACATTGATATGTATGCGCTTGACATTTCGAGAGCGCTGCTTCAGGACTTTGCATTTTAAGGGATTTAATCAACAAACCTAATAGAATAACTTAAATCATGAAAAACTAAAAAAGTTATACTTATATACTTAAGTCTGTGGGAAAATCACAACAATTCTGAGAAGACAGTGTCATTTATATATGACCGAAAATCCTATGATTTAATTCGAGCAATTGAAATCAAAAAAAGTTTGTAATATCCTTATTTTATTTAACGACTATCTAAGATCAATGTACAATAATTTATTGTTTGTAGGTACCCATGCATGGTAAGTTATGGCCAAACTGCGTTTGATTTCGGCGAGTTTTGGATTGTCCGATTTCAATTTCACTTCGTAGATATCCAGCGCTTGACGATATTGGCGTTCTGCTTCTTCATATTCACCCTGAAAGATTTTAAAAATTTCGGTATTATATTCATTGTAGAATTTTTTGAATAAATTAAATGAATAAGAATGAACCTTGAAACAATAATATATAAAACCATTAACGATACAGATATTTTGGCAAATATAGAATAATAAACTATTTTTTTTATTATTTAACACAAAAATCACTATTTATACTGTAGTTTTTCACGTTTAAAGATTTCAGGGTTCCGCGGAACATTTGAGAATCCCTGGTGTATGCTACATTGATAATATGCACGCGCTTTACATTTCGAGTGCTGCTTACAGGACTATGCATTTTAAGGGATTTAATCAATATACCTGTTATTAAAATCATGAATAAAATAAAGAAATTATACTTATATTAGTCTGTGGAAAAATCACAACAATACTGAGAAGACAGTGTCATTTATATATGAACGCAAATCCTGAGATTTAATTCGAGCAATAGAGATCAAAAAGGTTCCTAATATCCTTATTTTATTTTACGACTATCTAAGATTAATATACAATAATTGTTAGTAAGTACCCGCGCATGGTAAGTAATGGCCAAACTGCGTTTGATTTTGGCGAGTTTTGGATCGTCTGGTTTTAATTTCACTTCGTAAATCTTTAGCGCTTGACGATATTGGCGTTTTGCCTCTTCATATTTACCCTAAAAGATAATTAAAATACTTGTTTTATATTAATTATTGTAGAATTTTTTGAATACATTAAATAAGTAAGAATAGACTATGAGACAATCATAATATATTGAACCAATTTATAATAAAATACATAAATCATGGCAAATATATATAATAAACTATTTTATTTATTATTTAACACATAGATAATTCACAAAATTTGAGTATGTATATTGTAAACTGTAGTTTTTTACATTTCAGGGTTCCGCGGACCAGTTGAGACTCCCTGATGTATATTGGATATTAAGTCCATGAGAAAATCACAACAATACTAGAAAGAATGTGTCATTTATATATAACCGCAAATACTGAGACCTATTTCGAGTAATTGAGATCAAAAAAGGTTCCTAATATCCTTATTTTATTTTACGACAATCTAAGATCAATGTACAATAATTATTATTGTTCATACCTGTTCATGGTAAATTATGGCCAATTCAAGTTTGATGTCGGCGACTTTTGGATCGTCTGGTTTCAATTTCACTTCGTAAATCTTTAGAGCTTGTCGATTGTGGCGTTCCGCCTCTTTATATTTTCCCTAAAAGTTATTTTAAATATTTTTATTATATTTATAATTGTAGAATTTTTTGAATACATTAAATAAGATGGAATGGACTATGAGACAATCATTCATATTACATTGAATTTTTTTAAATTTTAAACAACAATTAGAGTTTACACATATTTGAACAAGTTACAATTGACAATCAATCTTCTTTTTCAGTTTGACAGATAAAAAACAGTGACGTCGTTTTAGATTATTGTTTTGTAGTATAAGTGAGGAAATATGCATTTATTTATTGTTAAAACTCATGGTACGCCAATTTGCCTCTTAAAGATTTGAATAGATTTGTGGAACAGTAATGTAGATTTGTGAAATATCAATTATATAGAAAGTATTCGGTGACATTATAATTAATTTGCGGTAGATAGACAGTAAAGTAGCGAAAATGTTTGGTGACAGATATAAAGCGTGATTTAAAAATGATATTATCTGTGATTGTGTCGAGTTTTACCAGAATGTACCGGATTCAAATTGAAGTTAATTCGAGAATCTAAAAAATGAATTGAAATAGTTTAAAAATCAACAAAAAGGTATTTAAATAAAAAAAATGGTACGTTTTCCAAAATCTCTTAAGATACTAAGATATAGGAGATAATAAATATCATGTATCAGAAGCTTTGTGTAGGCAATAAATCGATAAGGTACTCTTTTATTAATATACTATTTATTAGAAAATTTTAAGTTGCTTACCTAATAAATAATATTAGGAGTGAGATTCGCATGCATTGCTTCGGAGTGGCACATTTAACAAAATTGAAAGAGTATCAAAATAAAGGGAGGAATTCGACTTATATGGCTTTTCTTAGTAAATTCTGTGTAATCTTTTGTTATGTAGAATCTTCCAATTGAATTTTGTATATATTATTGAAGATTTTATTTGGATGCATTTGGATCAAAGGACGACCTACGTCGATGCACGCAAATTACAGTGTCGTGTGTCTGAGCCTCAACATAGTCATGAGGTTCACATCCTGGGATAATTAACTGTCTTAATACGGTATAGCGCATTAATTATCACTTTTTGATATTATAAAAAAGATTTCAAGTTATACACATTTATATTTTTATAAAAATCGATGTTTTTTAAAATATATATAAAAAATATTAAAACGATGAATTAGTCAAAAAGCTACACCACATAAAATCTAAAACTTAATAAACTAAATTTTAATAATAAATATGGCCATAAAATACAATGTAATAATAAGATTTGACCCTGCAACGAATTCTCATTGTATTACATTTTTTTTACAATTGCCAGTTTATCTTTAAATTTAAAAAAAAATAAAAAATCTTTTTAGTGTTTTCAGTTACATATTTATTAATTACTACAGTTGAAATTGTAAATTATCAAAAAAAATCTCAAATTGCAAGCTTCGTATTTTTCCGTTAGGTGCCTCTTTTCGCCTCTGATAGTATAAGCATTCCCCTCAACTCTATTCATGAAGTTGATAATAAATAAAGTTAATCATATATTATATAAAACAGTGGCGAAGGCTACATACTAAGCGATTATTTAAAGCTTACCTTATATTTTCAAGTATTTAATTTAAATAAATAAATATCTATGTTGTAGGTTATAAGTTATAATAAAAATATTGATTGTCATCTATCGTCGTTATTTATAAGTAGTGCGCTTAATTTAGTCAAGTTTCGAATCAAAAATAAATGACGGAACATCACAACGTGAGTGCTATTTTTAGAATTATTTCAACGATAATCCAAGCCAAATTTTCTACCGCATTTCAGTTGCCAACTTCATACATGTCTGCGTTTTTGTTCCCGACTCAGAAGCGTAAACAGACAAGCTTATGCTCTATGTTGATTTGTTTATTGTCTATGCGTATCTTTAAAAGCAAATAATAAATAATAAGGATGATTAAAAAAATAATAATTATTGTGTTCGATCACATATAATTTATAAATTGTTATTAAAAATAAATATTGTAATAATTCGCGATTATTATTTAGGTTACTTCAGTCATAGACAAACATAACATGATATTCACAGTTCATGTCAATTGACATTTCAAAGCGGTGATAAAAGTTTATTTTATAATACAAAATTCAGTGTGTTATGTACTGTGTTTTGAATGTGGATAAATTATCTCATATTGTACCGAAATCATTCGCCAGTGCTTTAAATATATAAGTATTTATTAAATTGTATAGTGTCCCGATAGAAAATGTGCGAACGATTGCATTTAAAAAAAATCATTCCCGAGATTGACGTTTCTTCAAAAATTAAAAATTATCAAAGCTTGACCTTCCAAGGGTTCATTTAGATTTGAATACAGCAAAAAAACTTATATTATACATTTTCACAACAATTTAAATAATAAATATTTGTTTTTAACTGGCAGTTATACATTAAACAAACTTTTTTGTTGGCGATGCGTATTGTTTGGTAAAGAAAAGTATGCGTGGAATTCTACTGACATAAGTGATTTAAATAATTTGACAAATTCAGCGGTGAAACCTATGACCAGTGTGTCGTTATCATTAGTGTGCACCTATTCATCAGTAGTAATATCGGAAGTATTATCTTCTTATTTCCCGTAAGTTACCTGACAAGTGTGCTCTTTTTCTCTGATCTCCACAGCTTACCTATTTCCAAAAGTCACCCTTCGCCACTGATATAAAACTATGTTGATAATTTACGATCTCTACACGATCCATTATTCCCAACACCTTCATTCCTAGATGTTTCTCCTCGTAAAATTTTCGTTATTTTGACATTAACTATGACGCAATTAAAAACCTGATATTTCAAAAAACTGTAGTTTTTTACGTTTAAAGATTTCAGGGTTCCGCGGACCAGTTAAGAATCCCTGGTGTATGCTATATTGATATGTAAGAGTTTTACATTTCGAGCGCTGCTTACAGGAGTTTGCATTTTAGGGGTTTAATCAACATACCTGTTGGATTAACTAAAATAGAGAAGTTATACTTATATTAAGTATGTAAGAAAATCACAACAATACTGGGAAGACAGTGTCATTTATATATAACCGCAAATCCTGAGATTTTATTCGAGCAATAGAGATCAAAAAGGTTCCTAATTTCCTTATTTTATTTGACGACTATCTAAGATCAATGTAGAATAATATTTAGTAGGTACCCATGCATGGTAAGTTGTGGCCAAACTGCGTTTGATTTCGGCGAGTTTTGGATCGTCCAACTTCAATTTCACTTCGTAGATATCTAGCGCTTGACGATATTGGCGTTCCGCTTCTTCATATTCACCCTGAAATATGATTAAAATACTAGTATTATATTAATAATTGTAGAATTTTTTGGATACATTAAATAAGAAAAAATGGACAATGAGACAATCATAATATTATATTGAACCAATTTATAATAAAATACATAAATCATGGCAAGTATATATATTAAACTATTTTTTTTATTATTTAACACATAAATAATTCACCAAAATTGAGTATGTATATTGTATACTGTAGTTTTTCACATTTAAAGATATCTGATTTCCGCAGACCAGTTGAGACTCCCTGGTGTATGTTGGATATTAAGTCTGTGTGAAAATCACAACAATACTGGAGAGACAGTGTCATTTATATATGACCGCAAATAATGAGACCTATTTCTAGCAATTAAGATCAAAAAAGGTTCCTAATATCCTTATTTTATTTTACGGCAATCTAAGATCAATGTACAATAATTGTTATTGTTCATACCTGTTCATGGTAGGTTATGGCCAATTCAAGTTTGATGTCGGCGACTTTTGGATCGTCTGGTTTCAATTTCACTTCGTAGATTTTTAGCGCTTGATGATATTGGCGTTCTGCCTCTTCATATTTACCCTCAAAGATGATTAAATACTTATATTATATTAATTATTGTAGAATTTTTTGAATACATTAAATAAGAAAGAATGGACAATGAGACAATCAAAATATTGTATTGAACCAATTTATAATAAAATACATAAATCATGGCAATTATATAATTAACTATTTTTTTTAATATTTAACACAAAAATCACTAAATTTGAATATGTATTTATACTGCAGTTTTTCAAGTTTAAAGATTTCAGAGTTCCGCGGACCAGTTGAGAATCCCTGTTGTATGCTACATTAGTGACGCGCTTTACATTTCGAGCGCTGCTTACAGGACTTTGCACTTTAAGGGATTTAATCAACATACCTGTTGGATTAACTAAAATCAGGAATACAATAAAGAAGTTATACTTATATTTATTATGTGGGAAAATCACAACAATACTGGGAAGACAGTGTCATTTATATATGACCGTAAATCCTGAGATTTAATTCGAGCAATAGAGATCAAAAAGGGTTCCTAATATCCTTATGTTATTTTACGACTATCTAAGATCAATGTAGAATAATATTTAGTAGGTACCCATGCATGGTAAGTTATGGCCAAACTGTGTTTGATTTTTGCGAGTTTTGGATCGTCTGGTTTCAATTTCACTTCGTAGATCTTTAGCGCTTGATGATATTGGCATTCTGCTTCTTGATATTTACCCTAAAAGATGATTAAAATACTTGTATTATATTAATTATTGTAGAATTTTTTGAATACATTAAATAAGAAAGAATGGACAATGAGACAATCATAATATTATACTGAACCAATCTATAATAAAATACATAAATCATGGCAAGTATATTATAATAAACTATTTTATTTATTATTTAACACATAGATCATTCACTAAAATTGAGTATGTAAAATTTTACACTGTAGTTTTAAACATTTAAAGACTTCAGGGTTCCATGGACCAGTTGAGACTCTCTGGTGTATGTTGGATATTAAGTCTGTGCGTAAATCACAACAATTCTGGAAAGACGGTGTCATTTATATAATGACTGCAAATAATGAGACCTATTTCGAGCAATTGAGATCAAAAAAGGTTCCTAATATCCTTATTTTATTTTACGGCAATCTAAGATCAATGTACAATAATTATTATAGTTCATACCTGTTCATGGTAAGTTATGGCCAATTCAAGTTTGATGTCAGCGACTTTTGGATCGTCTGGTTTCAAGATTACTTCGTAAATCTCTAGAGCTTGTCGATGGTGGCTTACCGCCTCTTCATATTTACCCTAAAAGATGATTAAATACTTGTATTATATTAATTATTGTAGAATTTTTTGAATACATTAAATAAGAAAGAATGGACAATGAGACAATCAAAATATTATATTGAACAAATTTATAATAAAATACATAAATCATGGCAAGTATATTATAATAAACTATTTTATTTATTATTTAACACATAGATAATTTACTAAAATTGAGTATGTATATTGTATACTGTAGTTTTAAACATTTAAAGACTTCAGGATTTCGCGGACCAGTTGAGACTCTCTGGTGTATGTTGGATATTAAGTCTGTGCGAAAATCACAACAATACTGGAGAGACAGTGTCATTTATATATGACCGCAAATAATGAGACCTATTTCGAGCAATTGAGATCAAAAAAGGTTTCTAATATCCCTATTTCATTTTACGGCAATCTAAGATCAATGTACTTTCAATAATTGTTATTGTTCATACCTGTTCATGGTAAGTTATTGCCAATTTAAGTTTGATGTCGGCGACTTTTGGATCGTGTGGTTTCAATTTCACTTCGTAGATCTTTAGCGCTTGATGATATTGGCGTTCTGCCTCTTCATATTTACCCTAAAAGATGATTAAAATACTTGTATTATATTAATTATTGTAGAATTTTTTGAATACATTAAATAAGAAAGAATGGACAATGAGACAATCAAAATATTATATTGAACTAATTTATAATAAAATACATAAATCATGGCAAGTATATATAATAAACTATTTTATTTATTATTTAACACATAGATAATTCACTAAAATTGAGTATGTATATTGTATACTGTAGTTTTAAACATTTAAAGACTTCAGGGTTCCGCGGACCAGTTGAGAATCCCTGTTGTATGCTACATTATTGACGCGCTTTACATTTCGAGCGCTGCTTACAGGACTTTGCACTTTAAGGGATTTAATCAACATACCTGTTGGATTAACTAAAATCACGAAAACAATAAAGAAGTTATATTTATATTAAGTCTGTGGGAAAATCACAACAATACTGGGAAGACAGTATCATTTATATATGACCGCAAATAATGAGATTTAATTCGAGCAATAGATATCAAAAAGGGTTCCTAATATCCTTATTTTATTTTACGACTATCTAAGATCAATGTAGAATAATATTTAGTAGGTACCCATGCATGGTAAGTTATGGCCAAACTGTGTTTGATTTTTGCGAGTTTTGGATCGTCTGGTTTCAATTTCACTTCGTAGATCTTTAGCGCTTGATGATATTGGCATTCTGCTTCTTGATATTTACCCTAAAAGATGATTAAAATACTTGTATTATATTAATTATTGTAGAATTTTTTGAATACATTAAATAAGAAAGAATGGAAAATGAGACAATTATAATATTATATTGAACTCGATAATAAACTATTTTATTTATTATTTAACACATAGATCATTCACTAAAATTGAGTATGTATATTGTATACTGTAGTTTTAAGCATTTAAAGACTTCAGGGTTCCGTGGACCAGTTGAGACTCTCTGGTGTATGTTGGATATTAAGTCTGTGCGTAAATCACAACAATTCTGGAAAGACGGTGTCATTTATATATGACCGCAAATAATGAGACCTATTTCGAGCAATTGAGATCAAAAAAGGTTCCTAATATCCTTATTTTATTTTACGGCAATCTAAGATCAATGTACAATAATTATTATAGTTCATACCTGCTCATGGTAAGTTATGGCCAATTCAAGTTTGATGTCAGCGACTTTTGGATCGTCTGGTTTCAAGTTTACTTCGTAAATCTCTAGAGCTTGTCGATGGTGGCTTACCGCCTCTTCATATTTACCCTAAAAGATGATTAAATACTTGTATTATATTAATTATTGTAGAATTTTTTGAATACATTAAATAAGAAAAAATGGACAATGAGACAATCATAATATTATATTGAACCAATTAATAATAAAATACATAAATCATGGCAACTATATATAATAATCAATTTTTTTATTATTAAACACAAAAATCACTAAATTTGAGTATGTATTTATACTGCAGTTTTTCACGTTTAAAGATTTCAGAGTTTCGCTGACCAGTTGAGAATCCTTGTTGTATGCTACATTGGTGACGCGCTTTACATTTCTAGCGCTGCTTACAGGAATTTGCATTTTAAGGGATTTAATCAACATACCTGTTGGATAAACTGAAATCATTAATAAAATAAACAAGTTATACTTATATTAAGTATGTGGGAAAATCACAACAATACTGGGAAGACAGTGTCATTTATATATGACCGCAAATCCTGAGATTTAATTCGAGCAATAGAGATCAAAAAGGGTTCCTAATATCCCTATTTTGTTTTACGACTATCTAAGATCAATGTAGAATAAAAGTTATAAAATACCCATGCATGGTAAGTTATGGCCAATCTGTGTTTGTTTTTTGCGAGTTTTGGATCGTCTGGTTTCAATTTCACTTCGTAGATCTTTAGCGCTTGATGATATTGGCGTTCTGCTTCTTCATGTTTACCCTAAAAGATGATTAAAATACTTGTATAATATTAATTATTGTAGAATTTTTTGAATATATTAAATAAGAATGAATGGACTATGAGACAATCATAAAATATTGAACCAATTTATAATAAAATACATAAATCATGGCAAATATATATAATAAACTATTTTATTTATTATTTAACACATAGATAATTCACTAAATTTGAGTATGTAGGTATATTGTATAATGTAGTTTTTCACATTTAAAGACTTCAGGGTTCCGCGGACCAGTTGAGACTCCCTGGTGTATGTTGGATATTACCTAAGTATGTGATAAAATCACAACAATACTGAAAAGAATGTGTCATTTATATATAACCGCAAATACTGAGACCTATTTCGAGTAATTGAGATCAAAAAAGGTTCCTTATATCCTAATTTTATTTTACGACAATATAAGATCAATGTACAATAATTATTATTGTTCATACCTGTTCATGGTAAGTTATGGCCAATTTAAGCTTGATGTCGGCGACTTTTGGATCGTCTAATTTCAATTTCACTTCGTAAATCTCTAGAGCTTGTCGATTGTGGCGTTCCGCCTCTTCATATTCACCCTGAAAGATTTTTTAAATATTTGTATTAAATTAATTGTAGAATTTTTGAATATAATAAATGAGAAAGAATGAACTTTGAAACAATAATATATAAAACCATTAACGATACAGATATTATGGCAAATATAGAATAACTAACTTTTTTTTATTATTTTACACAAAAATCACTAAATTTGAGAATGTATTTATACTGTACTTTTCACATTTAAAGATTTCAGGGTTCCGCGGACCAGTTGAGAATCTCTGGTGTATGCTACATTGATATATACGCGCTTTATATTTCGAGCGCTGCTTACAGGACTTTGCATTTTAAGGGATTTAATCAACATACCTATTGGATTAACTAAAAGCATGAATAAAATAAAGAATTTATACTTATATTAAGTCTGTGGGAAAATCACAATAATACTGGGAAGACAGTGTCATTTATATATGATCGCAAATTCTGAGACCCATTTCGAGCAATTGAGATCAAAAAAGGTTCCTAATAACCTTATTTTATTTAACGACTATCTAAGTTCAATGTACAATAATTGCTAGTAGGTACCCGTGCATGGTAAGTTATCGCCAATGTTTGATGTTGGCTAGTTTTGGATCGTCCGATTTCAAATCATTGAGTATGTATTTTTATACTGTAGTTTTTCACCTTTAAAGATTTCAGGGTTCCGCAGACCAGTTGACACTGAGTTGAAATGTTGGAAATTAAGTCTATGGAAAAATCACAACAATACTGGAAAGACAGTGTCATTTATATATGACCGCAAATACTGAGACCTATTTCGAGCAATTAGCAAGACTAGTCAATGCGCTCCCCAAATACGTAGACCTTTTCGGATAAGTACGTGATATGTATGTTGTATTCGAAATTTTATATTTCTTTATAAAAGTGTACTTAAGTAGGTATGTTTTATTTTTATTAATATTATTATTTATTATTATTTTAAATATTCTCTTCTTCTCTTTTGTGAGGATATTATTTGTAATAATGTAAATCTCATGTTGTGCACGCCTTGAATTGAGATTTGTTATGTCCACAATGTTTTGTTTTCTTAAATTAATAAATTAATCTGATCCATAAATATATAATTAGGTACAACATAAAAAGAACCTTTTATATACAACATTTTTAAATTTTCTGTTGAATCATATAAACATGACTTGACTAGCTTAAACGATCAAAAAAAACTGTATTTGATAGAAATAATACTGAAATGTTATTTTGACATTTCATATTGATTTCCACAGTAACGCACGAATATATTATTAATTTAGTTGCTAGGACTCTAGACCCCTAGCAACCAATAATATTGGATTGGATTACGGATTTCTTCCGAAATAACTTTTCATACGAAACAGAATTAACTGAAAATGATTTCAATTCTAATTAAAGATCGCTCAAATGCATTGGCATCGTGTTCTGATATATTCTAAAAGTTTCAAATGTCTAGCTAGTCGGGAAGTTAGTTAAAAATCGATCGCAGGTGTGTCAACGGCTGGTTGGCCCCAAGTGAACACATTGACGCCAGTAGATGTGTTCATAGCAAAAGTTAGGAAATGCCAAACTGCCAGCAATTCCCATCTGCTGGTCTCCCCGCGGTGACCTCCGGGCAATGCAGCGTAAGCTGTAGCAAACAGCAAGGGGCGAAGGGCGAGTAACCGGCGCCATAAAACTGGCCTTTTGGCTAAGGGAAGGAAATCCCCGACAGAAAAACTCGGTCGAGCCGACCCTCAGGGCCCTCGTGGCTCAGGCCTCGGGAGCGCTGGGCTAATCACCTTGCCTCCTTAAACAAAACAGATTAACAAAACACCTACACAGCAGCCTCGGATGACAACCAGCTCTGTAAAACGACGACCTTGCATGGAAATGGACAATGAAACAAGTAGAGTAATCCTCTCTTACAACTCGAGTATGCGCATTGGGACATATTATAATGTTCGCACCCTGCGTACCCTCGGAAAGGATCTGCTCGCCACACACACCATGCACACCTACGGTGTGGACATCCTAGGGCTGAGCGAAGTGCGCTGGAAAGGAGCCGGGAGAAAGTTGATTGACGGTTACTCTATTGTCTACTCAGGTCAGGAGCAATACCATCGCCAGGAAGTGGCAGTATTGATGTCAAAAAGAGCGGCCCATTGCCTCGTGATATGGGAACCAATCTCGGAGAGACTGATACGTGCCTCCTTCAAGACGCCTGGTAGCTCCTTGACCGTCTTTCAGTGCTACGCGCCCACTGAGGATGCCGACGTGCAGATAAAGGATGCTTCTTACGATTCTCTCCACGCGGCAGTCTCCGCCATCCCCCGAAGAGACCGCGTGATTGTAATGGGGGATTATAATACGAGAGTAGGAGCAGACCCGGTGCTTGGCCTCACGGTGATGGGACGACATGGCCTTGGTGACCCCAACGATAATGGTGAGCGGCTCGTAGAATTCGCCACTCTGAACGAGCTCACAATCGGACGCACTGTTTTTCCCCACAAAGACATTCACAAATATACGTGGAAGTCTCCTGATGGACGCATTTGGACGTAGATTGACCACTTCTTGTACAGCTTGAAGCACCGAAAGCAACTTCTCGACGTGCGTACTTACAGAGGCGCCGATATCCATAGCGATCATGAGTTACTTATTGGAAACATTCGAGTAAAACTCTAACAGTCTAAGATCAATGAACATTAATAATTATTGTTTGTACCTCTCTGAAGTAAGATGCGGCCAATTCGCATAAGGCGTCGGCGTCAGCCTCTTCATATTTACACTGAAAGTTGTTTAAAACATTTTTATTATAATATGTATTAATTGTACCATCTTTGAATACATAAAATGAGAAAGAATGGAATTTCAGACAAAATTTCATATTGATTTCCATAGTAACGCACGTATATATTAATAATTTAGTTGCTATGATCCCAGACCCCTTGCAACCAATAATAGTGGATTGGATTACGGATTTATTCCAAAATAACTTTTTATACAAAACAGAATTAACTGAAAATGAATTCAATTCTACTTAAAGATGGGTCAAAGTATTAAAAAATGCATTGGCATCGTGTTATGATATATTCTAAAAGTTTCAAATGTCTAGCTAGTCGGGAAGTTAGTTAAAAATCGATTGCAAGATTTGTGCTCGAAAAACAACCACCGGACAAATAAGAATACGACCTAATAAAAACGTTGTAAAATACCGTAGTTTTTCACTTTAAAGATTTCAGTGTTCCGCAAACCAGTTGAGAATCACTGGTATATTATACTATGTTGATATGTATGCGCTTTTCATTTCGAGCGCTGCGCATACAGCACTTCGCATTTTAATGGATTTAATCTGCATACGTATTGTATTAACTAAAACCATGAATAAAATAAAAAAAGTTGATATACTTCGTTCGAGGATCACACAAATTGCAAGTAGAGCTCTAAATAAAACGCGATACATATTGTGATAGTCTTTCCTTCGACGACAATATCATGAACAGTAACCAAAACATCGACAGTAACGGTGTTCACGTCGACGTTTAGGTGAAACTCTAACACAGACATGAGAAGTGGAAAGAAAGTTTGTGGGAAAATCACAACAATACTTAAAAGACAGTGTCATTCATACATTATGACCTCAAATACTGAAACCTAATTAGAGGAACTGGGATCAAAAGAGATTTCTTAATATCCTTATTTTACTTTACGACAGTCTAAGATCAATGAACATTATTAATTGTTTGTACCTGTCTGAAGTATGATGAGGCCATTTTGCATGCGGTGTCGTCGTCCGCCTCTTCATATTTACCCTGAAAGTTGTTTAAAACATTTTTGTTATAATATGTATTAATTGTACCATTTTTGAATAGATAAAATGAGAAAGAATAGAATTTGAGACAAAAATATAAACAATAAAACCATAAAAAATGCATATATCATAGCAAATATAGATTAATAATAAAAAATAGTATTCAACTAATAATTCACCAAAATTGAGTAACATTTTGACACAATAGACATAGTTTGAAAAGACATCAATTAATATTTTTATATATTGAATATATTAAAAGTATAGTTTTTAATATTAATTTTATAATATTATATATGTAATATAATATATAATATTATAAATATTTTAATATATAATTAACTATTTCTTTTATTCAACTAATATTTTACAAGATTTAAGAATATATCATTCTGATTATTGAACATATATAATTTTGAAAACCACTTTCTGGGAGAATATATAACCAATAGAAAAAATCTTTTTTGAAAAAAAGTAAGCCAACCCGACGGGGAATCGAGTGCAAGTAGTTACATCTAAAAAATATTGGAGAAATTCCACGACGTCGGTTAGTAATCAAAGTACCTAATAGTAAATAGTTACCTACTTTGATTTAAGAAACAAAAATCGATTGCCAAGGTAGCTTGATTTGGAAGAGCACTGATGAGTAGGTATTAAAATTGACCAATAGTTAAAATTTTTCGCAATTAGTATGTCACCTCGTAGCATAGTGGTAATGCACGGATCAGGGCGTAAACCTGGGAGATACGGGGTTCGATTCCCCGTCGGGTTGGCTTACTTTTTTTCAAAAAAGAATTTTTCTATTGGTTATAATAATATATTCTCTCAGAAAGTGTTATTAAAAATTATACATATTAATATATATTTAATATTAAAAGACAAACAATTATTTGCGGGGAGGGGGGTAATTTGAAAAATATATCTATGGTCACAGGCCTTGCGTAATGCTGAAAGGAGTAGGGCCACCCGTTGAAAAGGCTGTTTAACAGTCAGATCATCCGGGTCACGATGAGGTCGTGACGAAGAAGAAAAGCAACTGGTATGACATTTACCTAACATGTATTTTAATATGCATTAATGTTTGTCACGTAGGTAAGCGACACGCGTTTTCAATATTAGTCATATTTGAAGACATTCGTGGACTTTGTATTTCTTGATTTAAATGGCTTGCCCATCATTAAGTCATAAATAGAGCTTCATAACCGGTTTTAACCGAAACCAACCAACCGGGTTACTATGGGTTTTTTAATTAACTGATAACCAGCTAATTTTATTCGGTTGACCGCTCTTTTTAGTACATACATAAGTATATGAACCAAAGAGATAAACATAACCAAAATATTTGTAAAGCTGTTTCCGGAATGGCACGCCAAGATACTTATAACGCGAATACCAAGAATAACGTCGCCTACGTGAATTACTTGATTACGTGTCGTTTAAATTACCTAATTATTCTTATTAGTAGGTTTTGCTGCGGCTCTTTCTTTTGGTCAAATTTCCAAAAATAAAAATAATTGCGCGACTCTTTAAAGTTTAAAGAATTACGAGTATACAGCTAAGGAGGTGTCCCAAGGCCCACGGCCATCTATCTATCTCGTTTCCGAAAACTTGTACGTATGCAGTTCACCGTATTACAATTCACCGTGAAATGTTGTATCGGAAATATATGCCCGTATATTAAAGACAGTCCAACCACTTTGGGTCGTATAGAGACCGACAAGTTTAACGCATCCCAGGCGTATGGCGCGGAGCCTCACGTTAAACTTGTTGGTCTCTAGTAGTGATATAAAATTCATGTTAACTAAAACACGGTTCTTATCGGTTTACGCTTTTCAGGAAGCCAGTACCATGTTTTTTTGTAAATAGCCGATATATTGCATTATTTGTTAGGTTAGGTTAGGTTTTCATTCTTGAATTTTCGAATTAATGTTCATATTGAATATAATAAAATTGGAGACCATAATATCAGTGGCGAAGACTCCATACTAGGCGATTATTTGAAGCCTACCTTCTTAAGAAAAATATTTTTTAATTTCATATTGACTTATTTATATAATCACTTGATTCTATATTCCATAAAATAATTTATTTGGCCAACGAGAGATGCCGTATGTGTAGGAATATATTACACAGATAATAACAAAACAGTCTGCAAAGGTTTTAAAACATATACCACAGCGCGCCATCTGTCTTGACGTAAATAAAGGTCAGATTATGACTCAAATAATTCTCAATTTTTTTCATATGAACTTTACGTCACGTAGCCCCGCGTGTTTGAACATGTACCTAACCGATTTTTTTTAAACGGTACATGTTCAACCACGCGCGTTAACATCATTTTACTCCCTAATTCAATTCTGTGGCTATTTGGCAGAAGCAGATATGTCGATTTTTGGTGTTTTGAGGTTTAAATGCAGATTTGTTCTTCTATGTCTATATTTTTATTTGCCAAAATCAGATATGGCTTATCTCTTCTACTGACTTCATAATCAACGAAACAAGTTTCAGATATGTTTAAAATTAAGCAAGTCATATTTGCCAAAACAAGATATGGTACCATATCTGCTTCTGGCAAAATAATAAGTATTGAATATAATCAATGTATTCTATTTGCCAAAACAAGTTATGGCTGCTGTTTTGGTAGTTACTGTTTTTTGTAGGAACAGTTTTTTTATTATAATGTCTTATAATAACTGAAATTGACAACTATTCTATCCTCAACATGGCGCAGTGAAAATGCAGTACTAGATGAGCAAGCCACAGAACACGCGATTCCAATGTCTGTGTCGCAAGCAGATCATGATATTCAAATTACCGAATCTCAACAAAACTTTGCCTCGTCGGATGACGAGCCCCTTGTTCAACAGATTAGAAGAAATTCTGCTAACAGCTCTTATAATTCGTGTACATCTACATCTTGAAGCACGAATTCATCTCAAGAAAAAATCAAGAATAAAAGAAGGTACATGAAGAACTTGAAAGACTGCGGCAAAAACTCGTGGTGGTGAGGCTAAACCTGAAAAGCTGTTTATTCCATTAGAGTCCTGTTGCCGTTATAAATGTTTTAGCATGCTTAGTGAAAACAATGAGAAGGATATGTTCGCAAAAATTCTGGGAATGAATAGTAAAGACACGGCTGACCAATTCCTCGCAGACAACATTACCATTAATGACAAATTAATAGAGAGGAAAGGAAAAGGCAAAGGTGGTCAAGTAAAAGAACGCATGATTACAGCTTACTTTATAAAGTAAATTTAGTAAAAGTTTGCAGAAGATGTTTCAGAATGTTTTTGGCGTATCCCGAAATAAAATTGATGTCGCAATTGTAAAAAACGCAGCTCGGAAACAGGAATCATAGACGGTGACCAAAGAGGGCGTCACGAACCACACAATAAAAATAACATTGAAGAAATTGAAGTAACTAATCATATTAACAGGTTTCCGAAATACCAAAGTCACTACTCCCGAAGACATACAAGCAAGCTTTATTTATCTCCGCAACTTAATATTGCAAAGATGTACGATATGTATAAAAATGAACGGACTTCTCAACAGAAAATACCTTTTACATATTCTAAATATGCTTAAATTTTTCGTGAACTAGGCTACAAATTTAAAAGTCCTAGTATAGACACTTGTAAAGTATGTGATACAAATAACATTCAGATTAAGTGTGCAAATGATTTAAAAAGGAAAGCTGAACTTAATGAAAAAAAAAAACGAACACTTGGCTAAGGCTGATGAATCATATAAGAAGAAAGAACACGACAAATTGTTATCTAAAACTAGTCAGTCCACTCGAATGCTAGTTTTTGATTTGCAACAATGCCTGCCAACGCCTTCCCTGAATACCAACATAGTGTACTATATAAGGCAACTGTGGACTTATAATTTTACAATTAGAGATTGTAAAACAGATACCGCAAGCTGTTACATGTGGCATGAAGGGATTGCTGGTCGGGGATCTGATCAAATAGCATCGTGCTTCGTACAGCATTTGCAGAATCTTCAAGAAACAGTTACTAATATAGTAGCCTATTCAGACTCCTGTCCAGGGCAAAACAAAAACATAGAGTTTTCTTCAGCATTGTCTTATTTTGTCAGTGAATCTGAACACGTGCATTCTATAGACCACGAATTCTTGGAAGTGGGACACACCAGAATGGAATGCGACACGGATCATGCCCGCATAGAAAAAGCTAAAAAATCTATTGAACTTAACATTAACATCCCACAAGACTGGTACCAATTTGTACGAACTGTACGAGGCAAACATCCGTTTAATGTGGTGGAAATGTCAGCAGAAACTTTTTTCGCTTATTCAGACTTACTGAAAACCACTTTCATTAAGAAGTTAAAATGTGTTGAAGGGCAACCGATCAATTGGCACAGTATAAAGTGGCTACGGTATGAAAAACAAGTCGGTGATATAAAATTCAAATTCTCTCTGAATGATGAGGAGCCCTTCAGAACAATGCAGTTATTAAGGAATTCCAGAGGGCGTCCACATATTCCTATAATACCGAGGACTCATATGGCACCTGCCCCAATAAATCCTCAAAAAAAGAAGGACTTACTGAGCATGATGTATTTGATAGATCCCGTGTATCATACTTTCTATAATTTACTTGAAACGCAACCTTCTGAACCCAATTATGGTGATGCTGAAACCAGCGAAGACGATTAAAACCTGGATGTTATTTTTAAGCTACATGTAACTTTAAAATAATAATATGCCTAACCTAGATATGTGTGAGATATGGTACATTATTTTTAAAATTGAATTTGCCAAAACCTGATATGTTCTTTAAAGTGATTCTTAAGAAAAACTGTACTATTTAATTACAAATGCTTATAAGTAATTAAAACTCAGTTCATGTCTTCATAATATTACATTAACTTTCTTTCATAATTAAATATATAGGATTTATCACAAGACACACAACATTCAAATTGCTCCCCTGAAAAGTAGGTGAAATGGTCATATCTGCTTCTGCCAAATAGCCACAGAATTATAGTTTGTCAATTTATGGCTACGACCATATGTTGTAGCTTAACCACTGGGGAATGCCAAAATAAATGGCGTATTTCAAAAAAACACTACCTTATTCTTAGGTCAAAAATTATTATTAAGCAATCATTATTCGCAGGATGTTTATTACACTTAAATGGTCAAAGACATAGCTTATAATGAGTATTTTAGAATTATCTTCAAATGTGTTATCTTGGCCATTTTTTGAATAATAAAATGCCTACTTCTTGTCAAATTTGGGATCACAGAGATTATCAATATAATTTTTAATCGTAAATATTTTACTATTATAATGTCAATATAAATTATACTGATGGTTTTATAAATGCGTTTAAAAATTAATAAATGTAAAAAATCGTAACACCGCTGCACATTTTTGTACTGAAATATGACTATATTCTAAAACATTCGAGCGAGAGGTTTAAAAGAATACTATTTTATGTAATAAAAATACTTTATGCAGTCATCAAATGTTTAAAATAAATATAAAGGATAACAAGGCTTTAAAATTATATAAATAGATTATCTACAACGTTTAAGATATATCCAGGATCATGCTTTGAAAATAGAACAAAATCTCTATTTTGACCTACGCTGAGCATGTCCCCCCTTCAATTAGTGTGTCGTTTTTATTAGTGTGTACCTATTCATTAGTAGTAAAATTGTATTATCTTCTTATTTCTCGTAAGTATACCTGACAAGTATACTTACGAAGACTTTATCAGATCTCCACAGCCTACCTCTTTTCAAAAGTCACCCTTCGCCACTGCATAATATAGTATACGGTCATCGATTTCCGATAGAAGGCTCACGGCGAACTGTGCCATGGTGAAATGTTTTACGTAGGTACAATTTACATGTAACCTATCTATCTATCTATCTATCTATCTATCTATAGTGATGACCGGGGAGGTATCCCCAACTTCCTTGGTTAAGTTGAGTGCACGTGTCTTATGAATAAATATTTTTACCTTCATAAAATATACCTACTAACTGTTAACAAACTAACTACGAAATATCTAAATAAATAGGAAAACTCGAAGTATATGTCATCATTAATTAACTCTTATGTATCGTTGTGCGGCCAGCCCTTCTTCTGTAATATTGTTTGTTGACCCTCGTGAAATCAATATTCTAGTACCTAATCGTCACGAAGAAGTTACAGAACAGTTTTACAACAATAATTTCAACGAGTGTTTTATAAAAGTAACCACCAACCAGTGCCAATCAGGTAGAATTTTTACATTTTTTTTATTTTCTTATGCTGTGATTTTATAAAATTTCTCTAAAAAATGAAAGTTTTTTAAAAAACAGCTAGGCCTCTATTTTTTGTATGGTCAAATTAACATTTCTTAGAACAAATATATTTTATACTTTATACTACTATTTTTTTGAATTAATAGAAAGTATCATATATTAATTACCTACATAACTGTTCTAGCGATCGATAGGTCAACACCTTCTCTGCTATCATATGCAAAAGAATTGACGAAAAGGCTTTTTCCAAAATATTCGGAAAGCGGAGATGAAATTACCGATACATGTGAACCAAATTGTAAAAATTGCCAAGACTAGCACAATTGAAACGAATACAACCAAGAAACTCAGAAATATTGGGAACTGAAATAACTAACGGGTAAGGGCTCTCGTGGTGCAGTGGGTAAGGCGCTCGCCTTCCACCCGAGAGTTCCTGGGTTCGATTCCCGGTCATGACAAAAACATTTATGTGTTTTTCTCAAAGCCTGGGTGTTTGTGATTGTTCAAAATTACTAACAACCACCTTGTACGAAAAAGCAAGGACATGGTTAATAATAATTCTAAAAAAAAAAAAACCGATCTTGAGTAAGGAAGAAGCCAGGATAAACTTAAACATGTGTCAAGAATACGTCATACGTCGAATACTGACAACTGCTCTCGACTTATGCATTGACGCTCGTTTATTATTAGTGTATTACACACAATATTGCACGTGCACGATGCGTGTTTCATTTTCATAGGACACTTACACATTCAAAAGCCTGCATCAAAATGTAGTGTATTGAATAGAGCCTATCAGAATTTAATTTATTAATGACTTATCTATTTTCTATTTATTATCTCTTCTGTGGATACAACAAACTCGTCACTTGTTGCAATGCATAAAAGCGTATCTTCCAAATATACGCCAGAAGCAAAATGCTTTGATGAAAAACTGTTGGAGTTGCACATGGACTTCAAAATATTAGATTCAACGATAAAACGCACTCCAAACCTAAAAAAAATATAGTTCTTTGATGACAGTTCGACCAACGTCAACAGCTAGTGAACGAGTGCAAGTTGTTGCAAGAGTTGCAAACAAACTTTTCACGAAAATTCGAAGTTCTATGAACCACGAAACGCTAGATGCATTGGTATTTTTTAAATATTTCTTTTTAAAAAATAAGTGAACGTTAATAATTCGGATGTTTGTTTCCATCCATCGAGAAGGATGGAAAGTCTTGGTCGCTCAAAAGATGGCGATATTTAAATGTGGTCACTATCCTCAGCTATGAGTGCACGATCAAGAAGAGAGAAGAGATTCTATGTATATTATTTATAATCTATGTAGAATCTTGTATTCTACTATTTTAAAATACATTCAATTTTTACCTATTTTGTTCGTGCATTTTATTAATGTTTACAATTTATTATTGTTTTCATCAGACGTACATACTAATTTAACAGATAAACGTACCTAGGTACATATAAAACAATATTTCGGTTATAGCAGGTTAGCCGGTTATTTAATATTAAATTAACCGTAAACCGGGTAGTATTTTACCCTGGTTAATTGTAAGCCTTAGTCATAAACCAAAACTTCTGTGAAAAATTTGGTATATGGTGACTGGCTGTCACCATTATATATTGTTAATATATTATGTCTAGTGGTTAAATAATACCAAATTCATATATTATTAAATTTTACCAAATTCTTCAAAATATGCGTATTTTCCACAAATTGACTATAAAATATTACCCAAAGCATAACAAAATCCCTACAACTAGCATCGAAGATATTAAGATAACATAACCACTCAAACCGACACGCACCTACTTAAGTAAAACGTTTTAGTGAGACTTTCACGGTTGTTTGTTATCGTATTAGATTTTTGGGTTTTCACCGCGTTTACCGCGACTATCGTTAGATATGGATACAACACACTATACCTATTGCATATTATGGTGTATAAGGTATTGATATAAAACATGTTCTTGTATAAATTAATTCATTAGATTAAAATTTACAAAAGAGATTGAACAAAACGGAGTTCTACCATTTCTTGGCGCGGAAATGTTTAGAAAGTTGGATGATTCTCTAGCTAGGACATCGATTCTACCGAAAACCAACCCATAGGTACTAGTCGTTACTCATATGCATGTAGCAATTATACCACCCTGCATTACAAGAGTGACACTTTAATATGACGTATGTTTTATTGTCAAAATAAAACAACGAAGCGGAAACGATTGTAGGCATTTCATCAATCATAATCTAGATCAGTAGGTTTTATTATGATTTGTTAATAACAATAATATTTCTCGTAATGTTTGAACTGCATTTATATAAAAAGCAACGACAATCCATAGATCCTCACTCCACTCGAGTCCAGTCTCTCGGTTATATTAAAATCTTGTGTAGGTATTCAATGTTGAATAAAATGTAATCTATAATTTTATTTATTACATTACATACGCAAAACCTATATTGAAATTTTTTAAAATAAAGATTTAATAAATTGACAAACACAAAGCCATTATAATAGAATCAGACAACGTAATCGTCGGTTCAATTTTTCGAACTGATTGATGGCAGTAATTTATTTATAGTAGGTGTCAAATTCTGAATACATCTTGAAATGTAGATTATTTGGTTTTCTTCATTGTTCCGGTTATACACTTACACCATCGTTAGATCCGGATAATAAAAGCTTCAACTATATGTAATACTCTTAAGAGAATGGTATATTTTATTGTTTCCTCGGTTACGGAGTTTATGATGATGTTACAAGATTATTTCAATTTTCACGCATCAAAATCATTAGTCAGTCTTTCTTACATACATCTACGAGTACTTAAATTTCTATATAGTTGCATATTATTATAGATACATACATGTATTTGCCCCATTTTCAGATTGTTAAGCTGTTTTGCTATCTGTATGTTCCTTTCTGAAAACTGTTTCGCGAATTGACAGAGCTCTCTTAAGTAAGGGTTCCGCTTCTTTATATTTCTCTGTAAAAAAAAAACAAAACGTACATCTAGAGACAACTGGGGTTTCAAAACAGCACAGCGTGATATGGAAATGTGTATGCTGGACATAATACGTAATAATAAAATATAAAATAATTGGATGATGGAAAGGGTGCGCAATGTAATACAGATAACTGAAAACCTTAAATGGAAATGGGCAGGACATATAATTTAAAATGTACGTATGTACAGTATTCCAATTGTTTGAAGGATACCTCTGTCAAATAAATTCATTATGATCATCGTCATTAATATTCATGTTTGCTCTTTCGTGATTTGAATCTGACAGGGATCCCACACTCGCACGGCGATCATATTGTTTACTAATATACTAGCTTGAAAGGTGGCACACGCGCTGTAGAATAATACGAATATAATGGACTGTATGCGTGGTAGCGGCGACTTTTTGAACTTCATACAGATGACATTCGTGGGGTGTGCTTCGAAGTATGTTGCATGCAGCGTATACTCAGGAGTAGAAAATGAGAGAGGATATGAATCTCCGCAGCCTAAAATGAGGCGTGTTCCCTCTTACAGTCGAACAGTAGGCTACAGTATGTAGGAATAATTTATTTGAAAGAGATCTCTGTGTATCAAAAATGTAACAAGTTACAAAATTGTATATGTATCATTGCCTGTAATACAAATTATCTTAAAATAACCATTTAGTGATAAAAATCATGCCCAAAAGTAATTGAGAAGTTGAGTATTTTGGTGTAATGGTGAAACACAAATGTTTTCATTTAATTTGTAACGCCTCAATGTCATTGCTAAATAGAAATTCTTGGAATATCATTATAATGATCAGCACTATAGTAAATTTGATGATGATTTTCCTTATCAAAAGTAAAATTCGTAAACTTGGCAAAAAAAAAAACAGAGAAGGATATCATGGCCGAGATTGGTTTTGTTATTCATAAATAAGTTCAAAAAGACATTCGATGACTACCAAAAAAAAATCCATTAAAATCCGATGAGGACATTTAAGAAATTACAGTCACTATGAGTGAAAATTCCTCAATAACTTCACGTTGGACATGTCTGACATTATTATAGCATGTAAGGGTGACATTTAATAATTACACCATTACAGGATATTATTATGTAGTTAGAAAAAGAATTATATTGTTATGTCCAAGTAAACATAACTAACTGTGAATTTGGCGGGCCAGTGAGTGTCTTCACTAATAAGCAATGTGTTGGTTGAATAATATCGCGGAATGGAGAGGGGATTTGATTTTTTTGCGCCGAAGAGGAGAGTTTTTCTCTCTAGTCTTGGCACCTGGAAAGCGGCGAACGTCCTTCAGATCTCCTATCTTCGGACAGATGGGAGGCGGACAACTCAGATCATGGATCTTAGATCCAGATATCAGAATGTCGTAAGTTGTACATAGAACTTCTGTCGAATCTTTAATATAATATCTTTTTAACCTTGTTTTCTATTTACATTTATATTCTCGTTGCTTCAATCCATACATGTAACTACACTTGTTTTAGCTGTAACTTACCCTCACCAGTGCATATTACTTATTAACTTGTTTTTATTACATAAACATGACTTTACCGCCTCACAGTGCACTCGGTTGAAAGTGGAGTACTGATTTAAAACAGAGGATGCACGCTCTGATAATCTCATACTTTCTTTTGGCTAGCCGGTTTCGAGATTCCATACCCATTTTACAGTCCATGTTATTTGAGTTCACGTAATCAACCGTTATCCTCTGATTCTACATCAACTGTCATTTTTTATTCCAGTCATTTTCGCTATAGCGAGTTTGAAAAGTAACCAGCCTGTAAAGCGAGCTATAACCCAAGCACCTCCTTGCTCCGAAATCCTGTACAACATGGCATCCTATCTTTATTAATAATCGTTGTTCCTATTTAACATCATAATATATACTCACTCTCTTTTTGCGTTTACATATTTTTTGTTAAAATATAACCACTCTTTTCTTTTCTGAATATAAAAATATTTAATAAGGAAACCACTTTACCTTGTCTATCATAAACTGCAGCAAAGTTGTCGAGTGGCGGCGACTAAGACGGCGATTGAAGAACTTTATGAACATTTAAATCTTATTCTAAAATCGACGAAACATAATGAAGATAATTTGATTATAGAAAGTTCAATGCAAAGTTTGGTAATGGTAAAAGTAGTGAAATAGTAGAATTTGGTCTAGGACATAGAATTAATTGAGGAAAAAGACTAGGTACCACAATTCTGCCAGAAACAGAGTAGGTATGGCTCTAAGTAACACATTATTCAAACTTCTATCAAGGTGATTGTGCACATGGAAATCCCCACAATATTACAGCAATATCATTGTAAGAAATCTAGTTGATTATATATTAAATTCGTCATCGTCACAGAAATAGTGTACCATATACTAAAACTTATCCAAGAACCGACATCTCATCTACAATCCTGTTGTAACTTTGTAAAAATTAGATTAAAAAGGTTACTGAGCGAACCACGCACAACCCATCTTATCTGATGATGAAAACTAAAATTCGATGAGGTAAGAACAATGCTTTACATTTGATATTATGATTCAAGGTAATTAAAATTAATTTTAAGAGTTTCTACATGTGCGAGCGTCAACTACTTGCATTTTGCATGCATAGATGATAACTTTGTTCCAGGATTTCAAACCAAACTGAACCAAATAAATCAAACGGTCGGTCAGATTCGATTGGCCTGACAGAAACTTTGCGGAAACGCGATTTTCAACAACGAATTAGTATTTCCAGTATCTAAAATTAATTCAATAAGTTAATTGTCTCTAAAACAGCAACATATTTATTGAAATGTAAAATTGTCAAAAAATCCAACCTGCTATAATAGGTAGTCGTTTATGAGAACACATAAATTTAATTCTCGTACCTTATCATTTATTTCAAATCTATAAAATATAAATAATGCTTCATGAATTAATAAGTAGGTACCTACTTAGTTAATTTATATGAAGAAAATTTTTAGCAATTACTTTTGCCCAAACCTTTTTCAAATCGCCCAAATGTTTTATAATTTTACGTCGACATAATGTGACTAGACGACAATCTTAGGTATATAAATTGAGAAAATTGATCATTGATATTCTTATTTTATACATTGTCAGTTTTGGTTGATTTAACAAAATATTGCCTGTTGTTTAATGCTAATATAAAATGAAATTAAATTGTTGGACATCGACATGATAGAAATAAATTATGGTGTAATTAAATCCAACTTTTTCATAGACAATATGGCTGGAATTATGGGATAGTAAGAACAAAAGTGGTTTCGTGTTTGCATACGATTACTTTATGAAATAAAAGTAATCAAATGCAGCTCCTACCGTCTAAATATCTAAAACAATAATATGGGTATTTCACAATGTATAAATACGAAAAATTCTGTGTTTAGCATCGCGATTTTTATTAATCAAACTACCCCTTATATTATTACCCTAAGACATTTTGGGTAACGCACCAATTTCTTATTTAAATACCATTTTGTTTTTTTTTTATGTACGATTTCAAATCAATTTTTAGAGTCTCGAACATGCTTCGATTTGAATCCAGCACAATATTATAAAATTCGATATAATCACAGATAATATCACTTTTAAAAACGCGTTTTCTATCCTTCACAATACTTTTTTGCGACTTAAATTCATCGCTTAATACTTTCTATATTATAATCGATATATCACAAATCAGAAATATTATTCTACAAAACTATTTAAATCTGTAATAGGCACATTGGTGTACTATTTGTTTTAACAAGAAATAAATGCATATTTCCTCACTAATTACTACGAAAATATAATCCAAAAATATGACAATGTACCTTTCAGCTGTCAAACGAATAGACTGATCGTCATTTGTTTTTTTTGCGATTATAAACTTTCACGTGCAGTATATTTTTAAATTTCGAATTTGCAGAAATCGGGGAAAAAATCAACAATGATGTGACATTTCTATTGGCATAGGTACATAATCAATTAATTAATTCTTCTACTTTTATATCGTAAGTCATTATTACTATCTATTAATACTACATGTTTATTTATATTTACTAATAATAAATAAATTTCAATAATGTTTCTTCTTATTTAATATTGTAAATAATGAATGACATTATCACCTTTAAGTGAAATTCATACTTATAGTCAAATATAATGGTCAATTATGACCATTTTCTGCAATAATTAGGTAGTTTAAGTACCTAAGTACCTACTGCTAGTAACGAAGGGTGGAGATAGGCTGGTAAGTTCCGCCATAAATAGTGCACATTAAACTTTGTTATTCATACGTATTTGTTTTTATTGAATTCAGACTACAATTTACAGATGGTGTTCGTAAGTTATTAAAAATCAATTAAACCCTGCCTAAACCAATCCATAATAGCTTTGGTATATTTGAGCAATACAATAAAATTGTGCACACTCTTTCATTTATATTGATTTGTCTTCGTTGGATTAAGAACACATTTATTACACAATATTGTTTGTTCATTTTTTTTAAATTGATTAAGCCCTGCCTAAATCAAACTATAATAGATAAAAATATTATTCTATCTATAAAATTTCCAAAGTTATGTATGATTTAATTACACAATTTTAGATATTTTATAGACAGATGCATATTTTTTGACTATTATCTATTATGGCTTGCTTTTAAAAGGGTTTAACTTAATTTTAAAAACTAACTAACACCATATGTGAATTATAAAAGTTAGAATTATATAGTATTTAAAAGAATGGCCCCTCGATCCGACTGCCATGGAACCTTTATGGGTGATGCTTCTACCTACCAGAGTTACTTAACGGAAAAATACGAAGCTTCCAATTTGAGACATATTGTTCATAATTTACAATTTCAACTGTATTAATTAATAAATAAATGTATCTAAGAGGATTACAAAGAAAAATACTTTTTATTTTAAGTCAAAGATTAACTTATAATTGTAAAAACATTATAAAATGTGAATTTGTTGTGACATCACCACATCTTATTATTACTTACATTATCTTTTATGGTCATATTTATTATTACAATTTAGTTTATTAAGTTTCCAACTTTTCCTTGTTAAGATTTTTTAATAATTCATAGTTTTAATATTTTTTATATTTATTTAAAAAAATATTGATTTTTTTTTTAAATATAAATGTGTATAACTTGAAATCCTTTTATCATATTTGTTATTAAAATTTGGTTTATTAAGTTTTCTATGTTTTGTCGTAGAGATTTTTGACTAGATCATAGTTTTAATATTTTTTTATATTTATTTTAAAAAACATCAATATGATTAAAATATTAAAGTGTATAACTTGAAATCCTTTTTATTGTTTTAAAATTTTTTATTACTTTAAATTTTAATAATAAATATGAACATAAAATAAATATGAAATAAGAATAATTTAAAAAAAAATATTTTTCTTTTTAATGTTTTCAGATACATATTTTATTAATTAATATAGTTTTTAACTGTAAATTATCAAAATAATGTTTCAAATTGCAAGCTTCATATTTTTCCGCCTCTGGTAGGTAAATACTTCGCCTTTTTTATTGTTTAGTAATACATATTATGATTTATTTACGTACCTTTGGTGATTATCGACTGCCGCGGAACATGTAACTATCTTTACTGATAATAATTTTGAATGTAGATATGCATATCAATAAAATGCGAATAAATTTTAATCAAGATAATAATTATTTGATAACTTTTTTCATGTAAGGGTTCAAACACACAGGCGGCGAACCGAGGCAAACACGACACGAACGTGTTGAACTGGACAGGCAAAACATAGTTTTTATAAATATGTTTTTTTAGTAAAGCATTTTTTATATCTATATTCCGTTCGCTAGTGTATCCGTAACATTCTCTTATAGATTTTTATATTCACCTAAAGCTTGTAAACGTAGTGGTCTTCCGAGATAGGGGGTTGAAATTTGACAGGAATGTAAATCTCAACCTCCTTATTGACAAAAATCCGATCAAAGTGGCACAGGGTATATTATGGGGCGGATCAGTTACTTATTTTGACGTTTACGAAATTTTCCCTGGCTCGGTTTATAATTTGCCTATATTAACATTCATTACATCAAATTAAAGCTAAAAAGATCTAAAAAACTTAGATTTCGTTGCGAGATTTGCATAAAATACTTCTTATTTTCGTGCGTGCCATCCCCTAACGTAGGTATATCGGCTGAAATCAGGTCAAAATTTGATCTGCTACCCTGACAGTTCGGTGGAGCTGCATTCGTAACAATCGCGGGGGTTATTACGCCGAGGTTCCTATTATAGTTTTATGGTTTTGATACTACGCAAAACTACTCGGTCCTTTTATTCCAGCCGCCTGGGGAATACCTGTTTTTTCTGCTGATCACAAATCTGCGGGTGCCACGCTACTCTGGCACCCTTGGACAGACGACGCCATCTTGGAAAAATGGCGATTTTTGGGTTATATTTTTTATATATCTATTAATTGTCACCGTCAGCAAAATTAATCTTGCATCTCGAATAAATTGGCCAGGAAACAGGCGTATTTTTTTACCGCCTTTACCACAATTTTAACTTACACTTGAAGTACATAGGTATTTAATTTTTCAATAACCGAATTGACTAAATGCATATACATATCGAAGTTGTTATTTATTTCAAAAGTACATACTACATAAAAATACAGTATGTGGGGAATCACCGCAATCAATTTTAGCGAATTCTGAATACCATGAAGGTGTTATTTTCGATGCGCAGGGGCTCCAAATTGTTATGATCATGTTTGTACATTAAACATTACAAATTTTGTAATGTATCGTATGGTATTATTCAAAAAATATCGTTATTATTGAAACTTTTCCACGATTCAATCAATATGCCAACCACACCGAGTTTTAGGTCGCGAGCATTAACAATACCTGTGGGTCTATTCATATATCGGCGGCTATCGACGGTAGTTTATCAAATGTATGTATTTGTAGAGTTAATTGTTACAATAAGTTAACCATCTAAACTGTCGAAAAGTGCTATGTTTTAACAGCCCCTTTATTGGCTGTGTTAACTTTAAGCGCGAGATGGACAGTTTTCAGAGACGGCTAACTTGGTTTAATAATTATAACAACTCAATAACGATAAACTACCGTCGAAAGCTGCCTTATGTGTAAAAAAGACCCACTGATATAATAGATATTATGTATATCTTTATTTTATCTTGAATTGAAGATATCGTATAGCGTCTTACTCGACTTGTTAATCTTTTCAATAGTGGATCAATTATATTGATATCTGCATAAAATCGATAACAGCAGTACACACTCTTATGCGATACTCTTCATATCAGATATTTCGATCCGTTGGATATTTTGAGTATATTTCGTAATACAGTGAAGATAAGAAAGAAAAAAATAATGTATAGAATACATTAATATTAAATTTAACATTCTAACAAAAACTGTAGTTCATTAAATTATTATTACGAAATATTCAACGGATTGCAATACATATCAATAATATTTACTGCATGCGCAGTTGACCATACAGGTGCACGGTCAACTGCGCATCCTTAAATTACATCATCAGACTCGGAGATCCAACGACTCACGCCGATCGTCTGCCCGGATCCTGAAATGTTATTTTTGATCTTTTGCTAGAGTCGTGGCCAAAATATAATAATTCGATCGGTGACAGTTGGTACGACGGTCATTCTCAGTACTTTATTGTCGACCTAACTGTGACCAACTCTTAACGGATTAATAAAATATATAATTCCGATAAGCTATATTTCAATACACTACATTTTGACGCACGGTTTTGAATGTGTGAGTGTCCTACGAAAAAGAACCACGTCAATGCATAAACCGAGAGCAGTTGTCAGTTTTCGACGTATGACATATTCTTGACACGTGTTTATGTTTATTCCGTATTCTTCCGCACTCTAGATAGGTTGGATAGATGCTGCTTCTCCACACCCGTTAGGTATTTCATTTCCCATTATTTCTAAGTTGCTTTGTCACCAATCATCAACTGAGTCGTGCGAAATTCTAAAATGTTAGGTTATATTTTTAATACAACTTTTGAACAGTTTCTATACAATGTTCATTAATTATTTTGTTCACCGAACTGATGTATCCAGCGCTGAAAATGAAAAATAATGACGAACCGGAGTGCTCGATCATATTCCGAAAATATGAACATATTCGTCTAATTTTATTAGGTAACTAATATATAAAAATCAATATTTGTTTGTTTGTTTGTTCGTATTTTATGCGCTGCCATACCGTTCATCCGATTGCGATAAATGTTTGTCAACTTGTTGTTTGCACTTGCGCAAAGAGTATAGGCTATATCATATAATTATATAAAAATGAATGTCTGTCTGTCTGTCCCGTATGCGTTCCTATACCATTCATCCGATTGCAATGAAATTTTGATCGAGTGTTGTTCTCACGCTCATAAAAGTTTGTAAATTGATACAACCATTTTCTTCTTTTTTTTCATGTATTCTACCTTCTTCTATTCGTATGCATTCTTATACCATTCATCCGATAGCGATGAAATTTTGACTGGTTGTTGTGCGCACGCCCGCAAAGATTTCTGAATAAGTAGGTACAATCATCTTCTTATTTTATTCGTATACGTTCCTATACCATTCATCCGATTGCAATGAAATTTTGATCAAGTGTTATGCTCACGCCGGCAAAGGTTACTTAATTAATACAACCATTTTCTTCTTCTTTTTCTTTTATTCTATCTTCTTCTATTCGTTTGCGTTCTTATACCATTCATCCGATTGCGATAAAATTTTGACCAATTGTTATGCGCACGCCCGCGAAGGTTTCTGAATTAGTACAATCATCTTCTTCTTCTTCTATTCGTATGCGTTCCTATACCATTCATCCGATTGCGATGAAACTTTTGTCAGTTGTTGTGCGCACACCTGCGAAGGTTTCTAAATTAGTATTATATAAAATACAAAGTTTGTTGTTTGTTTGTTCCATCCGATTTTGATTTTTTTTACTACATATAATAACATTAATAACGTTTTCATATTTTGGATTCAATTTTAATTTAGTGTTCTTTTGTTTGACCTTTACTCCTATGAGAATTATTTTCATATTGCCATAATGTATTACACAGTTATTAATTTTAATATTATAAAAATAATTACCTTTTATATTTTTTTTACTGTGCGAAGCCGGGTACTTCAGCTAGTATTTAAAAAAAACTGGAGGGTAATTAGATTTTTCGTTATATTATGGCCTACCTAGCTCAGACGGCCAAATTCATTTTTCCAGTAGACGGAGCGATAATCTCGCGGGTTTCAGAAGCGAAGCTGCTCTCCGGCCCATTTCGGGCGCTGGATGTATATTGGTCTGATGGACTAGCATTAGATTATTTTATTAGTTATAGCCTTATAGGTATCTACCTTATGGGGAGGTATAAGAAAAATACTAAGAAAAATACTAAGAAAATCTATGCTCATCGTCAGTTTCTATAAGTTATCACTTATCAATGTAGAATACATGTAACTAAGTATGTATTAATGAAAAGTAAAAAAACAATTTACACGATTTTTTTTTAAATTGTATTACCAAAAAACAAAATAACATAAAATGAACGCGTAAATATTTTCAATCTAAGTAATAAAATTATTAATTTGTTTACCTAAAAATGCTACCGGTATACATTTCAATAGTATTGTGTTTGATGTTTTTACATATTATAAAACTTAATAAAAACGGGCTTAATTACAAATAAAAGTATCACTATAATAGTACAAGTAATAAGAATGCAGAAATTTATGTTGTTTTATTTGGGAAAAATATTTAAATTAGGTACAAGTTACAAATTAATTTGAATTTTACTTATTGCAAGCATTTCTGTTACGAAAATGTAATGTTATATTGTTAAGTATGTAATGTGTTCACAGATTTACTCCTGATCCACGTAGTGGCCATTTTAAAACAGCTGTCAATATTTTCCATTTTCAAAAAAAATCGCATGTTTATTGTAAACTAAAATCATTTTAGCGTGGCTTACAAAAATACAGATTGGACACTATCAATTCTAGGAAATTATGAATTTAATACCTATTTGTAAAAAAGAAGCTATTCAATGTAATCTAATAAAAATACTGATGTTTGATTAGCACACCCATGTCGATAATAATATTTGATCATGGTAGATAATATTAAATAAATTTCAGATATTTGTGAAGTTTATACCTATTACAAACATTCACATTGAACACTATCAATTCTAGAAATTATGAATTAAGAACCTATTTGTAAAAAAGAAGCTATGCAATCTAATCTAATAAAAATACGGATGTTTGATGAGCACACCCATGTCGTTTTAAATATTTGATCATGATAATATTAAATAAATTTCAGACATTTGTTAAGTGTATACATACTTATGTCATATTGTGTAATAAAATTATTATAACTAAAAAGTTTGTCATGATTTCAAAGAAGGAAAATCAATCTAATGTTAACATTACATTTTCTTCGTATGAAGGCATCTTTTTTTTATGAAGGCATCTTATTGATAATATTTTTATATTTAATTAATCGCTATAGGTATTTAGGTAAGGATTGTTTGATAGTAAGTATGTAAAATTGCAATACAATTATTAAACATTATTTAATAAATACATTATGAATAACTTATTTTATCTGTATATCCTCAGTCCGAGAAAGTCGTATGTACGATTTTGCCGAAAACGAGTTAAATTCGGGGCTAACGGTATGCTGGCTTTGCGGTGCTTCTGAAAAACTCCAATGTGTCCGGATACCAGAAACTTGAAGATCTCGAAATCCATAGATAGCAAGCGGTTGAAAAATCTTAAATTACGTTTTCCCGAAAGTTAATTTTTGACATACGACACACTGGTTCTCGGATACAGAATTAGATTCATGCATACGGATTGCAAATAATATTCCACTATTAATTAAAAACAAAATTTAAAAGGGTACCTACATGGATAGTGTTTAAACGAAAAAGTTATAAGACAGGTGTAGGTTTAGACGCCATGTAAATCATATGTCTAAAGCAACGTTCATGACAGTTCACCTACGTATTCTTAATTCGTGTTTATGGGCATTGATGTAATAATTGTTTGTATGTTAAGCAACTGCAACCATTCGCATGTCATTTAACGAAATAATTATTATTGATTACAACATAATATTATAATGCACATTATTTCGCCATTTTCCAATATTTTAAAGCGTTTTCAGATCGAATTTTTTTTATTTTACAGTATGAAAAAGATTTTTTTTGGAATATTACTAAACCGGGAAAAGGGACCGTCACATAAGCGAACACCGTTGTTTTTAAGTTTTTGAAATAAGAATTTCGAATCATTCTCGAATACAATTTGTTATTCTAAATATCATAATGAATTCATTTGTTTTACTATTTTTCGTTAGTAATTCATTAGTCTCATTAGAAAGAAAGAATAATTTCTAACAAGATGCCTAGAAAAATAAATAATCCTCTTTCAGAAGAATCAAGATGATGCATGACATCAAGGACCACTTTTCTTCTTCTAGAATCCAGATAGTGGTGTGCAGGTAACGATTCAATTCGAAATTAAAAACAAATAAAAATATTATACGGTTAAAATTCCGTCGAGCATCGTATTTTTTTTCAAATGTGATTTTTTCTTGTGGGTATATCTGAAGTGTTTTCAAGTTATGTATATTCAACGATATTTTCTTTTAAACTTTAAAGCTACCACTCCTCATGGTTAATGGGAGTCCTGGCCCTCACAACAAAAGGCAATGGAGGTGTTTTGTTATTACTGAGCACGGACAGGGATTTTTCACGCTGCATACTGTTAAAAATTACAAAATAACATGGGGTTAGTACCTATACCTGGATAAACTAACTTTATAAATAATTAAGGCGAATCCAGGTAGGTACATGAGTTTTGTATTTAAATTCTATTATTAGTTTAATTATTTAGATAAATTAGTTTCTGTATTTTACTTATAAAAATAATAATTGTATCATTATAATATCACAATAACCTAACATTACACTTTATACGCATGTAAAGATTAGGTTATTGGATAATTCCATAAGAAATATACAACTATTGACTGAGTCTACTTGATGGAGATGGAGTGAATATTCAAATTTATATGAATTTCATACACTTCCGTATCGATCGGTTCTCGTGATCCAAGCTTCATTGTACAAGTACCTACCATCAGTACATGTACATAGAGCATGAAGACTCCCAAAGGTAAAACCCGGTGACGAGGACAGATCAATTTGGAAGTATACAATCTAAGCTTCATATAAATTATATGTATCAAAATATCTATAATGTCTAGTATAATAATTTGCAATTTGCGATTACTAAAATGAAAAACCATCAAGTTATGTTAATTCAAACTATGATTGATGTTGATTGAAGGTAGATATTGAGGTAAAGTGAAGTGTTTTGCTTTATGCAATAATTTATTAATATTAATTAATAATTTACCGAATATACTCTTTAAGATAATATTATGAGTTAAGATGTTTTGTAAATCCTAAAATATACGTAAAATCTTGCGGTGTGATGGTGAGATGATTTGACTCGATGGATAATTCGGTAAATTGATGGAGCGACGGGTCATACAAAAATATTCAAAATGTTCACGGATTAAAGGAATATTGTAATTAATTGACAAGAGTTTAATTAAATTTTATGTAACGGTGATACTGTATACACAAATATCAAGGTTAAGAAAACAAGAAGGCCTTCTCAAATGACAATTATTTGCAACATAACACAGTAGCACAATCAAAATAATTTTGTTGATTTTATATACTGATTACCAAATATTTTAACTCCATGATTAACTTATTTCGTTATCTAATCCACTATTTATTTTTAGCTTCGTGAATTCTCCAGGGTACGGAATTCTTAAACTGTCGACATGACAGTAGTAAAAGTAAATTTAATACGGATGGTTTTATTAGTTATAATTGGACATAATATAATATTGTTATTATTTGGTTGGGTTATGTTAGTGCTATACAAATATCAATAATTATTAACAAATATTATGTATACTGAATAAAATATGATGAAAATCCTTAAATTGCCATAATAATATCGAAGGTATACTGACAGAACGCATTAAGTCAGTTTTTGATGTTTTTCTGTTTTGAATACTAAAATTTATACAATAATTGTACGCACTACGTCCTGGTAAAACGCATGAAGTCATAGGGTGTATAGTTTAGAAAATAAAAACATTATTAAGTCATATTGTTATTTTTTTATTCTGACAGAAAGTATTAAGTCATGCATTCTGCGTTTATGACAGATAGGACTTGTAGTATGCCATATATTCTATCAAGTCACAAATAGATAACAAGAAAGACGGTGATGCCGGCCCAAATATGTTTAATTGTATTTTTAAAAAAATATAATTATTAGTTTCTAATATGAATTATTATATAAGTAACATAGTCATAGTAATTATTATTTTAATATAAGTTTAGGTGAAATCACATTTTATCAATCGGAATAATGAAATGATTTAAGAGATTTTTAAACGGAATTCTTGAATTGAAAGTACCTACTGATAATTTGTCTCATCTGATAAGTACGAGTACTTCGTCATATGTTGATAAAATAATTCTCAATGATTCAACGCGGCCTTTCGAAGTTTATGAAAATATAGACGATATCATTAATGAACTTGAAATTCATAACTCATCTTTAGTCCAAGAAAATTGTAGTGAACATGTTATTCTTGATGAGGAATTTGGTCTTTTTGCCGAAAATGATGTATAATTGACGAAAGTATTTCAAACAGAAAAAGATGGAAACAGACAAATCCTCAAAACTGGAAGAAAAGGAAAATAAATGTTTCAGTAGTGAATGCTTACCTTATAATAATTTTAAGATATTTACAACAGTTCCAAAATTGCCGAAGCGGTTTGCATTTCATAAATATTGTAAATTCAATTGCAATTATTCATTGGATGAAGGTGACAAAATTGAATTGTGTCGCATTGTTCTCCCAGGACACCCCCAGGCCAATTCTTAGATACTTTACATCACCAATTGAAGGGTCCCGTGATACTCTTGATTAAGACCGAGGGTGGTACGGGGCGGGTTTGGTGGAGGGACTTTAACTTCAATGTTCTTACGATCGCAAATAAAATTTCATACGAAAAAAGTCAGCAGTCACATTAAATTTACATTGTTTTTAAAATATAGGTATTTACAACTTATCGACATCGAATCTTATATTTTGTTTGCCAAAAGGGTAGGTAGGTTTATAATGTAGAAAAAATATTTTGAAATCATAAAAAAATCTACGTGGGAGAACACATTGAAGAAGAAAAAAAAGTCCTTTTTGCGATTATCTCAGAACTTGTTTTATTGACTTAAAGGTTTCTGTCAGTGGGTACAACCTCCAATGTAAGTATTATTATTTAAAATGCTTATCGGATAAATTTTGCTTTCCTACTCTAATCAGCTACACAGCAAGATTATTGAAAATTATATTACTAAGTGTTGGATAAATAAATTTAACACGGCAAGATTACAAGTATGATAATAATTATATTATTATTAAGTGTTGATTTTTAAATTAGATATTCCCAAAACCTTTGATAAGACACGAATGTATTAATATAATTCATATTTATATAACCAACATCAATCATAATTATCTTGCTCTTTCCAAATAAAACGAAAAAAATTCTACTAGGTAGGTACGTACTTTACCTAAAAAAATGTTTTCTAATACTCCAACATTCTAAGTGAGGTCTAAAGTATTTTAAGTTGTATAATATTTACCATATTAGAAATGTCTGCACACAAATAAACACTCCCGAAGGAAGATAATATGACATTTGAAACAGAGAGACAATATCGAATGTTTTCACACAAAAAGATTATTTGAGTCGTATAGTAACAAAAGTAGATCTGTGCGTTATTCATCATTTCGAGAAAATGACGAAAGACGTTTTGTTGGGTCTTTTAGTGTTAGTGAATAGCATGAAATAATATGTTTCTACATTTAGAATTTAGAAATTCAATTCAAATTCAACAGTTCTACTTTTGTTTCCAAAGTATTGAACAGTTCTAATTCTGATACCAAGCCCTATTTTCCATCACAATTTTATAACACACAGATATGATTTTGATTTGAATATTATATTGCTAGTCGTACATTATGGTCAGAAGAATAATTTATTTGGTATACTTAGTTAAATTTCGATATATTTGCGATAGTTCTACTTTTGATACTATGCAACTCATTTTCTCTATATTGATATTGCAGAGGTATGTTAAAACTATGTATACAAGAATCGATTGTAAGCCCTACATTCAACCCTTTTTAGTAGACATATTACATCATGGTACACCCATGTCGAATTAATTGAACCGATGCTTACATGATAGAACTTTATCAAATAGTGTATTAAAAATATACGTTGATTTTACACCTTTTCGATCGTTAGAATAATTAATATAAATTGTATTTCTAACGATCCACTCGTCTATGATACGATTCAACTCAGAATCAACACTTTATAGATTTGTAGGTATATAGAATTTCTTCATGATATTTACTATAATTTTGCATAATCCAAAAAAAACAAATGAATTAAAAAATATATTAGTTGGAATGCGATCTGACCACCTCCTTGCGGCTCCTGGGCGCGCAGTCTTCGAGGGTCTCGTACTTCCCTCTGCGGAGGTACAGTGCCCCAAGATTCTTGCGGCTGGTCATGACGGTATGGCGGTCCACTTTGGCCGCCTTGTGCCATCCGCTGTATATACCTACTCACCGGAGGGGGCGTTCTCTTTCTGCAGATGCTTGTTTTCTTCTCGCTTCACCGCCACTTGCCATATCAGCTTGTTCTCACCTGTCACATCAATGTTATATTCTAATGGATTTAAGTTTTGGACTATTCCATTTGAGACGTTTTTTGCGACCCGGGTTTCGACTTTCGCAAATAACGTGTCACATGGAATAGTACAAAACTTTAATCCATAGAATTTAAATTCAATTTCCATCAAGTACCTTCGGTGGATAGTATTAATATCGATGTTATATATTGTATGATAACATGTTACAGGCATATATTTTTAATATAACAGCTCTTGGTGAACGGTGATATGTTTAGATTTAAAAAAATATAACATCAAATTCAACTCGATTAAGTCACTTTCCTGAAAGCAATCCATGACCTTCGAAAAACATTATAAAATCATTAACCGATTTGCTCAATACGATTTCATTATCTATAGAAACTGCCAACTTTATAAAATTAATTCTTGCAAATGAATCTGAACAACTTTTTGATTCACTAACTTTTGGTTGGACAAGTAAAAAATAGAACAATCTCCAACATTACAAGAGGGCAAAATGAAATAATAATATTATTGGTTTCGTATAATATAATCACCCCATCAAAAAATATTACTTCACTTATAACCTTTTGATGTGGAATAACCTCGGCATATAGAATAATAAAATTAAGAAGTAAAGATATTAGATTCAGAGATTCAGACATAAATTTGAGCTTAAATTAAAAAAAAAATACTAGTGGGACCACACCTTACCCCATGAACATCAAACTTGTTATCGATATTCTACAATATAAATATTACGAAAGTGTTATAAGATGTCAAAAAAATGTACAAAACATAGTACCTACAAAATATTTATATACTTATTATAATATAGTATGTGTGTATTTCTGTTCCAATTCTGGGTTTAACGCACCATAATTTGGTTCCGTTTGAACACTACTGTTTCCATTGTTGATTTCGTGATGGTGATGGTGGTGATGATTTCCATCAGCTCCTCCATTGCAGTGACGGCCGCCGTGGTGATACTCATATGTATGTTTTATTCCTGGATAATCATGTTCACCAGGTTTCTTCCACGGCTCACGGATCTCTCTCTTCATTGTTGAACCATCCTTGTGATCTTGTGAAGATGAGCAGATTCTAATTCACCAAATGGATTTCCACATGAGAATTTCAGCACCTGAATAACTAAAAATATTGACAAAACTAAAACTCGCCACGTATCCATTATTAACTTTAAGTTTATTATTTTCCTTTGCACGTGCAGCTAAATGTGATTCCGAGAAATTATTCAGCGACAATATTAAAATGTCTATATTTCATACCATTTACTTTATCTGTGGGTACTCCTCCAGAACCGCATCTAGTAACGGCATTAGGTTAAAAGGGTTTAGAAAAAGATACTTCTTTTCTTGAGACTTTATGAATGTATATCAGTGGCGAAGGGCACATATTGAAAGTACATAGGCTGTGGTAGATAACTTTTAAAAAGTCCTAGGATAGTTAAGTACCTACTTGAATTTTATTTATTTTTATCATCAGTATTTTACTGAACAAAAATATTAGGTATATTTTGCCTTTTTATAATAGATCATCAAAAAAAGACAACAGGTAGGTAGATACTAAAATAATTCATATGTATTATAATAAAAGTAATATAAAAACAGCGATTTGAAGCCGGGCTAGAAAATTATGTTCAAACAACGAGACTGTTTCAGTGATAGTCCAGTTCGCCGAACAGTGCTTTTCTACATTTATAGTATGTACCTATCTACCTACATATTTATATTTTAAACAAACTTTAGATAAAGCGAACACCTATAGTAACTTATCAATATCCTCTGAGTTAGTACTCAATAAATTGATAATTCGCTCATTTTTTATCGCCTTATCAATTTTGAAATTACACATAAATAACATGAATACACTCCAAAATAGATGTAATTGATACTACTATAACAGTGTTGGCGAACCTTTTTACGTACGCGAGTCAAAATTTCTCAAATATAATTTTTTGACTCGCTGACGTGCCGAGCAGTTTTTATTGTCAGTCTATAGTATATAAATATCAATCAATAACTCGTGAAGATCAGCGCTCGAATTCCACGAGACAGAGTGATAATTTTGGGGATTTCATGAACCGGAACGGCGCTCCGGCCATTTAGAGCCCTGGAGAAGATATTATTTTCTCCAACTCCACAACAAATGTGTCAGAGATGACGGCCTTCTACATAGGGCCTCGTAACAGACTGTTCTAATTGCTTTCGTAAAAACTTTCTTTATCGTTTTTTTTAATGTTCCGATGTTTTGATCATACAGGGCTTCGAACCGCTATTTTTTCGTTTCGGATTTTGTTCAAGTTCGAGTAAAAAGATAACTATGTAATATATCGGTCCGATTCCGATTTTTGTTCCAAAAAAAATAACGGTTTTACCGGTTTTCGGTTCAGCTCAGAGTGATTATTTTTTAAATGTTTTTATTTATATTAAGAAACTGTATTCCACCATAATTTAGAACTTTCTATGGCACTTGTATGATAACCCGGCGCCACACTCCGAAACCAATGGTTATGCTGCATCACACAGCCGTAACTTTTTTTTTTTTTTAATATTATAATATTATAAATATTGAGAACTATGTCAAAATACGTCACACGATCGTGAATGATTTTTTTTGCGCCTTGAATTTGACAGACCAAATGAAAAACAACAGCATATTTACAACTGAAGTGGGGAGTAAGACCATGTTAACGCGCGTATTTTTATTAAATATACCGAACCGGTTTTCGTTCCGACAAAAATAAAGGTTTTTTCCAATTTTCGATACAGTTCGGTTCAGAGCCCTGCATTGAACATATCTTATTGAACGTTTGTTCTTCAAATATATGAGATTATCAGAATTCTATAAAATCTTTTAGAAATTGTTTTTATCCATAATCTTTCAAACTGTCGTCTTCCGTACAATTTTCTATTTTGGGGGCCGTATTTTTGCGCACACTCAGAGTACTAGTAAAACCAACCTTTCGTGTAAAAATGATAGTTAGGAATAGGTACCTAGATACATTTAATAAAATTTCAGCAACGATCAATTGAATCTCTTGAAAAGACAAACTTTTGAATGAATCTCAATTTTCTCAAAAAGACTTAGCTACTTATTAAACATCTGATATGTACATGCATCACCATATGCATGTTCCATGGTGACTATTTTCGGGGGTTTGTTACAAATAGCCGCAGTATTTATTTTCAATTTTATGGCAGCTACGAAATACACCGGATCTATCAATAATATTCTGAGACTAAAAAACTAACAAACAATTAAATGAAACACGGGTAAGAGTTAGTAATACTACAATACTACCAAATTTGACACTGGCTGCCAATTTGGGATTGCCCAGAAGATACTTTCCAAAGCGGAATAATCCAAGGTTATCACTTTTATGTATGTCTAAACACTCTAAACCCAGAGAAACGGGTCGATTTTAATTTTTTTTTTTCATGTAAATAAGAATTGTGATTTCTGATTAATTATGAGAAATTTACCAATTTTATTCCAAGATATTAAAGAAACCCGTTTTCTTTAGAGATGGAACATGGGCATATGAGAGACCCCAATTACTAATATCACATAAAAACTGAGCAAGGTGTTCAAGATATTTGGAAGGTTTTTGCGAAGAAATATGGCATTTATGACAAACTAAAACTTGCTACGGCGATGTTCCATTTTATAGTGAATCTGCCATATGGGTGACTTACTTTATTTTCATCTGCTTACATAAATAGATCATAAAAATAAATAAAAATGAAATAATGTTCCGTAAATTAAACCTCTATATTTTTTGAATTATTCATCGTATAATTTTCATCGTATTTACATCGGATAAAAAAACATCCATTTTTTTTAAGATTAAAATGTGCATAGCTTGAAATCTCTTTTATTTATATCTTTGTATAAGAAACGATTGACTTACGCTACAATATTATGCATACAAAGATTTTCAATAATTATTACGTCATATACACTGTACAATGCAAGTGCCTACACCTTTATTCTATCCATATAATATTAACTGTCCGAAAATGCTTGGCATGTTTTGCCTTCGCATTTAAATTTACAGGATTAATCCGAATTTGCATTAGGTTATTCAAAACCTTTTTTTATTGGTTACTTACATTAATACATAATATTATATTCACCAAATGAAGATATCTACGATATGCAGCCGACAGCATAATTTTAGTTTTAGCCCGTTTATATAATAATATGTAATGCGATTTTATAATTTATTTCAATGTACCTACCTACAGTAATTTGTTACTTATGGTTAGGTTTATACCTGGTAACACGCTTTTTCTCTTTAACATAATAATCCATCTTTGTCCTTACAACGAGCAAGCTGCCTTTATGCATTTGATGGTAAAGAGAATAACTTTCTTTTCCTAAGACAGTCGGACACCCCTTCCTCTGCGGTTTGGTTCGGACATATTACATATACGTTTGCCCACGGGGATAAATAATTTGTCGTAATATAATATATTATATGACATTAAAAAAGACATAAACCCACCAGCCAATATGTTGTAACAGCGCGTAACTATCATCACGTGAGAATACCAAAAATGGCCACTTTCTATGAGTTTTCAGAATAGGAGCATTTTCATCCCAGGATATCAGGATCAACAAATTTAATGTTGCTGAATCACGAGAATCGGGATTGCAAACATAAACAAAAGCTCTAAACTAAAAGGTGGCATCCATAAAATTGAACATGTATGTAGGAAGCCTCCAAAACTCACAGGGACAGCGAGTCTTACATAGTCAATAGTAAGATGTTTGCCAAAACTCTATTCTCCCGCTTTACATTTATATAACCTCTCCGCCTACATGACAACTAAAATCTAGGAAGCATTTCTGTGTAGTAGGAGAAGAGGTGGTTTGACGCATTAAATGACAAGCATCTGGGGTAAAGAGCTCCCATGACGAGAGACCCAACCATTCGCAATGGGATTATACCTCTCCTTTATACAAAGATCATAATATTATGAGCGCAGAAAAATCCAAGCCGCTGAGGCTGTTTTTGACAGCAGCATCATAATATAATATGCCTTCCCCAGGAAATTCCATCATTTACCAGACCGATATGGATTGACGCTCAATAGGTGCCTATCTAGCGTTGCTGTCTTGGTAATGTGATTTGTGTTTTTTCTTATGTCTCTTTGAGAATAACGAGGTTGCTAGGCCAAAGGGGTGTTTAGTGATTTTTTGGCAAAATTAATACATTTATGGGTTTGCTGATTAAGAATATCACAATATTCAGCTTCCAAAATGTACGTCAGCAGGAGCTATACCACGACAATGTTACAACCATTGTTTTTCATGGTAGATAAAAAATATAGTATGTCGAAACCTATAAAATTATTTTTTTTTCAAATTGTTCTCTTGTTATATTGCCCATTTAAAATGCTAATAGTGTTTTGTTTTTCCTGGTATTCCTCTTCCAGTAATGATACAATCAGGGAGAAGTCTTCAATGTACATATAATATAAATTTTCGGAGCTTGACGATGCGATCGTAGTGGTGTAGAGTGGTCGCCACCTAACCTTGCCATTTGGAAGAGATTATTTTGAATTAAAAGTGAGCAAACCAATCAAGTGCTTGGAATTTACTAATAGTATAATTATACGGCGTAGGTACGTGAGTAAACCAATCATATGCTTGGCTTTTACGAATACAATTATACGGTTGCGTATACACATAAATCCTTGTCACTGTGTACAATGGCAAGGTTACGTGGAGGATACTCTAGCTTTCGAAAATGTCGAGCCTGCCACTCGCTGAATGTACATACTATTATGCATAATTATGAATCATTTATTATGATTCTGGGTCATAAAAGGATTTCAAGTTATACACATTTATATTTTTATAAAAATCGATGTTTTTTAAAATAAATATAAAAAATATTAAAACTATGAATTACTTAGTCAAAAATCTCCATGTCAACACATACAAAACTTAATCAACTAAATTTTAATAATAAATGTGACCATAAAATATATTTAATAATAACGTAACTGTGGACAAAAATATGTAACAAATTCAGATTTTTTTACAATTGTAAGTTTATCTTTGACTTAAAAAAATATTTTTCTTTTTAATGTTTTCAGATACATATTTAATAATTAATACAGTTCAAATTGTATAGTATCAAAAAAATCTCTCAAATTGCAAGCTTCTTTTCGTATTTTTCTGCTAGGTGCCTCTGCTGGTATAAGCCTCCTCCTTAAACCACTATTCTTTCATATTATATTCTCCATCACTGAACGGTTTTCAATTTTTAGAGATTATGTTTGAGGCAAAATAACAAGCAGTTATTATATTATTGAATGATTGCTGATAATTAATTGCATAAGGTTTGTTGATAGAAAATTTTTATTTTTAATTTCCCGATCATAAGGACCGACCTATGCAATTGTATGTGCACATTTAACGTAATGATTATTCTTGATAAGGATTTGCCTGCTATTTTTTATACAATTCGGTTTGTCATAATATTTTGCATGAATTTCGTCGTTTCCGTTTGCGCGTCGATTGGTAAACATAATATGAAAAACAGAAGAATTACGCATGGCACGTCATTATAACATGTAAGTAAGTACTTATAAAACATTTATTATTAAAACATAAAAAAAACATATTTTAATAATATATTCATAGAATAGTAATTTCTTTTCTCTTCAAAATGAAACATTCGCGTGCCATGCAAAATCATCTCGCGTGCCATAGGTTCGCCATCCCTGGACTACACTATACACATATCAAAAAGTATTATCAAATATTTATGAAGAGTAAAATATGTCTAAATATTTCAAAATCGTTAAATTGCCATAATATAACATGCATTATTATTTTAACTGCTTATCAGATATTTTTCGCACACTCTTACTCTTATCACACAGCAAATTTGATAATAATTGATTTAGATTATAAATATGATAATAATTAGGTACATTACTAAATGTTGAGTTTTAAATTAAGCACCTACTTACATATTTCCAAAAACTTTGATAAGAATATTAAAATTCGTCGTATTAATTTGAAGCTATCAATGTACTCGTAATATATTAAAATTCATATTTATATAGCGAAAATCAATTATTATAATTGCTCTTTTCAAATAAAACGAAAAAAATCAAACCACAGACAACTGGTATAAAAATTCTACTACGCACTAAATGTAAAAAAAAATAATATTTTCTAATTCGACTAACATTCTAAGTGAGGCTTAAAGTTTTTTTAATTTGTATAATATTAACCCTATTAATAAACGTCTACACAAAAATAAACATTCATACAACACACAAACCAAAGGAAGATAATAATATGACATTTGAAATTATGACGAATGTTTTCACAAAAAAAAACATTGTTTTCTCTATATTGATATTGTTAATAAAGATCCCCGTATTTTCAACATGGCTGGTTCAACAGGTGAGCAAAATTATTCAACTCTATTACTAATAACTAATAATTATGACCATTAGAGAACGTTCTGTCGATAGCCATCTGCGGATGCGACAGGTCGCAATAACTCGTAAGTGAGCACCCGTAATTATAATTGCAAGCCAGTTATCCATCGCTAATGCCGGCGCTCCATAAAAACGCAAGTCAGACGATTTACAGTCTTCGGACTTTTTTTTCGCGTGAAGCACCCCAGATCTGCGAACTTTTTAATCCGCAGACCAAGCTCGTTGGATTTCAAACATGTTTGATATTTTGCTCTCCGAGTTGCCAGACTTCGTCCGTCGATCACTATGCAAATTCGATTTGACATTAATACACGATCATTCGGACCGAAAAATTTTGTAATTGTTTTAATAAACATTTTCATTGATTAATTTGTTAATTTACACATTAAAAAATGAGAGATTTATCAATTATTTTTTTTATTTGTTTTTATGAAATTCATGAAAGAAAACGTTTTCACTGCTTTTTATTATCTTATGCAAGTTTACATAGGTATAAATAACACAAAATTATACGATTATCGGAAGACATTAGGATAATCGCAACTTTTGACTTTTGACAGCTCGACTTTTTTATTCGTTCGTTGATCAGTAGCAGAGCATAGACAAATCGGACGATTTATTGTCCTCGGACTTTTGGCTCGCCAATAGAGTGCTGGCATAAGACTCAAAGTACGGAGTGTCTGAGTATGAATAATGTATCCGGAAAAGTGTGGGAGGCGGTTCCGTAGTGCAGCGAGAATCTATAGGTAGTAGACGGGGTAAATGCGGAAGTCATTGATGTCTGTTTGATATTGTTATTCTGGACCTCCCACCGCCTTAAAAAAAACAATAATAAGTTATCATTAATAAATTTTAGATACGGACCCCCCTTACCACTTTTCTGTGTGTACGCTTGGTTTCTTGGAATGTGTTACTCAAAACGAACTTCGTCATTATATCCTTTACTTGAGTTTGTCCAACTGGTCTTCTCTTAGGAATGCTTACCTGTAGTTTAACACTAGTTATATTATCTATTGACGCTAAACCAAGAGATGTCAATGAGACTTAAAGCTTTCGAGATGTGGCTGTCTAGACGCTTCCTCAAAATTCCTTGGACTGACCGGGTGACACATTTTGAAGTTCTCAATCGAATGGGGAAGGACCGAGAAGTTCTACGTAGTAGCAAAACCAGGAAACTACAGTACCTCGGCCACATTATGAGAGGACAAAAGTACAGTATTCCCCAACTTGTCATTCAAGGAAAGATTAATGGTAAGCAGCGTAGCAGAGGACGGCGCCGTATTTCGTGGCTTAAGAACCTCCGTGATTGGTACGAGTGCAGCTCCACTGAACTATTCCGGGTAGCAGACGACAAATCGAAGATCGTCTTGATGGTGGCCGACCTCCGCTAGGGGATGGCACACTAAGAAGAAGATATTATCTATATTTGGCCACGCATTTTTTCTGAATTATACGCGGTGTACATGGGGACTCTGCCATTCTTGGTAGTATTGACCTGTGTGTCCGTGATAACTATCTTAGAAATCGGGAGAATCAGTTTGTTGTTTGTTCTCCCAAGGTGCAGAACTAACTTGCCATTGGTGATGCCAATTGCTAACCAAATACTAACTAGGTGGGCGTTGTTTTATAAATTCCTAAAAATAATGGGGCTTACTTAGCTCATTCGGTGTACTTCCATGTATTTAGTTAATAAAACACTTTGTACTGTTTTTCTAATACCTACAGCATAATAATTATATTTATTTGTTTTTTTTAAATGTGATGAACGTCTTAAATTTATGATTTGTGAAGTTCACTTAATGTTTAAATAATTAAATTTTAATTCCTACGACAGTAGCTGAACTTCCACCCCACACAAACATTTTCCGATTAGTTTGTTTTGATTGCAATACCAATACCGCTATTTTCCATTGAATATTTATAGTTATCTGCCAATAAATAGAGATATAAAAATCTCTTTAAAATTATTATTATTTTATAGCAAAAATATCTAAATCGGTAGGTATATATAATATGTAAACCTTTAAACATAGGTAAAGCTAATATAATATGGTAGAGATACTGATGTTTACAAATATTATTGGTACATTCTTCTTCGAATGATCTTTCACTAAATTTATATTATGAAGTGTTCTGAGATGTGTATGTACCCCACGGGTAAATCCACCTAATGTTTTACTAGTTAATTGCATTTTTTACAGTTAGTAATTTCTTAAACTTTTATCTCGTAAGAAGTAAAACCAAACACAGTGTTGCTCACTTTTTTGTTAAACATAATTATATTTCTCCATTGTTGTAAACCAATCTTTATTAGATAGAACATAAGAAAATTAGGCACAGGCAAGTCCATTATAGTGTTTAATTATAATTCCATCATGGAATATTCGTCACTAGTGCTGAGGTCACTAATGAATAGTGACCTCTAAATTTGACAATGCCTCGAGCAAATGCGTACATAAAACCACCCAACTGGCACACAATACAATCCAAAGAAGCTCTATCTATAAGCTGATATGATATACCTATATATGGGATGAAAGGTCACTGACACGACGTGTCAATCTTTTAATGCGTGCAGACTTGTGGTAATCAGAAACTACGGATTGCATTTTCTGTAGTATTTGATGGTTCTCACTCACAACTAATAGGGAGTTAAGATAGTTCGCAACGAGATGGTGCTACTTTCACTCATACCCCGTTTACTACTTACCGCGTCCCGCCGCTTCCACATGTGTTGATCTTAGATGTCGTTGCGGGATTTGCATAAAATACTTATTCTTCTTATTCTGTTATCCCCTAACGGAGGTCTGCCGCCATCAGGGCGATCTTTGTCTTATCATCTGATACCCAGAATAGTTCGGTGGAGCTGCATTCGCCCCAATCACGGAGGTTCTTAAGTCAAGAAATGCAAAGTCGTCCTCTGCTGCGTTTAGTAATGCTCTTTTCTTGGATGACAAGTTGGGTTGGGTCTATGGTCTCATGATGTGGAAGAGGTAGGTACCCACTGTAATTTTCTGATTTTGATGCAACGCAGAAGTTCTCGGCGCCTTACCATTCGATTGAGAACATCAATATTTTTGTCACCTGGTCACTCAAAGAATGTGAGGATGCGCCTTTAGATATTTGATTGATTGAATTTGAATTAGAAAAAACAATAATTTTCTCTGGTTTTTTATAGTCAGTAAAAATAACTATATTTAAACCTTTTACGGCCGTGACCCAGATTAAAGTACTTAATTGTTTTAATTTCGCAACACAAAAAAGGTGCCTAATAATAATTATTAAGGTGAACCTTGCGTTTGATTTCAATAAGTTTTAAAAGGTCTTTACATTATAGTAGATATTGTATTAGATTGGCTGCACCTTATATCATCTTCAGCCTGCAGTCTTCACCTCAATTTGGTTTTTGTTGTGGTCTAAGTTAAGAACCTATGCTACTGCAAAGGGTATTAGATCAGCGCTCGAAATGGACTGGAACGCACCGGAGCCTAGGTTCCGGGTCTTGAAATTCTCGAGACAACTGCTCCGTCTCGTGGAAAAAATAAAAATGGCGCTCCGGTTCGGAGACCGTTATGCATTTTTATAAAAGTTTAATAAGAAAGTTGACATGTCGTACACACCTATTTCTACAAACAATAAGAAGATTTTGTATTGTTTGTTTTCAAATTTTGTATGCAATCTTAATACGACATAAATTCCGATTAATGAGAGTTTTGTACCATTCCATATGATTTCGGTTTATTAATCCGGAATTTGCCTTCCGACATTTTCAATATCTGTGGATGTTGCATGATATTACTATTTTAACGATCGCAATAAATACATTATTTATGTACAAAGCAGTGACACCCAGCAAGGATAGACATACTATGAACTCACTGTTTATATGAGGCAGATAAAATAAAAAAATATTATAATACTATTTTTGGCAGAAAAAATGGTTTTTTTATGTTTATAAAGATTTTTATTGTTGCATTTATTCGTCTAATGTAATTATCTAGGTATATAAGTATATAAAAAAAACTGGCACTTCATTTCATAAAGTTGTATTTTCGTTTTTTAAATTTCAATACCAAAGTGCACACAAAGGCGTATTTTTTTTGCACTGCAGCGAAGTACTTTGGCATACTGTATGTTAATTAGGGATTGCAATACCGGTATTTCAAAACCCGTATAATCCTAGTGTTTTTCGATACCGAAATACCGGTTTTAAAATTCAGACAATACCGATATATTCGGTATTGACAGTGGAAACAAAATGTATTAATTAACATAAAAGACAAAACAGGATTGTAATTTTTGTCAGGTTGCGCGATGTCTGGTTTACTTTCGTGGCCCTTCATCATGCTATAAAATATTAATATTTTAAAGAGATGTTTACATAATATATTATATTTTTTGGTAAATGCTTTTTTTTCAAATGTTTTATGAATACCGGTATTCAATAGGAAATGCCAAAATACCGGTATTGGTAGTTTCATTCGGTATTGCAATCCCTAATTTTAATGAACTTATGAAGTACCATTTACTTCCAGATTATTGGTACCTACCTATTCTTACACAATTATATATCAAAATATACCGCCACAATAATATGTCACCATTAGCAAAATTCGTGTTGTCATCTTTAATAAGTTTAGAAAAGGGGCGTGTTTCTTTTTTACCACCATTCCATAATATTTTAACTTCCGTGTGAGGTAGTAGTAGTTAAAAGTGAAAATGAATACAATAACGTAATATACAAAAATTACATCGCTGTAAAAACATCAAATTTTACAAAGTGTAAACCAACGACAAGATTGATATCAACATAAGATTCCATCATTTCTTTTCACACACACGGTTCAATACTCCTGGTAAAAACGATAGGTTAAAATACCTACATCCTCAAGGCAAGCGATATTGTGGCACTGATTCTGAAATTGTGTTTTTTTTTCTTTTAATAAATGTATGTATACGTATGTATCTGTTGTATGCGTGAATTACTCCAATTTCATAGAAGTTTGCCTTGTTATACCTTTCATTGTATCAGTTTATGTGATAGCTAGACACGTCTAGTTGGGCAAGACGATACTCAATATCATAACACATACCTACATACAGATCGCATTGGCGGTAAGTGGTTATTTTTGTAGAATATACAATAATGAGGTTACTATTTAAATGAAAAGAAGTTAAAACATAGCTTTAATTAAGGATATTTCCTTATATGAAGTATTCCTCACTGCTATAAAGATGTGGGAAAAACTAAGAAAATCAATAGTTATCGATGAGTCTTCACTTATCACCTATAAACTGTGTGTAATAATGAAAAATAATAGGTAAAATATGGAAATAGATAAAAATGAAAATAAAAAGAAATTGACTTAAAAAATTATTTATTACTTATTACAAAAAAAACAATCACTTAATAGAATATACAGATAATATTGATTATGTTTCATTTCTTTAATGTAAGGAACGAATTATTAATTTGTTTACCTAAAAAGTGCTACCGGTATACATTTAAAAATACGTATTTTGCTTGTAAAATTATAGATAATATGAATCGTAATATACATCGAGCTTAATCAGGGTCAGATTTACTGTAGGGCTAAACAGGCTATAACCCAGAGCCTTCAACTTGCTAGGGCACCCAGTTAGTGTCAGAATAATAAAAAATACTATAATTGCATCAAAACAATTTTATGACTTCATAAAAGTATTTTAAAAGACTTTGCCCTAAAATACCCTGACGGCTATAATTATTAAATTTGGAACATGCTTTGCCTACTGATTCTCTGAATACTGGTTGTCCAAATTCGAAAGAAAATAAAATAAATTGCGGGGCGCGGGCTTACCCGTCATTCCCGAAGCGCCGATCGCGGCCGACTTAATTGTAAAGTCTCTCGCAGACTACGCCGCGCTACTTCCGTGACAAAATTTTTCGTTACCGCTGCGCCTGTGCAATTTTTCGTAACGAATCCGCCCGGGACGTCAAGACAAAACCATGTTCCATGCTAAAAACCTCGAGGCTGATAAAACATTACCGACCATTGCGTCTAAATCTAAAAGCTTGATGAAAGTAAGTTACTGGTTCCATTGTTACACTAATATTGAATGTATAATTAATATATACAAATTTATATTTCAGATGTTATGCGACAAAAAATCATTTGCAAACATCTTCTACAACATTTTTGTTTGAAAGACGTGCAATATTCTACAACAAGATCCAAAAAGAATAAATATTTTAACATGTAGGTACCTAACACGTGTCTTTAAAATATGTTTTCTTGGGCCCTTCAAGCATTAATCCGGCACATACTCAAATATCGATTCCAAAAATAAAACATTATAAGAATTCAGTTTAAAAAAAAATTCATGTGAGACTTTATTTAAATTTATTTAAATTACAGGTTGCGAAAAAATATGATTATTTTTGTAGGCTAGTTTGTCTATTAGTATTCTGTGGTGAAGAGTGGAGTCAGGATGTTAAGATCTGACATAAATAGTGCACAATAAACTTTGTCAGCCATTCATATTTATTTCCATTGAACTATGACTACAAATATGACCAACAACCAGACCACAGAGCCAGCCTCAAGAGCATAAAAGGCCACAGTAAAATTATTATTCTGTCACAAAGTTAAAGTCCACTGTGAAAAGCGCAACCAACTTAAATAATTAAACTATTCACTTATAAAAATGTATACACATGACTTATGGTAAATAAACTGATAGATATAGTATATACCACACGATTGGTTGTATTATGGTACTATAACCACAATTGAACAATAACTTAGGTATTAATAATTAGAAATGCGTATCTTAAATAATACAATAAGTTTTATAAGGTAATCAATGATCACTAGTAGGTATATTATAGCAGAATTATATGATTTAAATTATCAAACTTTCAATTTGTCACTCACTATAAAATATAAAAAATAGGATGTAGTTATTATGGAAAATATTATATACATAATAATTATCTGGCGATTCTCGCAAACTAAAAGGGTAAATTACAAATGCGTATGAATCGGTGAAAGGGAGAAGCAAAACTGTATTGACTTTGAGATGTTTCATCCTTCAGAAATTATTTAACAAGAGCTTCATTTTTTATTTAATTCAAGTTATTTCAATTCTAATGGATTTAAGTTTTGTACTATTTCATTTTAGTTGTTTTTTGCGACCCGGGTTTTGCCTTTCGGTATCTTCGGGCACTGTGTATACTCGCCAAAAGGCAAATAAACACTGACCACAAATACTATTTACTCTAACATATATAACAAATCAATACAATAAAGTAGGTAAAAACTCCATTACCTACATATCAAGTCAAGGGTCACAATAAAAAATATATAATAAACAAATTATGAAAGGTTGACGTGTTTCTAAAAAAACCCCTATCATATCAATAATAATAAACACACTCAATAATACAAATCGTCAGAACCTAATAATAGAACATTAATAATTATAAACAATAAAAATAATATCTACACTCAAGAGGTGTAAAATCGAAAATTCTGGGAACAATGGTAACGATTGAGAATT